>NW_012104154.1:1390660-1394104 GCF_000951045.1 Mandrillus leucophaeus | reverse complement strand
TAATTTATCAATTAAACTTTACCATAAGTACGTGTGTATAGGAGAAAACAGTGTACGTAGGGTTTGGTACTATCCATAGTTTCTGGCATCCACTGGATGTCTCAGAATGTATCTCCTGAGGATGAGGGAGGACTACTGTATTTGGTCAAACACTATTCTAGATGTTTCTCTGATGGTACTTTTTTAAGCAATGACTAATATTTAAATCTGTTGATTTTGAGTATAGAAGATTATCTTTACAATGTGGGTGGGCCTCATCAAGCAGTTGAAGGCCTTAAAGAAAAAAGAATGACCTCCCTCAGAAAGACGGATTTCTGCCAAAAGAGTGCCTTTGGATTCCTGCTGTAACATTTGCTCCTCCCTGGGTCTCCAGTCTGCTAGCCTATCGTAGATTTTGGACTTGTCAACCTATACAGATGTGTGAGCAAATTTTATCTGTCCCCCTCCCTGTCCTCTGTGTGTGTGTGTGTTGTGTGTGTGTCTGTGTGTGTGTGTGTGTGTGTGTGTGTGTACACATTACATACAGTTGTCCCTCAGTATTTGAGAAGGATTGTTTCCAGGAGCCCTTGCAGATATCAAAACTCGTGGATGCTCAAGTTCCTTACATAAAATAGCATAGTATCTGCATATAACTTACATACACCATCCTGTATACTTTAAATCATCTCTAGATCACTTATAATACCTATTACAGTATAAATGCTATGTGAATAATTATTATACTGCATTGGGTTTTATTTTTATTGTATTGATACATTTTATTGTTTTTTTCTCTGAGCATTTTTGATCCACAGTTGGTTGAACTCCCTTCTGCAGAAACCTCGGATATAGAAGGCTAACTGTATATATCAAATGTCTTAGTTGCTATAAAGCAATACCCGAGGCTGAGCAATTTATAAAGAAAAGAGTTTTATTTGGCTCACAGTTCTGCAGGCTGTTCAAGAAGCATGGCACTGGCATCTGCATCTGGTGAGGGCCTCAGGCTGCTTCCACTCGTGGTGGGAGGGGAAGGGGAACTAGTGTGTGCAGAGATTACATGGTGAGAGAGGAAGCAAGGGAGAGGGGAAGTGTCAGGCTGTTTTTGAAAACCAACCCTCGCAGAAAGTAATAGAGTGAGAACTCACTCACGCCAACCATGGAGAGCATTAATCTACTTGGGAGGGATCTGCCCCGTGACCAAACATCTCTCATTAAGCCCCACCTCCAACACTGGGGATGAAATTTCAACATGAGGCTTGAAAAGGTCAAACAAACCAAAATACAGCACCAACACACCATATATGTACCAATATAGACACAGATATAGGTTCTGTTTCTCTGGAGAACCCTGACTAACACAGAATTTGGTACTGAAAGTGGTTCTAAAGGAACAGAAGTTTAAGAATGAGTATTCTGAGTTGGGGTTTCTGTAATTTTGTCTCTAATCTGATTAGATTTAAAGACATGAATAACTATTTCCAGTAGTAAAGGGAGCACTGATAGTCCATGGTGCTATGTGGTAATACAGCACTGCAAAATACCATCATTAGATACTCCTAATCAAATACTTATCAAGAAGTAAGGATCTGGGTGATACCCTTCAAACATTTTTGTCAAGCTAATGAATAAGAAAAGATTGGCTGGTAGCTCCTGCTTTCAATGGATAAATTGAAAAAGAAAACAGAGATTTCAGAGATTTGATTCAAATCCACATGAATGATCTGAAAGCTTTCTGTGCCCTGAAAGAGACACTTAACTCTTGTACCTGCAAAGCTGAGATTGCGGAAAACCAAACCCAGAATCTCATCCTACAAGTTACTGAATTACAATACAAATAGAATTCCCAGCCTTGTAAGGTGTCTACTGTTAAAGTGAGGGATTGATAAGGAATGAGATTCCAAACAATGGAATGGGGACATATAGGAAGACCCTAGTGAGGCTGGGGACATTGAACTCCTAGATTCTGCTGAGTTCCTTTACCACTAGAAGCTATTATTCTATCCCTGTCTGAGTGAACTGTAATGGTATCCTCTGCGGTAGTTGCCTTACAAGACAATGCTGATTCCCCTCAGGATCCACCCCCAGCACCGCTCTGCTTCTAGGCCTAGACCTAGACTCACATCCCAGAGGACCCCTAAAGATAAGGCACATAGTGGGATCCGTGAAGAGTGCACTACACTCCAAAAATCTACATGACTTTTCCAATTTACACAGACAGAAATCCAGGGATAGTAAGGGTGTGGGATAAGGACAGAAGGAACACAAAGTTGGATATAAAGTTGGATCCAGCTGGATCTATTAATATTGACTACTAAGTGGATATTCTAAATTTAATGTTGCAGCTTGGGGAGTTAGAAAGGCTCTACAAGTTGCTTGGTTGGTTAAATGAGACAAGGAGGAAAGCATGGCCCACAGGAAATGAATGTGAAATGCCACACCTGCCTTGGCATTTTGTAGAGAAAGAGAGTCAAAGGCTTGTGAAATTAGACAGGCAGAGTAGATTTGTCACCTCTGCAGAATCTAGGGGATATATCTTTCACCACAACTGTGAGAAACAAATTTGCAAGGGGATCTCCAGCATCCTTGAAGAGCCCTTTGATAACTTTTCTCTCTGTAGATCAGAAACTAGAGTGGGAACGGCTGCCACTGCTTTGGAAAACCTAAATGCAAAGGGGGGTAGTTGAATCTGGGTGGTAGGGACCATGTAGTGGCACTCAATTACTAAAGGCAAGGTAGGTGGTGTTGCTGTAATGAACAATGGAGTCAAAGCAGCCATCATCATAGTCTGACGTGCAGACAACTGTGGCACTGGCTGGTGATCATGGTACTTCTAGAAGTGAAATAGGTAAGGTGCTTACTAAATCCTTGCTTGATCTGCAGAAGAATTCTACATCAAGTGAATAAAAAATTAACTTAAATCGTAAACACATAGAATCATGGCTTAACCAGGTGACTCAAATTGCAGCTGCTGTGGCAGACGTGGTTTCACTGCTTGGGTAAATTAACACATCCCTGATAGCTGGTATACAGCAATTAATCTGGCACATGCTTTTTTTCTCTATTCCTGTTAGTAAAGGCCATCAGAAGCTATTTGGTTTCAGTTGGCTAGGCCAGCAATACACCTACACTGCCCGATTTCAGGGGTGTATGGAACTCTCCAGCTCTGTCATAGTTTAGCTTCCAGGGTTTCCCATTAGTCCTTACATGGATGTCCTTATGCTGATTGCATCTGCTGAGCAGGAAGTAGTGACTAATCTAAAGTTCTCGGTAAGATTTTTATGTGCCAGTAGCTGGGAAATAAATCTGACAAAAATTCAGGGGCCTTCTATGTCATCGAAATTTCTAAAGAGCCAGTGGTGTGGGGCATGTGGAGATATTCTTTCTAGGGTGAAGGAGGAGTTGTTGCATCCGGCACTACAACCAAGAAAGAGGCACAACACCTATGGGGCCTCTTTAGATTTTGAA
>NW_012104154.1:1386926-1389565 GCF_000951045.1 Mandrillus leucophaeus | reverse complement strand
TCTGTGCCCTGAAAGAGACACTTAACTCTTGTACCTGCAAAGCTGAGATTGCGGAAAACCAAACCCAGAATCTCATCCTACAAGTTACTGAATTACAATACAAATAGAATTCCCAGCCTTGTAAGGTGTCTACTGTTAAAGTGAGGGATTGATAAGGAATGAGATTCCAAATAATGGAATGGGGACATATAGGAAGACCCTAGTGAGGCTGGGGACATTGAACTCCTAGATTCTGCTGAGTTCCTTTACCACTAGAAGCTATTATTCTATCCCTGTCTGAGTGAACTGTAATGGTATCCTCTGCGGTAGTTGCCTTACAAGACAATGCTGATTCCCCTCAGGATCCACCCCCAGCACCGCTCTGCTTCTAGGCCTAGACCTAGACTCACATCCCAGAGGACCCCTAAAGATAAGGCACATAGTGGGATCCGTGAAGAGTGCACTACACTCCAAAAATCTACATGACTTTTCCAATTTACACAGACAGAAATCCAGGGATAGTAAGGGTGTGGGATAAGGACAGAAGGAACACAAAGTTGGATATAAAGTTGGATCCAGCTGGATCTATTAATATTGACTACTAAGTGGATATTCTAAATTTAATGTTGCAGCTTGGGGAGTTAGAAAGGCTCTACAAGTTGCTTGGTTGGTTAAATGAGACAAGGAGGAAAGCATGGCCCACAGGAAATGAATGTGAAATGCCACACCTGCCTTGGCATTTTGTAGAGAAAGAGAGTCAAAGGCTTGTGAAATTAGACAGGCAGAGTAGATTTGTCACCTCTGCAGAATCTAGGGGATATATCTTTCACCACAACTGTGAGAAACAAATTTGCAAGGGGATCTCCAGCATCCTTGAAGAGCCCTTTGATAACTTTTCTCTCTGTAGATCAGAAACTAGAGTGGGAACGGCTGCCACTGCTTTGGAAAACCTAAATGCAAAGGGGGGTAGTTGAATCTGGGTGGTAGGGACCATGTAGTGGCACTCAATTACTAAAGGCAAGGTAGGTGGTGTTGCTGTAATGAACAATGGAGTCAAAGCAGCCATCATCATAGTCTGACGTGCAGACAACTGTGGCACTGGCTGGTGATCATGGTACTTCTAGAAGTGAAATAGGTAAGGTGCTTACTAAATCCTTGCTTGATCTGCAGAAGAATTCTACATCAAGTGAATAAAAAATTAACTTAAATCGTAAACACATAGAATCATGGCTTAACCAGGTGACTCAAATTGCAGCTGCTGTGGCAGACGTGGTTTCACTGCTTGGGTAAATTAACACATCCCTGATAGCTGGTATACAGCAATTAATCTGGCACATGCTTTTTTTCTCTATTCCTGTTAGTAAAGGCCATCAGAAGCTATTTGGTTTCAGTTGGCTAGGCCAGCAATACACCTACACTGCCCGATTTCAGGGGTGTATGAACTCTCCAGCTCTGTCACAGTTTAGCTTCCAGGGTTTCCCATTAGTCCTTACATGGATGTCCTTATGCTGATTGCATCTGCTGAGCAGGAAGTAGTGACTAATCTAAAGTTCTCGGTAAGATTTTTATGTGCCAGTAGCTGGGAAATAAATCTGACAAAAATTCAGGGGCCTTCTATGTCATCGAAATTTCTAAAGAGCCAGTGGTGTGGGGCATGTGGAGATATTCTTTCTAGGGTGAAGGAGGAGTTGTTGCATCCGGCACTACAACCAAGAAAGAGGCACAACACCTATGGGGCCTCTTTAGATTTTGAAGTGGACTTATTTCTCATTTGGTTGTGTTGTTTTGCCCATTTACCAAGTAACCTGAAAAGCTGCTAGTTTTGAATGGAGCCAAGAGCAGGAGGAAGACCTGCAACAGGCTGAGGCTGCTGCACAAGCTGCTTTGCCCCTGGGGCCGTATAACTCAGCAGATGCAGTGGCACTGGAAGTGCTAGTAGCCCGTAGAGATGCTGTTTGCAGTCTCAGGCAGGGCCCTATATGTGAATTGTAGTGCAAGACCTTAGGATTTTGGAGCAAAACCCTCCCCTCTTCTGCAGATAATTATTTTCCTTTTGGGAAACAGCTTTTAGCCTTAATAACACTGGGCCTTAGTAACACTGAACACTTAATTATGGGCCACCAGGTAACTATGTGACCTGAGCAGCACATCATGAACTGGGTGTTACTTGACCCTCCAAGCTGTAAAGTGAGGCATGAACAGTAGCACTATCATCGACTAGGACAGAGCCCTCAAGGTACAAGTAAGGTACACGAAGAAGTGGCCCAAATGCCCATGGTTCCCACTCCAGCTACCCTGCCTCCTGTCTCCCAGACTGCACCTATGACCTAACGGGGAGCTCCCTATAACCAGCCGACAGAGGAGGAGAAGGCTTGGGCTTATTTATAGATAGTTCTGCACAATATGCAGGCACTGCCCAAAAGTGGGTAGCTGCCGCACAGGAACCCCTTTCTGGGAAATCCTATCTGTGGGCGGAACTTCAAGCAGTGCACTTGGTTGTTCATTTTGCTTGAAGGGAGGCAGGGCCAGATGTGTGATTATATACAAATTCAGGGGCTGTAGCCAACGATTTTGTTGGGTGGTCATGGACTTAGAAGAAACATGAGTGGAAAAGTACTGAGAAGGAGATCTGAGGAAGAGGTGTGTGGATAAAACTGTTC
>NW_012104154.1:1384471-1385866 GCF_000951045.1 Mandrillus leucophaeus | reverse complement strand
GGAGGAGGCATTGTTTAGTCCGTACTGGAATAGATACTCTAGATACATATATGCCTTTTCTGCATGCAATGCTATTGCCAAAACTGCCACCTATGGACTTATAGAATGCCATTTGCCATCATAGTATTCCACACAGCATTGCTTCTGATCAAGGAACTCACTTCACAGCCAAAGACACGCAGCAATGGGCTCATGCTCATGGAATCCATTAGTCTTATCATGTTCCCCATCAACCTAGTGCAGCCGGCTTCACAGAACAGTGGAACGGCCTTTCAAAGTCTCAGTGCCACTGCCTGGTAGGTGGCAATACCTTGAAGGGCTGGGGCAGCATTCTCCAGGAGACTGCCTATGCTGCAGATTGGCAACGAATCTGCGGTGCTGTTTCTCCCGCGGCTGGAGTTCACTGGTCCAGAAATCAAGGGGTAGAAATGGGAGTGGCGTCACTTACCCTCACCCTGAGTGATTTACTAGCAAAATTTTTGCTTCCTGTCTCCACAACCTCAGGTTCTGCTGGCCTTGTGGTTTTAGTTCCAGAGGGAGAAATGCTTCCACCGGGAGGCACAGCAGTGAGTCCACTGAACTGGAAATTAAGACTGCCTCCCAGCCACTTTGGGCTCCTCTGGAGAGCAGGCCAAGATGATCTTCACAAGTAGTTCTCCACTAGCATAGCTTTCTTTCTTTCTTTTTTTTTTCTTTCCCTGCCCCTGACTCCTTTCCCTGGCCGCCACGTTCCCAGTCTGTTTCCTTGAAACCCCCACTCCTCTTGATTCTGGGTTCACCCTTAAAGGAGGCAGGAAGGCTAGAGGGGGCTGGATCAGCTGGCATCCAGCTCTAGCAGTCTTCTCCCTGGGAATGGTTCTGGGTGAATTTTACAATTTCTTTCCTTTTACTCTAGTCCTAGAGATTTTTCTTAGCGTTTCATCATGGGAACCTGGTGGGGTTCCTGGAGGGAAAGCCCAGCAGAGTGTGCCCTCCAGAGCCTGCAGACCCAGACATTCCTCACTCCCACACTAGTCTACACTCAGCCCTGAGTCATTTTTCAAAATTACCATTGAAGTTTTGCTACTACCTCATGACTCCAGTGGCTTCTGTTCCAGGTAAGTAGATGCCGACCGTGAGTCTCTGGACTTGCCTCTTTCAAGATTTTGGGGTGGCAACTTACCCTGAATCCTCAGTTCTCTGATGGGCCCAGGAAAAGTCATTACGTTTCAGTTTATGCAACTTTTGTTGTTATTAGGATGGGAACATTGACTTCCAAGCTCTGACATTCAGAGGTGAAACTGAAAGCCTCTCATAAAAAATTTACATGAATTATAATTTTAAAACTTTTCATCATGGAAATTTGAAGACATTTCTAAAGGAGAGAGACTAAACCAGACACGGTGGCTCATGCCT
>NW_012104154.1:1378917-1384171 GCF_000951045.1 Mandrillus leucophaeus | reverse complement strand
ATAGTATGGCTCCTGAAGTTCCCTTTCTGAAGATTAAGTCTGGCTTCCACAGCCAATCTCCTCAAGGCCCTTCCAACTGGTGTTCACTGCCCCATCCCGTGTGTGTGTGTTTGTTGTTTTTGAGAAAAGATCTTGCTATGTTGCTCAGGCTGGTCTCAAACTTTTGAACTCAAGTGATCTTCCTGCCTTAGCCTCCCAACAAGCTGGGACTATAGGCATGCCCCGCCTGGCTCACGTATGTGTGTGTGTGTATGTGAGGGAGACAGAGTCTTGCTCTGTCTCCTAGGCTAGAGTGCAGTGGCACGATCTTGGCTCACTGCAACCTCCACCTCCTGGGTTCAAGTGCTTCTCCTACCTCAGCCTCCTGAGTAGCTGGGATTGCAGGCGCCCACCACAGCTCCCAGCTAATTTTATTTTTTATATTTTTAGTAGAGACGGGGTTTCATCATCTTGGCCAGGCTGGTCTCGAACTCCTGACCTCGTGATTCACCCACCTTGGCCACCCAAAATGCTGGGATCACAGGCATGAGCCACTGCTCCTGGCTACATGTGTGTGTTTTAAAGTTTGTTACAGCAGCATCGCCAAAAGCAAAACCAATCTTAGCTATCTATTGCTGTAAAATAAAACCCGGGTTCAGCATTTATCAATAATACATGGCCCATCCAAGATTATTTTTAAATAGCCCTAGACATATTTAGATTTCATCTGTAAATATGAAATATGCATGCATTTCTAGATAATAAGATGCTTTAAAAAGGAGTCACAACACTGCCGTCACACCTAAAAATCATATTTAGTCGGTGTTCATGTGTTCCGTTCGTCTTAGAAATAGTCAGCAGCTGGTCTGAATTGGGATCTCTGTAAGGCCCTTCTACTGACATTGGTAGACAGGTCTCCTGTGTATCTTCTTGTCTAATGGTCCTCCTCCATTTTTTAATTGCACTGTCTTCTGTTGAAAGAACTGGGTTATTTGTCCTGTACAGTTTCCCAGAATGAAGAATTCACTGATTATGCCTCTGTTCCTTATATTTCTCATAAATGAGTAGTTGGATCATGAGACTTGATCCGACTCAGGTTCCACTCAATTTTTCTCATTTTGGGCAAGATCGCTTCACAACCACTGCTGTGGGCGCCAGCAGGAGGTGCACACGGCGGGTGGTGTTGTCTCTCTTTTCATGCAGTTTGTAGCCCTAGCGTTTCATGCTTTGATCCATGACTCTGTTAGGAAATGCAAAGCCTAATTTTCTAATTCTCACTCTTTTCTTCATTTGTTAGGTGGAATATTTCTATCCAGAGAAAGTTCCCTCTTCAGTGATTGGAGTGCAGGCCCTGGCAGTGGTACGAAGCTTCCCCTCACCCCTGTGCTCAAGTCAGGTGGCTCTGGGGGTTGGCACGGGTGTGGCTGGTATGAGTGTGGCTGACACAACTGTGGCTGGCACAGCCTGTACTCTTCTGCTTGTTCTATCTCTTTTTATGGAGAGGGAGATTTAAAAACTCCAGACTTGCTAGCGTAGAAGCTTCTGGATGGCAGTTCTAGGCGCATCACAGACAATTCTGGTGCACAGTGCATTTTCAAGGCCACTGTCTATGTTCATACCGAATTTTTCTCTACTTGATCTGTCAGTAGCTGATGAGTTAAAGTCTCCTATGGCTGTTGTATTTCCATGTCTCCCTGTGCTTTCTTCATTTTTTGCTTTATAAATTTTGGTAATAGATTATTTGGAATGTGAGGATCCATGATCATTTTGTATACCCTAAATATATACAATGTTTACCTCTTTTTTTTTTTTGAGATGGAGTCTCACTTTGTCACCAAGGCTGGAATACAGTGGCACAATCTCGGCTCACTGCACCTCTGCCTCGCAGGTTCAACCCATTTTCCTGCCTCAGCCTCCTGAGTAGCTGGGACTACAGGCATGTGCCACCATCCCTGGCTAATTTTTTATATTTTTAGTAGAGATGGGATTTCACCATGTCGGTAAGGCTGGTCTCGAACTCCTGACCTCAAATGATCTGCCCCACTCAGCCTCCCAAAGTGCTGGGATTACAGGCATGAGCCACCATGCCTGGCCTACTTTTTCAATTTAAAAAACAAATAAATAAAATTCACAGAGCACGGGGATCGTATGTATTGAACGGAAGGTAAGTACTGTATTATAAGCAACAAGGAGACACAAATGAGAAGGGACTAAGAAAATGAGAAGATGGAGAGGTATAAAGTGAGTAAATTTCTCCACTGCTATCATAAGAATTGGTATATACTTCCCAAATTTAATAAACAAAAAAAGGTGTTTAGGCCAGGCATGGTGGCTCACACCTGTAATCCCAGCACTTTGGGAGGCCGAGCTGGGTGGATCACCTGAGGTTGGGAGTTTGAGACCAGCCTGACCAACATGGAGAAACCCCGTCTCTACTAAAAATACAAAATTAGCCGGCATGGTGGCACACGCCTGTAATCCCAGCTACTCAGGAGGCTGAGGCAGGAGAATTGCTTGAACCCAGGAGGTGGAGGTTGCAGTGAGCCGAGATTGTGCCATTGTACTCCAACCTGGACAACAAGAACGAAACTCTGTCTCAAAAAAAAAAAAAAAAAGTTTAAGTATATTCCTTCATTCAAAAATCTTTTCTGAGCCTGTCACTGTTTCCAGCCTGGGATAGACAGTCGTGCAGTTGTCTCCATGGGACTTGCACTTTAGTGAGGGGAGAAGACAATATATAATTGGTCAAGAGTAAGGTGGGTAACTTGGTGGTCATTGTTATAGTGACAGTAAGGGCAGAAATGTGATGGAGAAAATAGATGCCGGGTTAAGAATGGCCTCTTTGGGGAGGTGAGGTCTGAGCTTGACCAGAAGGAGTAGCTGAGGCAGTTGTGTGTGGACCTGGGGAGGAATTGTGTAGGGCAAGTGTATGAGCCCTGAGTGGAAAGGGCTTGGGAGTTGGACAGGATGACCGAGCCCTGCCAAAGCAATAGAGATACAGAGAGGCTGCCCTGGGAGGTCCGACCCATTGTAGATGCCTGCCTTTCAGGCAGTGAGGAAGAAATGGAGTGTTAGTCTAAGAACAATGGAGTCTGTGAAGGATGTAAAGCAGGACAGTGGTGCTATCTCCATGTGTAGAATGAATGGATGTTGAAGGCAGAATGTGTGTGTGGGGCTGGGGAGTAGTCATGAGGAGGCTCCTGCCGCCTCCAGGAAGAGATGCTGGTGGCACACTGAGGAGGTTGGAGTGACGAGGGTGAGAAGCGAATGGAATCAAGTGTGCTATGGAGAAGAAATGACATGACTTGTTGGACTGAACTTTGCTGGATAGAGACAAAGAAGAAATTGAGGATGACACCTCAGTTTTTGACCTGGTAAGTAGGTAAAAGAGTCATTTCTTTACTGAAATGTAGGAAAATGTGAAAGGAAAGAGTTTGGGAGGCTGGAATCATGATTTGGTTTTGACTCATCAAGTTGGAGGCACTTAGCCACCCAGCAGTGATGTTAGGTAGACAGTTGGCTGGCCAAATCTAGGGCTCAGGGAAGCAACCTTGAATTGGGAAGGCATGTTATAAGATGTAAGAGCAGCCACTTGAAGAATCATAGTATTAATATTAAAACAAAAATTAGGCAAAGGAAGTGCTTGTTTCATTGCAGGGAATCAATAGATATTATTAAAGTTTGTCAGTAAAGAAAAAAAGGTTTAAGTAAATTATGAAGAGTTGCAAAGCGAATTCTTTATGAAAAGGAAAATATTGACACACTCAAAAAGAGAAGCCAAGCAGGAACACATTTTGAAAAAGAAGCGGCTGCGCAGAAGACATAAGAACAACGAGGTGAAGAGAGAAAGGCAAACACATCCATAACATAACATCAAATAAGGGATGAACTGCTTTATTAAAAGGAAAAAATGATTTTCAGATTGAATCAAACCCATGTAAAAGCTGCATATAGAAACAAATACCAGATGACAAAATGACACAGGACATTTGAGATGACAGAAGATGGGCAAACAACTAGGGAAACAAAATCAGAAGAAAGCAAGGTGGCAATAAAAATATCAGGAAAGATTTAATGTGGGGCAAAGAGCACTCAGTGAGCAGGGTCACTTTATAATGATAAAAGGTACAATTTATACTGTACAATGCCTTCTCTACCTATATATACCATCTATACATGCCTCCTATACCTATATATGTTTTGATATGTGTATACGTTGTGGAATGGCTAAATCAAGCTATTTATCATATGCATTACCTTACATACTTTTTTGTGGCGAGAACACTTACAATCTACTCTTTGAGTAATTTAAAAATATACTATATATTGTTACTAATCCGAGTCACCATGTTGTACAATATTCCTCCCGTCTAATTTTGTGTCCTTTAACCAACATCTCCCCAATTCTCCCACCTTCCAGCCTCTGGTAACCACCATTTTACTCTCTGTTTCTATGAGTTTGACATTTTTTTACACTCCACATATAAGTGAGTCATGTGGTATTTGTCTTTCTGTATTTGGTTTATTTTACTTAACATAATATCCTCCAGGCTCATCCCTGTTGTCACAAATGACGGGATTCTCTTTTTTAAGGCTGAATAATATTCCACTGTGTATATATACAGCACATTTTCTTTATCCCTACAGCCACTGATGGGCACATAAGTTGATTCCATATCTTGGTTAGTGTGCATAGTGCTGCAGTAAACATGGGAGTGCAGACATCCAGATTTGTTCTTTTTGCTTAGTCTTGCTTTGGCTACACAGGCTCTTTTTTGGTTCCATATGAATTTTAGAATTGTTTTTTCTAACTCTGTGAAGAATGATGGTGGTATTTTGGTGGGAATTGCATTGAATTTGTAGATTGCTTTTGGCAGTATGGGCATTTTCACAAATGGATTCTACCTATCCATGAGCATGGGGTGTGTTTCCATTTGTTTGTGTCATCTAAAATTTCTTTCAGCAGTGTTTTGTAGTTTTCCTTGTAGAGGTCTTTCAACTCCTTTGTTAGGTATATTCCTAAGTTTTTGTTTGTTTATTTTTTTTTGTTTGTTTGTTTTGCAGCTATTGTAAAAGGGGTTGAGTTCTTGATTTGATTCTCTGCTTTGTTGCTGTTGGTGTATAGAAAAGCTACTGATTTGTGTACATTAATCTTGTATCCAGAAACTTTGCTGAATTCTTTTATCAGTTCTAGGAGCTTTCTGGAGGAATCCTTAGGGTTTTCAAGGTAAACAATCATATCATCAGCAAACAGGGACAGTTTCACTTCTTTACC
>NW_012104154.1:1375275-1376292 GCF_000951045.1 Mandrillus leucophaeus | reverse complement strand
TTGCATTGGGCTTCATCTTTCTCTGATCCCTCCCTAATTAGGTTATTAACTAACCCCCTGAATTCTTTTTCAGGTAAATCAGGTATTTCTTCTTGGTTTGGATCCATTGCTGGTGAACTAGTATGATTTTTAGGGGGTGTTGATGAGCCTTGTTTTGTTATATTACCAGGGTTGGTTTTCTGGTTCTTTCTCATTTGGGTAGGCTCTGTCAGAGGAAAGGTCTAGGGCTGAAGGCTGTTGTTCAGATATTTTTTTGTCCCACAGGGTGTTCCCTTGATGTATTACTCTCCCCATTTTTCTATGGATGTGACTTCCTGTGAGCCAAACTATAGTGATTATTGTTTCTCTTCTGGGTCTAGCCACCCAGCGAGTCTACCTGGCTCCAAGCTGGTTCTGGGGGTTGTCTGTGATGTGAAGCATCTATGGGTCTTTCAGTCATATATACTAGTGCCTATTCCAGTGGAGGTGACAGAGGGTGCAATGGACTCTGTGAGGGTCCTTAGATTTGGTGGTTTAATGCTCTATTTTTGTGCTGGTTGGCCTCCTGCCAGGAGGTGGCACTTTCCAGAAAGCATCAGCTGTGGTAGTGTGGAGAGGTACTGGCAGTGGACAGGGCCCTAGAAATCCCAAGATTATATATCTTTTGTTTTCCGCTACCAGGGTGGGTAGGGAAGGACCATCAGGTGGGGGCAGGGCTAGGCATGTCTGAGCTCAGACTCTCCTGGGCAGGTCTTGCTGTGACTGCTGTGGGGGATAGGGATGAGATTTCCAGGTAACTGGAGCTGCGTACCTAGGAGGATTATGCAAATAATTTTTGAGTCCCTGTATGGGACAAAGAAATGACCATATATAAAGTGACACACTTACAAAGTGTCTCACTTTTCCTAAGTGAACTTCCCGAACTAAGAAAATATTTTAACACAAAGAATCCCTGGGTATAATTGGTAAGTTAGAGAGAGAAATAAGTTTTTTCTCCTTTCAAATCTACCATTTCTGAATGAATACCATACATATTAT
>NW_012104154.1:1370883-1372900 GCF_000951045.1 Mandrillus leucophaeus | reverse complement strand
CTGGCTTCATAGAATTAATTAGGGAAGGGTCCTTCTTTCTCTATCTTGTGGAATAGTGTCAAAAGGATTGGTACCAATTCTTCTTTGAATGTCTGGTAGAATTCTGCTGTGAATCCATCTGGTCTGAGACTTCTTTTGTTGGAATTTCTTTTTTAATAAAGTTTTAACTTCTGTTAAATTTATTCCTGTGTACTTTATTCTTTTTCATGCTATTGTAAATGAAATTGCTTTCCTAATTTTATTTGTAGTTTGCTCATTGCTACTGTATAGAAACACAAGTGATTTTTATATACTGATAGTATATCCTACAGCCTTGCAAAATAGGTTGCTTTGTTTTTTTAATCATACTTTAAGTTCTGGGATACACATGCAGAACATGCAGGGAATTTTTAAATTACTGTTTCACTCTCTCTGCTTGTTGTTGGTCTGTTCAGGGTATCTAATTCTTCCTGATTTAATCAAGGAGGGTTGTATTTCTCCAGGAGTGTATGCATCTCTTCTAGGTTTTCTAGTTTATGTGCATAAAGATGTTCATAGTAGGCTTGAGTGATCTTTTGTATTTCAGTGGTGTCAGTTGTAATATCTCCTGTTTCATTTCTCAGTGAGGTTATCTGGATTTTCTCTCTTCTTTTCTTGGTTAATCTTGCTAATGGTGTATCAATTTTATTTATCTTGTCAAAGAACCAGCTTTTTGTTTCATTTTTCTTTTAAAAGATATAAAAGAAAATTTATATTTTCAATTTCATTTTAGTTCTGCTTTGTTTCAATTTCATTTAGTTCTGCTCTGATCTTGGTTATTTCCTTTTTTTCTGCTGGATTTGGATTTGGTTTGTTCTTGTTTTTCTAGTTCCTTGAGGTGTGACCTTAGGTTGTTTGTGCTCTTTCAGACTTTTTGATGTTGGCATTCAGGGCTGTGAACTTTCCTCTTAGCACTGCCTTAGCTGTATCCCAGAGGTTTTGATACGTTGTGTCATTATTGTCATTCAGTTCAAAGAAGTTTTTAGTTTCCATCTTGATTTCGTTTTTAACCCAGTGCTCATTCAGGAGCAGGTTATTTAATTTCCATGTGTTTGTGTGGTTTTGAAGTTTCATTCTGGAGTTGATCTCCAGTTTTATTCCAGTGTGGTCTGATAGAGTGCTTGATATAATTTCAATTTTCTTAAATTTATTGAGGCTCATTATATGTCCTATCATATGGTCTATCTTGGAGAAAGTTCTATGTGCTGTTGAATAGAATGTGTATTCTGCAGTTGTTGGATGAAATGTTCTGTATATATTTGTTAAGTCCATTTGTTCCAGGGTATAGTTTAAATCCATTGTTTCTTTGTTGACTTTCTGTCTTGATGATCTGTCTAGTGCTGTCAGTGGAAGTCCTGCACTATTATGGTGTTGCTATCTCATTTCATAGGTCTATTAGTAATGGTTTTATAAATTTGGGCACTCCTCTGTTAGCTGCATATATGTTTAGGATTGTGATATTTTTCTGTTGGACAAGGCCTTTTACCATTATATAATATTCCTTTTTGTCTCTTTTAACCACTGTTGCTACAAAGCTTGTTTTGTCTGATATAAGAATAGCTACCCCTGCTCGCTTTTGGTGTCCATTTGCATGAAATGCCTTTTTCCACTCCTTTGCTTTAAGTTTTTGTGAGTCCTTATGTGTTAGGTGAGTCTCCTGAAGATAGCTGATAGTTGGTTGGTGAGTTCTTATCCATTCTGCAGTTCTGTACCTTTTAAGTGGAGCATTTAGACCATTTATATTCAATGTTAGTATTGAAACGTGAAGTACTGTTGCATTCATCATGCTCTTTATTTTTTGTTTTTTGTTTTTGTTTTTTTAACTTGCATTTTTGTTTTATAGGTCCTGTGTGATTTATACTTTAAAGAGATTGTATTTTGATGTGTTTCCAGGGTTTGTTTCAAGATTTAGAGCTCTTTTAGCAGTGCTTTTAGTGGTGGCTTGGTAACAGTGAATTCTCTCCGCATTTGTTTGTCTGAAAATGACTGTATCTTTCCT
>NW_012104154.1:1362423-1368848 GCF_000951045.1 Mandrillus leucophaeus | reverse complement strand
GATACTTTTTAATTTTAATTTTTAAATTTTAATTTGACATTTTAAATAATTTAAAATGGAATTAGGGTGATACTGTTTCATACACTTTTTACTTAACTATACATGGTGAATTTTTTTTTCTGTCCTCAAATGTTCTTCTAGAATGTAATATTTTCGGACTGTAGAGTGTTTTATTGGATAGAGGTACATAATTTATTTGTATCATGCCTATGTTTCACATCTTTTCAAACTCTATTGTATAAATCATGCAGCAATTTTTGTCTCATAAATCCTTCTATGTAAATCGCCCTGTCAAAGGGCTTCTAAGACACACTGCCAAGCTGGCCTCCCGAAGAGTCATGCTGGGGCATGCTCCTCCCAAAGGCGTGTAAGTCTGCTCACTTCCGTGGGGCCCTGCTAACATTTGTTTACATAGGATAGCAGCAATGGGAGACTCAGGCACCATAAAAAAGGCAGCCTTCAACACCCGCACTTTGTGAGCCTGGCCTTCCACAGCACTTCTGCCCCTCAGTGCATTTTCAGCTGGGGGATGTTGAACACCTCGGCGTTCTTTGCTACCCACTGGGTCACATATCAAGGGGTTGTCTCAGGACTGACCCCAGAGGCTTGTCAGCAGAGTCCCCTCCTGCCAAGGGACCTAGACGGTTAAACAGTGACTCAGTGGAGTGTCTTCAGTATAAGTCATTTCTGTGGTTGTAACTGGGCTGCTTCAGCTCCCTGGCTTCACTCCTTGTAGAAAAATAGACTCATCCCTTATTGGAATAATCCTTTCACTCTTTTAGCTATTTATATTAGTATTTGATTAAATGGCCACTCACTGTGCTTTCTTGGGCTGAACCCATGCTGTACATCCTTCTCAAACACTAAGTCTTTCTTTAGGAAGAGTAAGAATGGTGCCAGGGCCTTGACAAGAAAGGGTGTGAAGTTGGCACCCCAGGTGCTGCGTGTCTGAGCAGAGAGCTTCTCTTGGCAACTGCTTTGTTAGGCTGGAGTGGAGTTAGCAGGAGATTGGAGGTGGTCAGTGCAGGTTTCTCCATGACGGTAAAGGCATCAAGGCCAAGTGGCCACCAACACTTTTGAGGGGGTCCTCCAATTAAAGACCCTCCAATTAAAGAACTGAGGGTCCTCATCATGAGCTGCCCCAGGCTTTCACTACATCACTAGTCATTGAATCTGAGCCTGAAAAGTCATAGAGAATGGCCCTTGAATATGTCATCTTAGAAATCATGTATTAAGTTTGTCTCCACAGGTAACAAGGAATACAAAATGGAGCTCTTTCATAAAGAATTAGGCTTCCAACATTTTTCCTGTTAAATAGGATGAAGTGTGTGCACATGTGCATTCATGCAGTTGTCCTTGTGTGTCCTCCAAAGAGAAATAATACTTAGTTTAAATCATTCATTTTTTTAATCTTTACAATCTGCTTTGATTATATTTTCTGAATAATTGCTGTTTGGGAGAGTGGAGGTGGGTCAGTAAAGATCTCTCTGGGTTGGTCGAGACATCAAGGCCCAAGAAAGTCTTCAATGTTAAAGCATCCTTGTCTGCCCCTTTGCCCATATGTCCAAATTTTTTTGTAGTCATTATCGTCTTTTGATGAAATCTGAAAGTAAACTACAGTAAAATCTACCTACACCAGACAAACGAAACTACCATTCCTTGCCATAAATGTCAGACTTGCGGAATCCAATGTCCAGAGGAGAAATAACATGCAAAGTCAGCCACTAATGAGGGGAAAGCAAAGCCTTAATAGCGCTCCTTGGTTTAGGCTGTTAATGTGGAGCATAACACAAAAAGATAATTTACATGCTCTAATACAACTTTGGAAAATACATGAGTGTGACCTGCAACACAAGGTGATATGCAGACTTGATTTTGGATGACTTCACTGGAGGCGCTGCTGGTTTCTTTAACACCCAGGCACTTGAGTACAACAAGTACTCAAGCACACAACCCAGACCCCTCTATCTGGAAACTCGTGAACATCACATGAGAACATGACTATCCCAGCGCTGCTGACCTTCACGTCCACACTGGGGAGGAGGGCAGCCAACAGTCAGCCAGTGCCCATGGTGGCCAAGAGTTCCACCACGCTGTATGAATCCATTTGTCATTTATGAACGGCCATTCCTGCTATTCCTCTGAGTAGGATAATAGGGGAACTGTGTAGCTATGCCTTCTGGCACAGAAAGGACCAAGGCCTCCATGCAAGCCTGGCATGTGAGAAGACAGATGCCACCCCATGGGAAACCTGGAGCATCATGAACACAGGTGCAGACACCTCCATGCCTGCCAAAAAGCCTGGGCATGCCCTGCCTTCGTGCAGGTTTGGTGTCCTGGGCTCCTCCTGGCACCACCAGGTGCCTTAGAAGGATTCAGCAAGTCCACCCACCTCCAAATAGCACACTGTAGCCTCGGCGTCTTTCCACTGCAGGAGGTGGCCTCGCCCTACTTAACCCAAGTCTGTGGAATATGCCCCTAATTGTAGACTGTTCTACATCAGCAGGCCCCATAGGGGAGCTCGCTTTCAACCAGGGCCACAGGAGTTACAGCAGCGAGACGGTTAGCGACTTTGTCTCTAGGTACATCAGCCCATGAAAGGAGACCTCTTGTCTAAGTGGCTTTGTTCCTGGCTAGTGAGAAAACTCACAGTCACTCCACACAAGCAGGAGCTTTTTCCTGGGACCCAACGCTGTGGACAGCATTGACTTATAAGCCATCCTCCTGTAATTCCATGGCCAAAAATGTTGCTTTGAATCACTATACATACCAACTTTGGTTTTTCTAAGGGAAATATTTTGTGAAGTTCCAAGTTTAGGACCCAATGTCTGACTTTATAGGAGTGCCAAAAGTTAGCACATTTACTGATTTCTGAATGGTGTGACATTAGGTAGTGAATATAATATAACATAATGTACTATAATATAAACGTAGAGATATAAATTCATATATATATATACACATACATATATTTATCTCCATTGGTTCTACTTCTTTGGACAACCCTGCCTAATACAGTAACTCTGGCTTTATTTGATACAAATAAAATACAAAGGGCCATATGATGAAGGAATGCCATCACTGTTACAGATGCAATTTCAGGCACAGATCTGAGGGCATTGTTGGGAGAAAGCTCAAGACCAGCTGCAGGCTTAGGTGGGTGAGCAAGCCTGCACTGTTACTGGCTCTGGCTTGAAGATGGCCAGACTCAAAGGAATGCAGTGCTGACATAGGTCCTGGACTCGTAAAGTCAATGCACAGGTCCAACATTTCACATTATTATGGTGAACTACAGTGACTGGAGGAAGGCACATTTTCTGAGTGATTTCTAAAAGGCTGTCTGTGCAATCTGGTATAAAGCAAAGAAGGGTTTGCATTAAAAAAAAAAAAGTCCAAATGAGGGTTCTGCATCAAAACTGCCCCCTGGAAGTGTGTGCATTTAGGGTGCCACCACTCGAAACCATTCTGGAGCTCTTCTAGCACTGACTTCAGAGCCAGTATATCAGTTAAAGAAGCAAACTGATGTTCTTATGTAGTCTGCAGGCAGCCCCCTCTACCTTGTTTCTGAGCTTCCTTCTTTCCCCTACTCTGCCTTCTTCCCCAGCAGTGGACACCAGTCCAAGGACTGAAGGAAGGGCCAGGTGAGAGCCTGCAGGAAGTCAGGACCTGGTCCTTACCCTCCTCCTCATCACAGCTAGCGAGTGTGGCTGTCTTCCCATGGCACTGTTTATTTCTCACTCAGACCTCACAACCTGGTAAGGCAGCTGCTCTCATTACCAGGGGGCATACGAGGCATGGAGAAGCCAAGAATTGAGTCTCATTCACACTTCAGGAAATGCCCATCAGGCTTTGATGTATTTCAGAGCACACCACAAGCGCTGCTTCGCCCAGCTAGCTTTTCCTGCCCGCTCCCCTCACCCCTCGCAATGACGACCACATGAAGCGTGCTGCAGACCCTGGGAACCAGGGGCCACACACACTGTGTTGCTTTCGCCTACCTAGTTCTCCACCCTCATGTTGGCCTTCCGCTCAAGGTAGCATAGTTCCATTGCTAGGAAGGACATTCTAAAACCAGACTGCCTGAGTCTGAATCCCACCCCTGCTGCTTAGTAATAGGGGAATGGAGAGCAAGTAACTTAACATTCTGTGCCTCAGTTTCCTTATCTGTAAAGTGGCACTAATAATGGGACTGACTCATAAGGTTGTTTTGAGGATTAAATGAGTCGATATTTATGAGGCGTGTAAGACAGTTCCTGGTGCAGAGTAAGTACAGGCGAGTGTGAAACAGACAGAGCATCTGTGGGGTGGGAGGCAGGGCCAGTGGGACAGCAACATAGGAACTTTGTCTGTGTTGCTCCCACTCTATCCGCAGGGCCGGGAGTGTCAAACGCAACGCTGGTTATACACCATGTTCAATACATACTTTTTAGATGTTGAATATTGCAACACTCAGGTATGTTTAACAGCAAAAGCAATGTTTTTAACAACTATATCTATATCGCCTCTCGGAGAGGTCAAATTTTCCCTAGCCGCAGTGCTTAAAGCTATGCATTTTACCTCAACTCTGTGCTTGACAGTGGATAATTCGTATTAAAAATGCATATAAGTCCATATAATGGACTCATAGGTTATTACTCAGGTATAAAGACAAATGAGCTATCAAGCCACAAATATTCATAGAGGAATGGTAAATACATATTGCTAAGTAAAAGAAACCAGTCTGAAAAGGCTGCATTCTGTATAATTCCAACTACATGACATTCTGGAAATGGCAAAATTCTAGGGACGGTTAAAAGGTCAGAGGTTGCCAGAGGTTCAAAGGGAGGGAGGGATGACTAAGCAGGGCGCAATGGGACTTAGGGCAGTGACGCTGTTCGTTATGATACTGTAATGATAGATACATGACATTATGCATTTGGCAAAACCTGTAGAATGTGCAACAGGAAGAGTGAACGCTAATGTAATCTTTGGACTTTACTTAACCATAATGTATCAATATTGGTTCATCAGTTGTAATAAATGTACCACACTAAGGCACTATGTTAATAACAGGGAGTGTGGATGTGGGAGAGGAGGTATATAGGAACTCTTTTTACTTTTCTGTGCCATTTTTCCTTCAACCTAACACTGTGTTACAAAATAAAGTCTATTAAAGTAAAATGTGGCAAGCATATGAGGACTCCATCCCCTTCTTCAAATCAAGGAAGGAAGGAGAGGCACCAATATGCACTAAGTACATATTGCACACTATCTCATTTATCTCATTTATTCCCCACAGCGATGATGAAGTAGGTATGATTCATAAATAGAAACCAGAAGACGGACACACTGCATGCACATGCCCTGATTTCTTTTCCCCAATCAGGAGGAGATTGTTTCCACCATCTGACTACCTCTTCTCAGCTCTGAAACACAATCTTCATCTAATTTGACTGAGTTGTCCATTAACTGGCATTAAGTTCCTTTCAAGCCCACTTCTAGTACTTTTTGCTTTTTAAAACATTTAAAGAGAACAATTTAAAAGAGAGAGATAGAAGTAAGTCCTTCACAAAACTTTCCCAGAGCACCAAAGAAGACTGAGAAAGTAGCCACAGGGACTAAACCCCAAGGGCGTGGAACATCCCAGACTCTGGGAGAGCACCTCCAGGGTGTGATGATCCTGGAAAAATAATAAAATGTTGCTAAATGTATCCTTCTTCCTCCCCAGTCTCCTCATAGCTGTTTCCTGATTTCCATTTCTTCTTTTTAGGGTAAGATCCAAGGTAATAACACCATCCTCACTCATTCATGAAGTGTCTACTGAACACCTGTTGCAAGCCAAATACCATGCTAGTATTGGGTACCAGCAGCTGGGTGCGGTGGCTCACGTGTGTAATCCCAGCTCTTTGCGAGGCAGGGGCAGCAGATGCATCGCTTGAGCCCAAGAACGGAGCAGGTGCATTGCTTGAGCCCCAAGAACAACAGAGCAAAACCCTGTCTCTACCAAAAATACAAAAATTAGCTAGGCATGGTGGTGCACACCTGTAGTCCTGGCTACTCAAGAGGCTGAGGCAGGACGATCACTTGAGCCCGGGAGGTGGAGGTTGCAGTGAGTGGACATCATATCACTGCACTCAAGCCTGGGCAAGAGAGCCAGACTCTGTCTCCAAAAAGATAAAAATAAAAATAAAAATATATATTTTATATATATGTGTGTGTGTGTGTGTGTGTATATATATATATATATAGCGCACCAAGCAGCAAAGAAAGCGCATGCGCACAAGAGGCTCCAACACTCCCTCCTGCCCAGAACCCCCCACTTACAGACCCCACCCTATACATGCTCTCTCTCTGCCTGATGAGGGCTCTTCCGAATATCTGGTTAGGCTACACCCAGTTCCTAATAAAACATCTTGCCATCGATTTAGAAAGACTCCGGAAACATT
>NW_012104154.1:1334342-1362373 GCF_000951045.1 Mandrillus leucophaeus | reverse complement strand
TAAAATGTGGCAAGCATATGAGGACTCCATCCCCTTCTTCAAATCAAGGAAGGAAGGAGAGGCACCAATATGCACTAAGTACATATTGCACACTATCTCATTTATCTCATTTATTCCCCACAGCGATGATGAAGTAGGTATGATTCATAAATAGAAACCAGAAGACGGACACACTGCATGCACATGCCCTGATTTCTTTTCCCCAATCAGGAGGAGATTGTTTCCACCATCTGACTACCTCTTCTCAGCTCTGAAACACAATCTTCATCTAATTTGACTGAGTTGTCCATTAACTGGCATTAAGTTCCTTTCAAGCCCACTTCTAGTACTTTTTGCTTTTTAAAACATTTAAAGAGAACAATTTAAAAGAGAGAGATAGAAGTAAGTCCTTCACAAAACTTTCCCAGAGCACCAAAGAAGACTGAGAAAGTAGCCACAGGGACTAAACCCCAAGGGCGTGGAACATCCCAGACTCTGGGAGAGCACCTCCAGGGTGTGATGATCCTGGAAAAATAATAAAATGTTGCTAAATGTATCCTTCTTCCTCCCCAGTCTCCTCATAGCTGTTTCCTGATTTCCATTTCTTCTTTTTAGGGTAAGATCCAAGGTAATAACACCATCCTCACTCATTCATGAAGTGTCTACTGAACACCTGTTGCAAGCCAAATACCATGCTAGTATTGGGTACCAGCAGCTGGGTGCGGTGGCTCACGTGTGTAATCCCAGCTCTTTGCGAGGCAGGGGCAGCAGATGCATCGCTTGAGCCCAAGAACGGAGCAGGTGCATTGCTTGAGCCCCAAGAACAACAGAGCAAAACCCTGTCTCTACCAAAAATACAAAAATTAGCTAGGCATGGTGGTGCACACCTGTAGTCCTGGCTACTCAAGAGGCTGAGGCAGGACGATCACTTGAGCCCGGGAGGTGGAGGTTGCAGTGAGTGGACATCATATCACTGCACTCAAGCCTGGGCAAGAGAGCCAGACTCTGTCTCCAAAAAGATAAAAATAAAAATAAAAATATATATTTTATATATATGTGTGTGTGTGTGTGTGTGTATATATATATATATATAGCGCACCAAGCAGCAAAGAAAGCGCATGCGCACAAGAGGCTCCAACACTCCCTCCTGCCCAGAACCCCCCACTTACAGACCCCACCCTATACATGCTCTCTCTCTGCCTGATGAGGGCTCTTCCGAATATCTGGTTAGGCTACACCCAGTTCCTAATAAAACATCTTGCCATCGATTTAGAAAGACTCCGGAAACATTCAAAGTGACCTCCCCATATGCTGTCACTCTTAGAAGATCTATGCCATTGAGTAGGACTGTTAACCAATGGCTCTTATTGGTATCTTATTGGTCACCCTTAGAAGATCTATGCCATTGAGTAGGACTGCTAACCAATGGCTCTTATTGGTATCCAATCTATACACTGAATCCGAGGGTAAATTTCAGTTTTGTGGATTCATGGTGTGCACTGTAAGCAATCAATTGCTTTTCCTTGGCCCACTTTAAGTTTCTGAAAATTTTAATTGTGTTGAGTACTGTCTCGTTCTCAGAATCCAAAATAGTTTGAAGGTTATAAGTTTGGACTTCCTATACCTTCCCTTATCTAACATTGCTAAATCTTACCTGTCTCTTCCCTGACAGCAAGATGAGTGTCTACAAAGGAGACTTCACTTCCTGCAGATGTTTACTAGTTGGCCTGATCTTCTCTGGGGCACTTTTTCTTTCCAAATACCATCTATTGGTAGTTGTGGCGTAACACTTCCTGTCAGTGGCGCTGTTGTTTAAATAAGGCATTCCTGAAAATTTCCTTATCCGGACAGGCTTTTCTCACTTTCGGGATGCAGGAGCCGAAAGATTTGAAGAGACCCTTTAAAGGACAGGGTAATTAAGTTCTGTCAGAAGACTGCCTGCTGATAAAAGTCATGTCCATTTCTGACAACGTTCTGTTGTGGTTTGTAATTGCTCTGTGATAGAGCTTGTCAATCTCTGTGGTTACTGAAAGGTGTTATGATGGACGGGAAGAATTGAACAGACACTGGGGAGGCATGCGAGCTCCCTTAAAGGTAAGCAAAAGTACTTGTACTGTCCACTTAGAGCAGGGAGCCCTGCAGCCTGACCCCTAGTCCCCATGAAGGCTCCCAGATAGATGATGTGGTCATCTGGTTGGAGTAAGGATTCCGTCAGTGCTTTGTGAAGCCCCTCACCCACCCTTGGTGTTCTGGGGGAAGTCATGTCCCCCTAGACCTCCCTGCTTTTCTGGAGACGAGCTGTGAGTGTGCCCGATGACTGTAGAGCGTTCCTTAGTTCTTACAGGTCCTTGCATTTTCCAGATACATGGACCACCCCTCCCCAGCCCTCCTAGGGGCTGCAGTCCCTTCTAAAGTGGGGCTGATTTTCCTTTCTTTCTTTTAAGGCATTTCTTGCATCGGCGACAGAAACAGCAAATGCCCATCCCTCCCACTGCAATAAGTACGTGAACTTGAAAGGCAAGAAGAGGAAAATAGAGCAAACCAGTGTTTCTCACAGTTTTTGGTCTCAGGATCCCTTTATGATCTTAAGAACTATTGAGGGCCTCCAGAAGCCTTTGTTTATTGTTTGTTTACTGATAGTTACTAGACTAGAAATTAAAATGGAGACATTAAAAGATATGCACTTGATTTATTTAATAATAATAATAATAATAATAATATATACCCATTGCTTGCTAGTACGAATAACATATTTTAAGTTAAAAAAAATTCCAGGCCAGGTGCTGTGGCTCATGCCTGTAATCCCAACATTTTGAGAGGCTGAGGCGGATAGATCACCCGAGGTCAGGAGTTTGAGACCAGCCTGGCCAACATGGCAAAACACCGTCTCTACTAAAAATACAAAAAAAAAAAAAAAAAGAGAGAGAGAGAAATAAGCCAGGCATGGTGGTGGGGTGCCTGTAATCCCAGCTACTCAGGAGACCGAGGCAGGAGAATCGCTTGAACCCAGGAGGTGGAAGTTGCAGTGAGCCGAGATCATGCCACTGCACTCCAACCTGGGTGACAGAGTGAGACTCCATCAAAAAAAAAAAAAAAAAAAAAAAAAAATTCCAAAGGGGGGGCATTAGTTTACAGTTTAGTGAAACTTTTAAATGTCTGCATTTAAAGTACACACAGAGTGGAATTTTCGTATCTACTCTTGCATTTAATCTGTTGTGATATCACAGGTCATGTGGCCTCTGGAAATCTTTGCTGTATACTCATGAAAGGATGAGACTGAGAAAAACAAATCACATCTTAGTAGTATTATAAAAATATTTGACCTTGTGGAACCCCAGGGATCCATGAACCACACTGTGAGAAGCACTGAATTCAACAAATCATTTCACTTTTCTTAAAAAGGCAAAAAGCAGTGGTATAATTTGTCCCTTTTTGACACTGGGGGAGAAACCCAGGCACTGATGCGTGAACACACTACAAGGAGAGCCTCCACTCTGGCATGCTAGATGTGATTTGCCCTTCTCCCACCATAGCAAGAACTGTGGCCTTCCACACACTCAACTGATTCCAATGGGCCAAATCTTTGCTTTCTTGTTAATGCTCAAGTCATCACTACTGGGAGCCTGTTGTCAGGATGGTCACCATTTTTCCATTTTCACACCCCCAGGTCTGGCTGTGGTGGCATCTTTGCTTTCCGACAACAGCAGTGTTCCAGACTCACTCTCGCTTCACTTGCTCCAACCAGACTCTGCCACTCCCAAGGCACCCTGGTGACTCCCAGTGGGGCAGAGCAAAGGGAATCTCATTTTATTTCACGCAAGCACTCCAAGGTCGGGTCAATGACACGGGGCGACCAGACAGGGAGTGACAGGGCGTGAACATTTCTTCACTTCAAAAGGTCAAAAGTTTAAGTTGAGATTCCCAAATTAACTGTTTCTTTTTAACCTTGCTATATTATGAACTTTACCAATCCTATCTGCTCCTTTCTGCACAGTCTTTGATGCACTGTTATACATCATACCAAATAATATGTTTAATCACAGTGACGTCCTTAGATTTAGAGGTCTTGGGGTGGTTTTTTTTTTTTTTAACCAGTTGTGATCTTTGGTTCAGGACCCCCAGAATCAAAGTCTACATATTCAAGCAATCTTCCTTACCACCATCCATCATGAATAGAGCAAGAAATCTTTTTATTTTTTATTTTTTGAGACGGAGACCTGTTCTGTCACCCACCCACACTGCAGTGCAATGGCGCAATCTTAGCTCACTGCAGCCTCTGCCTACCAGGTTCAAGTGATTCTATGCCTCAGCCTCCTGAGTAGCTGGGATCACAGGCATGTGCCACCAAGGGCAGCTAATTTTTGTATTTTCAGTAGAGAGAGGGTTTCACCATGTTGTCAGGCTGGTCTCAAACTCCTGACCTCAAATGATCCACATGCCTCAGCCTCCCAAAGTGTTGGGAGTACAGGCGTGAGCCACTGCGCCCAGCCAGTCTGGGTATCTTTAACTTCCATCTTCTGTTTTGGTTTTGTTTTAACCTTATTATCATGGCTGGAACTTCCAGTACTAAGTTGAATAGCACTGGTAAAGTGAACATCCTTATCTTGTTCCTGATTCCAGAGTGAAGAATTTATGGGATAATCTTATCTGGTCATGGTAAATAATACTTTTTACGTGCAGCTGAGTGGTTAATATTTCGTTGTGAAATTTTCTGTCTCTCTTTACTAGAGGTTTTGTTCTGTACGTTTCTTTTCTTGTGATGTCTTTGTCTAGCTCTGTCACTGGGATAATGCTGGCCTCCTACAATAAATTTCTCTTCTCTTTTCTCAGAGTTTGTGAAGGACTGATATTATTTGACAGAATTCACCTGCAAAGTTCATCTGGTTCTGGAATATGTTTTTGTGGAAAGATTTTTTTTCTCTTTTTAAAAAAAATTGTAAAATGTAGATAACATACAATTTACCATTTTAGCCATTTTTAAGTGTATGTTCCTGTGGCATTAAGTACGTTGTTGTGTAACCATCACCACCATCCATTTCAAAAACATTTCATCTTCCCAAAATGAAATTTCATACTCATTAAACCACACTTCCCTTCTCCCCGAGCCCCTGGCAACCACCATTCTACTTTCTGTTTCAATGAATTAGACTAATCGAGGTACCATGTATATACAAAATCATACACTATCTGTCCTTTTGCGACTGGCTTATTCATTCAGCTCAATGTCCTCAAGGTTCATCTGTGTTGTAGCACGTGTCAGAATTTCCTTCCTTTATAAGGCTGAATAACATTCATTTTATGGATAGACCACTTTTTGTCTATCCATTCACCTGTCAATGGACACCTGGGTCACTGCCATCCTTGGCTATTGTGGAAAATGCTGCTACAAACATGTGCATACAAATATCTGCTTGAGTCCCTGCTTTTAGTTTTTTTAAGTACACATCAGAAGTGGAATTACTGGATCATGTGTTAATACTACGTTTAACTTTTTGAGGAACTGCCATGCTTTTTCCGCAGGGTTTCAATTTCCCCACATCTTCACCGACACTTGCTATTTTCTCTTGGTGTTTTTATAGTGGCCATCCTAATAGGTGAGAAATGGCATCTCATTGTGGTTTTCTTTTCATATGCTTATTGGCCATTAGAATATCTTTTTTGGAAAAATATTCATTCAAGCTCTTTTCCATGTTGGGTAATTTGTCTTTTTTTAAGGATAGGATTTCACTGTGTTGCCCGGGCTGGCCTTGAACTCCTGGGCTCAAACAATCCTCTCATCTCAAGTAGCTAGGACTACAGACATGTGCCACTATTCCTGACTTGTCTGTCTTTTTGTTGTTGTGTTGTAGGAGTTCTTTATATATTCTGCATATCAATTCCTTATCAGATAAATGATTTGCAGAGATTTTTCCCCATTCTGTGGGTTGTCTTTACACTTTGTCGATGTGTTCTTTGATGCACAGAAGTTTTTAATTTTGATGAAATGCAATTAATCTGACTTGTATTGCTTTGCTTTGATGTCATATCCAATAAATTATTTCCAAGTCCAATGTCATGCAGGTTTTTTCCCAATGAGTTTTCTAATTTAGCTCTATGTTAAGGTCTCTGTTCCATTTTGGGTTAATTTCTGTAGATAGTGTAATGTAAGGGTTCAACTTAATTCCTTGCATGTGAATATCCAGTTTTCCAGGACCGTTTGTTGAAAGTCCTATCTTTTCCCTCTTGCATGGTCTTAGCATCCTTGTCAAAGTATACATGTGAGGGCTTATTTCTGGACCCTCTATTTTATTCCATTGGTTTATGTGACTGGGTTTTGACAGTATCACATTGATTACTACAGCTTTGTGGCAAGTTTTGAAATACAAAAGTGTGAGACTTTCAACATTTGTTTCTCCATTTTCAATATTATTGTAGCTATTTGGCTATTAAGATTACATGTAAATTTTAGAATGGACTGTTCTATTTATGCCAAAAAAAAAAATTTGTTGGGATGTTGATAGGAATTGAATTGAATCTGGAGATCACTTTGGGTAGCATTGACATCTTAACAATAGTAAGCCTTTCCATCCATGAATGCAAGATGTCTTTTCATTTTTTTGTGTTTTCTTTTATTCCTTTCAGCAACATTTTGTAGTTTTCAATGCACAAGCCTTTCACAGCTTTGGTTAAGTCTATTCCTCTAAGTATTGTTTTTCTTTCTGATGCTATTTTAAATGGAATTCTTTTTTTAATTTCCCTCTCAGATTTATCAATGTTAGTGTGCAGAAACACAAATGATTTTTGCATGTTGGTTTTGTGTCTTGCAGCTTTGCTGAATTCGTTTATTAATTCTATTATAGCATTTTTGTCTCTGTGTATAATATCTTTAGGGTTTTCTACACATAAGTTCATATTTTCTGTGAGTAGGGATAATTTTATTTCTTTCCTTCCAATTTGAATATTTTCTATTCCTTTTTCTTTCCTAAATGATCTAACTAGAACTTTATGTTGAGCAGAGGTGGAAGAAGCAGGCATCCTTATTTTGTTCCTTGTCTTAAATGAAAAACTTTAACTCTTTCATCTAAATATGATGCTATCTGTAGAATTTTCATATATCGCCTATATTTTGTTGTACATTCTTTGTATTCCTAGTTTGACTGCTTTTATCATGCAAGAGTGTTGAATTTTGTCAAATGCTTTTACTGCAGTATTTGAAATGGTCATGTGCTTTTTTATCCTTTACTTTGTTCATGTGGTGTATTACATTTATTGTTTTTCGTATGTTGAATTAGCCATGCATTCCAGGAATAAATCTCATTTGATCATCATGTATAATCTTTTGATATATTGTTAAATTCAGCTTGTGAGTATATGTTGAAAGTTTTTGCATCAATATTCATAAAGAATATAGATCTATATTCTTCTCTTTTTCTGTAATGTCTTTGCCTTTGGTGCCAGTGTTATGCTGTATTTTTAGCTCTAAAATTTCTGTTGGTTTTAAAAATAATTTGTCTCTTTGTTGATATTCTCATTTTGTTTACGTATCATTTTCCCGAGTTCTTTCAGTTCTTTATCCATGCTTTCCTTTAACTCTATGGCCATGTTTAAGACAGATGTTTTAAAGTCTTTGTCTAGTAAATTCAATATGTGTTTCATCAGGGATCATTTTTGGAGATTTATTTTGGTTCTTTGAATAAGATATGGTTTTCTGTTTTTTTGTATGTCTTGTGATCTTTTTTTGAGAATTGAAAACCCAACCACCTCTCTCAATATTTGCAAACTGGCAGAGAAGACCTACGCTCATTAGCAGGGCACATTCTGAGCCTTGGTAACAGCCTGGGGTAAAGGCTTAATTTCTTTTCTGGGCATGTGTCCTATCTGGGCTGGTGTGTGTTTGTGCCTTTTTTTCAATGTCCCTTAGATATTCTATTGTATTCTTCTGCTTCTAATTTCTTAGAAATTAGGCATCCATAGGTCTGCAAATTCTCCTACAACTTTCACGTGCCATGACACACGCCACTGCTTTGTGTGGCCTTTGCAAGCATGAGATCTGAGCTACACTGCTTCTTCCTATCTGAACTCTCAGTCAGGTGAGATTAAAACCAGTCCCTTGAACAGCTTGCAGATAGATTAGAAAATTGCACATAACGTCTCTGCTTCTGTGTAGAAATGTGACTGGACAAAAAGGGTACGATGTAATACTAACGAACTGAATTAGAAAACCTGACAAAGCCTATCTGTTCAGATTCTTCTTGACCTCCCTGTGTAGCATTCCGTCCTTCTGGGTATGGGGCAGGATCCTTCTAAGATGGGGGTCTTAGGACCCACAATCAGAAGGCAGGTCAGAGAACTGATGGCCAGCTCCAAGATAGAAAGGTGGGGGAAGATTTCTGTCTTGAAGAGAAAAAGGGGCAGATGAAAGGAGAGCAGGAGAAAGTCAGAGAGACAGATTATGTTTTCTGAGGCCCGCTTATGAGGCCAAAAGCACCCTGACATTGTAACAAGGGTTTTGAGAGTTACGCACTAGGAACCACGAATGCAAACCAACACATAGGTATCATAATATCACAGTTACTAGCACAAGTTTTTACTTCTATACATTATTTAAGTTTAGTATCTTTTCTTGAGTCAGTCTTGGTCATTTGTGGCTTTCATCTAAGTTGTCCAATTTTTAGCAAAAAAATAGCATATACTATTACCTTATGATCCCGATTTTTCTAGGATGGGTATTTTAGTTTCCCACTGTTGCTACAACAAATTACTATAAACTTGGTGGCTTACAACAACACATATTTATTTTCTCACAGTTCTAAAGGTCAGAAATATAAAATCAAGGTGTCAGAAGGCCAGTATTTCTTGTGGCGGCTCCAGAGGAGAATCCGTTACCTTTTCTTTCCAAATTTCTAGAAGCCACTTGTATCTCTTGGTTTGTAATCCCTTCCTCCGTCATCAAAGGGTATCACTTCAATCTTTTGCTTCAATTTCCTTCTTCCATCTTTGACCTTCTTGCCTCCTTCATGATAAGGTCACTTGTGACTACGTTTAGGGCCCATCGATAAAATTCAAGACCATTTCCTAATCTCAAGATTCTTAATTTAATTATATCTACATATCCTCTTTTGCCATAAAGATAATGTTCACAGATTTTAGTGATTAGGATGTAGATGTCTTTTTTTTTTTTTTTTTTTTTTTGAGATGGAGTCTCACTCTGTTGCCAAGGCTGGAGTGCAGTGGCATGATCTCAGCTCACTGCAACCTCTGCCTACCAGGTTCAAGCGATTCTCTTGCCTCAGCCTCCCGAGTACCTGGGATTACAGGCACCCACCACCATGCCCAGCTAATTTTTGTATTTTTAGTAGAGACAGGGTTTCACCATGTTAGCCAGGCTGGTCTTAAACTCCTGACCTCAAGTGATCTGCCAGCCTCGGCCTGCCAAAGTGCTGGGACTACAGGGCATGTAGGTATTTTGATGGTGGGGCATTATTCAGCCTATCACAGCAGGAAAAAATGCCTCATCTTTCATTCTTGATTTTGGTAATTTGTGTCTTCTCTCTTTTTCCCTTGTCGATCTTGCAAATTTGTAAATTTATTTGATTTTTCCAAAGAACTCTTTACTGTACTGATTTTCTTTATTGTTTTCTTTCTTTCTATTTTATTAATAACTTTGTTGAGGCACATTATACAAATCACAAATTTCAAGTGTACAATTCAATGGGTTTTAGTACTTTTACCGAGTTGTGCAATTGTGATTCCTTTTTCTTGCCTAAATGGTTTAACTAGAACTTTAATATTTATGCTGAATAGAAGTGGGAGAAGCAGGCATCCTTATTTTGGTTAATTTTATGTGTCAACTTGACTGGACTATGAGGTGCCAAGTCACATTGTCAAACATTATTCTGGATGTGTCCAAGAGAGTAGGATTTTTTATAATTAACATTTTAAGTAGTAGACTGAGTAGAGTGGATTGCCCCCCTAATGTGTGTGGGCCTCGTCCAATCAATTGAAGACCTGAGCAGAATAAAAAGCCTGAGTAAGAGAGAACTGCTGCCTGTCTGACCGAGCTGGAACATTCATCTTTTCCTGCCTCTGGACTCAAACTGAAACATTATCTCTTCTTATGTCTTGAGCCTGCATGCTTTCAGGCTGTAATGTATACCAGTAGTCTTCCTGGTTCTCAAGCCCTCAGACTTGGACCAGAACTATATCACTGACTCTCTAGCTTGCCAACGGCAGATCTTGGAACTCCTCTGTCTCCATAATCACATGAGTCAACTCCTTATAATAATCTCTTCCCCACTTTCCATTCTGTCTCTGTATTTTCCCTGGGGTTCTGTTTCCCTGGAGAGCTCTAATACAGTAAATCATTATTAAAAATCAGTTTTAGACATTTTCATCACTCCAAAAAGATTCCTCATGTACTTTTACTGTTAATGCCCACAAACCCCCTCCCTTCCACCCTAGGTAATCACTAATCTACTTCCTACCTCTCTTGCCTTGACATTTCACAAACATAAAATCATACAATATTTCACTCTAATCTTTATTATTTATTTTTCTGCTAGCTTTGTATTTAATTTGCTCGTTTTTTAGTTTCTTAAGGTGGTAGCTTAGGTTATTAAGATATTTCTTCTTTTGTTATATAGGTTCTTAAAACAATGAATTACACTCTAATCTCTGTTTTATTTGAATCCCATAGATCTTCATATATTTATGTGTTTCCATTTTCATTCAAAATATTTTCTAATATCCCCTGTGATTTCTTTTTTGACCCACAGTTATTTTAGAAATGCACTATTTAATCCAAGTATTGGGGGATTTTCCAAATTTTTTTTGTTCTTGATTTCTAATTTAATGTCTTGTGGCTGGAGAACATACTTTACATTATTTCAAGTCTTAAAAATTTACTGACAGTCATTTTATGGCCTAGCATAGTGTGTCTTGGAGAAGGTCCATACACACTTGAAAAAATGTGTATTCTGATGTTGTTGGATGAAGTGTTCTATATATGCCAGTTATGACACGTTGGTTGAGTGTACTGTTGAAGTCTTCTGTATCCTTGCTGATTTCAAATACAGTTTTAAGTCAATTTCTGAGATAGGATTATTAAAATCTTGGACTATTTTGAAACATTAATTTTTTTATTTAAATTTTGTCAGGTTTTACGTCACATATTTTGTGACTCTGTTGTTAAAAATGTGTCGTTCTGGTACCTTGACCCTTTTATCACTATGAAATTTTCCTTGTCGTCTCGAATAACGCTTTTTTCTTAAAATCTATCTTGTCTTAGTATAGCTACTCTGGCTCTCTTATATTTCACTTTTGGCATGATGTGACTTTTCCTCTGTTTTACTCTGAAACTGTATTTTTGAATCTATGGTATATCTCTTGTAAACAGCATAGAGCTGGACTTTGTATTTTTTAAAACGTAGTCTGATAATCTCTGTCTTCTGATTGGACTTTTTAAATCATTCACATTTAATGTAATTTTTAGTGTAATTAAAATTATGTCTTCAGTTTTTCCATTTGTTTTGTGTATGGTTCGGGTCTTTTTTCTTTTTTGCTTCCTCTTTTACTGTCTTCTTTTTTGTTAGATTAATATTTTCTAGTGTATCATTTATTTTCTTTTTTGTTAAATTATTTTCTTAGTGGGTGTTCTCAATTTTGCAACATATGTCTTAACTAATTGCAATCTACTCCAGAGTCATATCCATTCATAAAATAAACTTTGCTCCAATATAGTTCCTTTGTGGTGTTGTCATATAAATGATATTTTTCTATAAGCTCGACAATATAGTTTTATAATTATACTTTTAAACAATCTTACACATTTTAAAGACAAGAGAAAAGAGAAAAATATTTATTGCCTGTCACACCTCCAATATATTTACCTTTCCCAATGCTTTTTTTGTGTGTTTGTGGATTTTAGTTATTGTCTAGTGTTATTCCCTTTCAGCCTGAAGGATTCTTTAATATTTCTTATAAGACATGTTTGCTAGTGATGAATTCTCTTAGCCTTTGATCATTTGGGAGTGACTTTATTTTGCCTTAATTTTTAAGGATAACTTTTCTGGATATTGACTTCTTAATTGGTGGGTTTTTTTCCTTCTTTCTTTCAGCGTTTTAAGTAAAATGTTCCGTTGCTTTGTGACTTTTATTATTTGAATCACCTTTTAATTACATTGATTTTCTTTTTATGATTAATCATTTCTGTCTTTTTGCTTTCAAGACATTTTCTTGTCTTTCAATAGTCTGACCATGAAATATTTAGGTGTGAGTCTCTTTGTGTTTATTCTTCTTGGAGCTGAGCTTCTGGAATCTGGAGATTATACTTTTTAAACTCCAATTTTGGAATTTTTTTTTTGGTCTTTCTTCAAATATTTTTTCTTCCCCTTTCTCTCTCTCCTCTCCTTCTAGGGAATTCTATTACACTCGGGAAGGGACATGAGAGGCCTGGGTGGAAAGTAAGAGCCAGGACAAATTTGTAAATGAGTGGAACCTGAAAGGAGTTCCCCAGTCCACAGACAGACCTATTGGCAAAGAAAGGAAGCCTTACTCATTTAAGGTGTTTGATCATAACCCCTGACCATCATTGGCTAACCGCTAAGGTATACTGATACAAAGTGACCCATAGAAAGTCAGCCACATAAATTAAAAGAAGAATAAAAATGAAACAGAGAGAGAGCGCGCAAGTGCATGCACTTCTTGTATCCCATGGGTCTCCGAAGCTCTCTTCATTTTTTCTGTTTATGGGCTCTGATCCCATTTTTTCTGTTTATAGCTTCTCATATTCCTTGTCTGTGAAGTTCAGCATTTGGGCCTCCTCAGAGGCCGTTTCTATGAATTGCTCATTTTCATGCATGTAAGTCACACTTTCCTGTTTTTTAAAGTATGTCTCCTAAGTTTTTATTGAAAACTAAACATCTTTGATAATATATTGTAGAAATTTTTATTCTCCCCCACCCCACCTCAGAGTTGTTGTTGTTATTCTTTTTTTGCTTGTCTGTTTTGATAATTTGCCTAAACTAATTCTGTGGTGTATCCTCGTTGATGTCCCTAGTTCATTCTGTCTTGTCTTTTTCTTTCTTTCCTTCCTTCCTTCCTCTTCCTCTTTCTTCCTTCCTTCCTTCATTTCTTTCTTTCTTTTTCTTTCTTTCCTTCCTTCCTTTTTTCTTCTTTCTTTCTTTCTTCTTTTCCTTCCTTCCTTTCCTATCTCCTTCCTTCCTTCCTCTTTCTTTCTTTCCTTCCTATTTTCTTCTTTCTTTCTTCTTTTCATTCCTTCCTTTCTTCCTTTCTTTTCTTCCTTTCCTGTCTCCTTCCTTCCTTCCTTCCTTATATTTTTATTCTTTTCATTTATATGGCTGGTATCCATGGGTCACTTTGTATTAGTATACCTTAGAGGTTAGTCAGTGATGGTCAGGGATTATGATCAAACACCTTACATGAGTAGGGCTTCCTTTCTGTGCCAATAGCTCTGTTTGTGGCTGGGAAACTCATTTAAAGTTCAGCTCATTTATCAATTTGTCCCAGCTCTTACTTTCCACCCAGCCCTGTTGTATCGCCTCTCTGGGTATGTATAGCCTCAGGTTAAGCCAGAGATGTGTGGATTGCTGGGGTCCTCTCTGGTCTCTTCTGAATGTGCACACAGCCTTGCATGTATGCACAGCCTCAAACTGACAGAAATGTGGGAGCTTACCAAGGTCCACTATGGCTATCTCATTCCCTTGATTTCCTGGTTACATTTCTGGCTAGTCTGCAGGTCAGCTGGTCCCTACTGGAATCAAGCCTCAGGCTCATGGCAGTGTTCTTCCTTGTTCCTTTGCCACTGGGCTTACTACTGTTTCCAATAACTTCCAAGGGAATGGGGTTCTTCCCACTCTCCACTCCAAATCAAGTTATCACCCTCTGGTAGCAAAGCTTATGGTTTTCATTCCCTGATAGAAATACTGTACTGACAGAGCTGACAGTGGGGGTGGAACCAGCCCCTAGAAAAGGGCCACAACTACCTGAGATCCCGCAGTTTTCTCCATCAACCTTTCTTAACCTGTGGAATGCCTTTGGTTGATTCTTAAGAGTCTTAAATGGTGGTTTTTTAATCAATGTTTTCCAGTTGCATTGTTTCTTCTCGGAGAAAGGACTTGCCAAGCTCCTGACCCCAGCACTGTGGAAGCGCTGCCCCCAGGAATCTGTACTTTAACAAGCCCTCCATGTTTTTCTGATGTGCCCTAAAGTTTGAGAACTAGTGCTTCTACCTAGAATCAGTTTTTCCACTTACGCAAAAGATCCCATCTCCTCTTGCAGGCTTCAGATCCTGAGTCTCCGCTCTTTCTTGAACACGCTGCCTTCTGCAGGCCATTCCACTGGCTGTTCTATTTGCTGTATGCCTCCTAGATACTCACACTCGCTCATTCACCGTCTTTAAGATCTGTTCAAATCTTGTCTTTTCAATATTCCCTTCTCTTTCTACCTTATATTAAACTGTAATTCTTATTTCTTAAGCTTATTGTTTTTGTTTGTTCCTCTCTACTTGAATATATGCTCCAAAGGGCAGGATTCTTTGTCAGTTTTGTTCACTGATGTATCCCAGGTGCTGAAAAGTCAAAACTGTGTCTGGAATATGGCAAATACTTGTTGAATGAATGAGCATAGTAACTGAAAATGTACCACGAAAAGAAACATTGAGTTACTTTACGACACTTGGTGTCTAGGATGCAGTGATCTCTCCAAATAAGTCTGTCTAAATTCTAAGGGGTCACACAGGCACTGAGCTTCTTGGCTGAACATAGGCATAGTTGGAAGGCAAAAAGAAAAGGGACAATAAATTATTTTCATGTATACCTGACCCCTGTAAAGTTAAGGAATACCACCGTTTGGTTTATTGTGCTCTTGAGAACTGGCAATACTAGAATTTCTTTTGTTATCTAGCTAGTATCTGGTGTAGGAAAGAAACGCCTCTCCCCCTGAAGGGTCTGATGATCCTCTCCCTAGACCTTTTCACTGTCACTCCCAGGAATGGTGCTTGTCATCCTAGACAGAAAGGCCAGGACATCCTGGAGTGGTGTGTCCAGCGTTGGTTCCTTCCTGGTGGGTTCATGGTCTCAGCCACGGACCTTCACAGTGAGTGTTACAGCTTTTAAAGATGGCATGGACCCAAAGAGTGAGCAGCAGCAAGATTTACTGTGAAAAGTGAAAGAACACAGCTTCCACAACCTGGAAGACGACCTGAGCAGCTCCTTGTGGCTGGCTGGAGTGGCCAGTTTTTGTTCCCTTATTTGTCCCGCCCATGTCCTGCTGATTGGTCCATTTTGCAGAGTGCTGATTGGTCCATTTTACAGAGTGCTGATTGGTCCATTTTACAGAGCACTGATTGGTGCATTTTATAAACCTCTAGCTAGCTACAGGGCACTGATTGGTGCATTTTTACAGAGTGCTGATTGGTGCATTTTACAAACCTCTTGCTAGCTATAGAGCACTGATTGGTGCATTTTTACAAAGTGCAGATTGGTGCATTTTACAATCCTCATGTAAAACAGAAAGTTCTCCAAGTCCCCACCTGACCCAGGAAGTCCAACTGGCTTCACCTCTCAGTGGGACTTGCTTTGTTCTGCTGCACCAGCTTCCAGCTTTGAACATCACAGCCTGATTCACCACCACACTATCAGAGCTGGCAGAGCGCAGAGTGGGCACGTCGTGCCCCATGCCTGGCACGTGCTTGCACAGCAGCCAGCATCCTCTATCTGTCCACCTTCTGCTTTTGTTTCTGGCAAACTTGAATATGAAATCATCTAGCACTTCATAAACCACTGGTGTGAAGAATTTTTTCCTGAAAAGCAAAGGAACTGTTTCGTTTTTCACTTGCTCAACTCTGAAGCTACCAACAATCAATCAGGGTCCAGTGTAAAAGGTGAAGAAACAAAAGACAGGCCAAAGAAAAGGGTTTTATTTTAGCTTCTTTTTTTGAAATGAGTATAGACTCCTGAGAAGATCCAAAAACAGTACAGAAAAGGCCTGGGTACACTTTCCCAGCATCCTCCAATAGCGGCAACTTGCATAACTAGAGTACATGATCAAACCAGGAAACTGACACTGGCACAATATCATCCCAGGCTGGTTTTTATATGCACTCAGTGAAAGAAAATTTTCAATGTTAAATCGGCAGATTCTAGGAATTACTTGATTTAAGTTTTGTACTTTGGTTTTTGGGATATCCATGATTTAATTAAGTGATAAGAGAGGATTGAATAAAGCCATGCCATATTTCCATAGAAATAGGTGTATTAATGTCCTGCTGTTACCATGGGAAATTACCACAAACCTGGTGGCTTAAGACAACAGAAATGGGATGGGCGCGGTGGCTTACACCTGTAATCCCAGCACTTTGGGAGGCTGAGGCCGGCTGATCATTTGAGGTCAGGAGTTCAAGACCAGCCTGGTCTCAGTTTCAGTAGGCTGAAATCAAGGTTTTCCTGCCAATTTGTGGTGCTGCTTGCATTCCTTTGCTTGTGGCCAGATCACCGCAATCTCCACCTCTGTCTTCACATGGCCTTCTCGTCTGTGTGTGTCACCTCCCTGTCTTTTACAACACTCGTGATGGCATTTACAGCCCATCCAGATAATCCAGGATAACCTCCTCATGTCAAGATTCTTAACCACATCTGCCAAGACCCTTTTCTTTATGAGGTAGCATTTCCTGGGTCCAGGGACTAGGATCTGGTATCTTTGGGTGGCTGTTCACCTGCTATATAAGGTAAATTCAGGGATTGAACAAGGAAAGACTGTCACCTCTGCAGCTGGAGGTTCATCATTGGCACATGCTTTCACTTCAGTTGAAACAGAAAGATTCTCTAATTCCTTAGAACTGAAAGCTTTGGGCTCTTCTTTAGTTCACATTGTATTAATTTGTGATTGCTTTAAAATCCAGAACTGGGTAAGACTTTTCCCACTTTAACCTCAATTCTTTTTACATGTTTTGCCAATCGGTTTGAAAGACATAATGGAATTAACTACCCTTTCATAGAATGAGATTGTAATTTTCATAAAACTCATAGTTTGCATTTCTGAAAAAAGAGAAAGGAGAAGTAGTTTTCTTTTTGGGGGGCCAAAATAGCTGTTTCTTAATTTATAAACCAGGCATTGAGTCTGATTTGAGTCACTGTCTTTTTTCTTCCTCTGTAAGTGGACATTTTAATAGTGAAAGTCCAGAAAACGACTGTGGCGTGGGCTGATTCTGAGCTGGCATTTAGCTGCTTGATAAGACGAAAGGAAGGAGGCACGTAAATGAGTGCTTGATTACTCTCTGCCGCCTGCAGCTCCTCCCCCGCCATCCACTGTGAATCATGTTGCAGCAACAGCACATGCCAGACAAAGACACTGGAGTCTATGACATCGCTTGCAAAGACGTTGTTTTAAATGTCCTCAGTGAAATTACTTCAGAAAGTTCTCATTATGTCAACCAATCTTCACCTCACAAAATGAGAGCTGGGGTCAGAGAAGAAACAAAGAATGTGTTTGTGGCACACTGCAACCAACGCAGAGTTTATGTGGCAGATGTTCATCCAGCCACGCAATGCAGATGACTTCATACGTGGGGGAGTCTGCTTACCATCGCATCGGCTGCTTCTCCCCCAGAACTACATCATCACCACTTCTTGAAGGCAGTTTTTATGAGCAACGGAGAACACTATGAACATGGCTGGGACCTGTGTGTTTTTAACTAGTTTTGTGTCTCTGAAGCAATCCCAAACTAGTCTTTTTTTTCTTTTTCACATCTAATTTTCTAACTCATGATTTAAAGAAAGATGTCTGTGTTTATATGATTTAAGTACCCTTTTTCATGCTTTCAGTACCTTTCTCTTTATTCTGTGTCTCTTGTGATGTGGGTTGCTAATATCTTACTAATTAACATATTTTAAATACACAACTATGTGGTTAAGGTGTTAAAGTAAATTGGATTTTTTAAAAGAATAAGATGTAGGCTGGGCATGGTGGCTCACACCTGCAATCCCAGCACTTTGGGAGGCTGAGGTGAGCAGATCACTTGAGCTCAGGAGTTCAAGACCAGCCTGGACAATGTGGCGAAAACTTTTCTCTACCAAAAAAAAAAAAAAAAAAAAATTAGTCCAGCATGGCGGTGCACACTTTTGGTTCCAGCTACTCAGGAGACTGAGGTTGGAGGACTGCTTGAGCCCAGGAGGCAGAGGTTGCAGTAAGTCAGGATCGCACCACTGCACTCTAGCCTGGGTGACAGAGAGACTGAGATCCTGTCTCAAAAAAAAAAATTATTTTAGGATTCTAATCCAGATTCACTTCCTTCCCCATTGGCCAACTTAAAATGACAAAAAGAATGAGCAATAGAGAAGAAGAAACCAATTTCATTGCAAATACATGCAAAACCATAAGTTAAAAATAATAACTGCAAAAGACAATACATTTTGGATCACACTGAGACGTAACACCACGAAGCATACGCAACCCCACAGGTCATTTCCAGCTGACAGTTTCCCATAAAAGGGTAGCACAACCCTCAGGGGTGCAATCAAGGGTCCTGGCTAGGGTGTCCACACCTGGCATTTTGGATGAGCTAGGCTGGGGGAAAATCATCAGGATGCCTAGAATTTCTGCAAAGCATGTGGCAGTCAGCTTAGTATGAGCTGCTTTATTACCCCAAATATACTTGAACATCCAGGCTTTGCTACAAACCACATGGGCCTGCTTTCCTTGGAATGGCCCATTGAGATTAATGAGCAGACACCGGGTCTTTGCACAGAGGGCGCTGCATCCACAAGAAAGTCCTTCCAGAATGCCTGAGTTCAAGAGACTGCCCCACCTCAAGCTTGATAATACAGTTCCCTTCCCTACACAGTTCTTAGCAAATCCTCATTAACGTGAACAATAATCCTCCAAAAAGAGAACAATGACAACAACAAAGACAGAGGAATAATGTACATCAGAAGTAAAAGAAAATGTGAATTAACATTTCTCCATGAACTCAAGGAAATCAAAGGAAGCATAATCACATTGAAATAAGAACTCAGAAGAGATCTGTAAGGCATCAAAGAAGAGATAATAATACAACAGAAGAAGATTTAAAGTAAGCTGTGAAAGCTTAGGAAAGAATGAGAAAGCAGGATGGAGACAGTCCAGACACTATAGAAACAAAGACCTTTGCAAGGTGGCCATCAGAGACTGGCTCCCCAGGAAGTAGGCCCAGGAGGGAGATGAGCATCAAGAGACGTAGGAGGAGTGCTCTTGGAATCAACAGCCATGGAAGGGGAGGGGACCAGTGGGGGTGACAGAGGAAGAAGTGGAACTTTGACGCAGTTCTGTGTTGAGTTTGGGTCCTCTAAGAAGCAGATGCCAAGAGATTAGACATCAAAAGAGAGTTATTGGGGAACTAACTAACTCAAATAACCCTCTCTTATTCAACCTTCTGCTCTGGCTCCCGTGACTAAGCACCCTCCAGTTTCAGGTGCGTTCTTATAGCTCCAGGCAGCACCTGCTGCTAGATCCTCTGGTTTCTTTAGGGTACAGTTGCCTTCCTCCCCTTTCAGGCCCAGCAATTCCAGGCTGGTTTTTGTTGAGATTTAACCTACTTACTGGCCTGGAATCCAGGAAGGGAGACAGAGGCAGGTCCTGAGGGAGGCACAGGTGTCAGGAGAAGAGGACCCTGAGTCATCTTCAACAAAGGGTAGGCAGGAGGTTCCTGCGTGCAAGCTTAGAGGTTCAGGGGAATCTGGAGATTCGATATTTTAGGAAGCATTAATCCAGATGGCCCCATCCTCTATGCCGGGGTCCTGTTCTTTCCCAGCCATGGCCTCACCTTGACATAACACTGTCACCTTGGTGGGAATCCACCTCATTTGGAGCTCTGCCACTCTCCAGGGAGGTCTGACCCTGGCACTCAACCCTCTCTTCCTTTTCAGTGCAGGAGGTGAGAATTTCTCTATTCATGACCAAAGAAGTCTTCTGCATTCATTCTTGCTGTTAGTTGCTAATTGATTTATCCCAGCTTTCCTTTTTCTTTCCCAAAGGTCAATCGAGTTTAGCAATAGCCAACCAATCCCCTTTTCTTTATGGTTAGTATTTCCCCCACTTTTCCCAAACCCTTGGCATAGCATATGAGTTAATGCACTTCCTCTCTCCATGACACCACCAATGGAAGCTTTAATGGCTGCACCGCTTCCTATGCAGCACTGTCTGTGCTCTACCTACCACGAGTGATGGGCCTTCATTGCTAGGTAGGCAGGGGCTGATCCACCCCAGCCCCCGTGGGTGCCACCCCAGTGCCTATATTTTTGGACCACTTCTAATAATTGTCATAGTTTGGGATCCCTGGTAGGCTAAATCTGGGAGGAGGTTTATTAGGAAGAGCTGGTGAGATCAACTCCTGCAGAAAAGAGCTAGGAAGCAGGATTGGGCAGAGGGAGAAACTGAGTTGCAACACAGCTGCAATGAAGGCTTTAGTTGACCCCACAGAAGTCTCTGTACCTGGGAATGCCCTGTGGAGTTGTCCTGAGCTGGAGTGAAAAAGCTGAGTTTCTAGTTCCCTGTACTGATCAGTTAGTGAATGTGGCCCGCCCCTGGAAAGAGGCATGACTTTGGGCCAAGCAGTTTCTTCAGCTGAACCAAGTCTCTAGAGAGTCCTGATGGCTGAGAGCTGTCTTCCCATTGGATTCCCAGCAGCTGGGAAACACTTTTCCTGAGAGGCGACATTTCAACAGCAACAATGGAGATGGAAGACACTGGCATGATTACTTTAATGAGATGAGGGAACACAACTGACACGTGTGAAAAGATCCTGCAAGAATGGAGGTGAATAAAGACATTTTCAAACAATCAAAATCAAGAGAGTTAGCTAACAAGAGACCTACACCAAAGGATGTTCACACTGTGGTTTTTAGGGGAAGGAAAACAATGTCAAGTGGAAAGTCAAAGATGCAGGGAATAACGAAGAGCAATGAAAATGGCAAATATGTGGGTAAATCTAAAATAACACTGACTTCGTAAACATTCATCATAATGTCTTACATGGTGAAAAATTTAAAAATACAGCAAAAATAACTTGTAAGGATGGAGGGGCTATTGTTCCCCTCCGTATGTCCACGTGTTCTCATTGTTCAGCTCCCACTTAAAAGTGAGAACATGTAGTGTTTGGTTTTCTATTCCTGCATTAGTTTGCTGAGGATAATGGTTTCCAGCTTCATCCATGTCCTGCAAAGGACATGATCTTGTTCCTTTTCTATGGCTGCATAGTTTCCATGGTGTATATGTACCACCTTTTCTTTATCCAGTCTATCATTGATGGGCATTTGGGTTGATTCCATGTCTTTGCTATTGTTAACAGTGCTGCAGTGAACATACATATGCATGTATCTTTATAATAGAATGATATATATTCCTTTGGGTAGGTACTCAGTAATGGGATTGTTGGGTCAAATGGTATTCTGGTTCTAAATCTTTGAGGAATCACCACACTGCCTTCCACAATGGTTGAACTAATTTACACTCCTAACAACATTGTAAAATCGTTCCTATTACTCTGCAACTTCACCAGCATCTGTTGTTTCTTGACTTTCTAATAATCAGCATTCTGACTGGTGTGAGATGGTATCTCATTGTGGTTTTGCTTTGCAGTCCTCTAATGATCAATGATGTTGATTGGAACAACACACACTGGGGCCTGTCTGGGGGCAGAGCATCAGGAAAAATAGCTAATACATGACAGGCTTAATACCTAGGTGATGGGTTGATAGGTGCAGCAAACCACCATGGCACACATTTACCTATATAACAAACCTGTACATCCTGTACATGTACCCCAGAACTTAAAAAAAAAAAAAAGAATGGAGAGGGTAAATGGAAATAAATGTCCTGGGCTTCTTGCATTGACTGGGAGAAGGGAATAAGTAACAGTTGATATTAGATCTAGGTAAGTCCAAGCTATATTCTGTCATTTCCAAAAGAAGAGAAAAAGAGTGTATAACTTTCAAACTAATACAGAGAAAAATGAAATAAAAAGATTCTTTTACATGGATGTATTATGTGATGGTAAAATAAAACAAAAGACTTTTTATTTATTTATTTATTTTGAGACAGAGTCTTGCTCTGTCACCCAGGCTGGAGTGCAGTGGTGCGATCTTGGCTAACTGCAACCTCTGCCTCCTGGGTTCAAGCAATTCTCCCTGCCTCAGCCTCCTGAGTAGCTGGAATTCCAGGCGCCCTCCACCACTCCCAGCTAATTTTCGTATATTTGGTAGAGACAGGGTTTCGCCATGTTGACCAGGCTGGTACTGAAGTCCTGACCTCAGGTGATCTCCTGCCTCGGCCTCCCAAAGTGCTGGGATTATAGTCATGAGCCACCGTGCCCAGCCTAACAAAAGACTCTTTCAATACGAATAAGATAAGAAAAGAGTGGAAAAGAACCCGGAACAGGTGGAACAAAATGACAGATATATTGTAAACCTAAGGAGACAGAAGGGTTGAAATAAAGGATGAAGAAAGAGATCCAGTTATCATTAAACCAAATAAAATTGGTATAGCTGTACTAATACCAGGCAAACACATTGTATACTTTGAGGGAAAAACACACAATTGGAGACAACGAGAATCACTATGTAACTGGACCCACAGCCTCAAAATATGTAAAGCAAAAATTGATAGAACCACAAAACCTCACAGAGCCACAGTAATTCACAACCACAGGAGGAGATTTTAATACGTATTTTGTGGTAATTGGCAAAATAATGACAACCAAAAAATCCAGAGGAAAGAATATTTGATCGACATGATCCACAAACTTGACCTACAGACAGATACGACATATTTCCTTGAATCTAAGAAGTCCTTGACTGTAAGACACACTATTATTTTATGAGGCACCAAAGTAAAAGAAAACCATGTTAACTGAGACACAATGATTTCTCATCACTTGACATTGTTACACCACACTGATTGAGGAAGCTCCTTTATATTTAATTATGTTGTTCTTGTGCATATTTTTAAAGGGGAATATAACAGGAATAAATTGTAATAGCTATTTCTGAAATGTCTTTGAGAATTATTTGCTTTGGGATTTCTTCAAGACTCAGAGCTATCAACATTCATGTTTTTCCAAGCATTCTCATCCTCTGTGACATCAGGAGGGTTGAAAATACGGCATTGCTAAGAAAGAGCTCTGTTACTGTCTATGGGATTTTTTTTTTCCAAGCCAGTGATACTGACTTTAAGACTCTGATGCTTGATCCTACCTGAAAGGTGGCAATGGAACATTTTCAGACAACAACTAAGACTCACATACCTTCCTCAAATGGTCCTTAAATGATTTCACAACTAGAAGGTGAAGAGGTTGCAGTCACTCTGTCATACACCATACATGTAGACATTCATATGTGCACAGGCAATGACAACGTCACAGGTGGTCGTTTGTTCCTCTGTGATTATAAAATGTGTCCCAAATTTTGAGATATTAAGATATGGAAAGCATATGTCTTAAAATCATTGAAATAGAGTAAAATACTCCAGAATATATAATACTTTATGCACACATGGAACATTGACAGAAATTTCCCACCTTATGTGCCTGAGAGTAAATCTCAACACATTTGAAAGGACTATATAATTCCAGAGTGTGTTGTCTGAGCATAATCTATGATAGAAGTCTATAACAAAAAGATAACTAGAAAACCTTCACATATTTTAACATAAGAATTATGTTTCTAAATAACCAACAAGTCAAATAAGAAATCATAATGAAAGTTGGAAAGTATTTTTAAATGAACTTAAGAGAAAAAATTTTAGTCTTAAATGAAAGCGCTGTACTAGGAAAGAAGAAAAAATGAAATGAAGAAAATAAAAATCAACCCAAAGAACATAAAAAGAAGGAAACAATAAAGGTGAGAACAGATAGTAATAAAATAAAAAACAAATATGCAAAATCAGTGAGAGATTCAAAGTTGACTCCTCAGGGCAGGTAAACTTCTGGTGGCAATGATCAATGAAGTCCTTTTTTTTTTTTGCTTCCAGAGTCTTCCCCTATTGCCCAGGCTAGGGTGCAGTGGCACAATCACAGTTCATTGCAGCCTTGACCTCCTAAGCTCAAGGGATCCTCCTGCCTCAGCCTCCTGACTAGCTGGGACCAGAGGCACACGCCACTTTTAAAAAAAAATTTTTTGTAGAAAAATGGGGTCTCCCTGTGTTGCTCAGGCTGGTCTCAAACTCTCGGGCTCAAGTGATCCTCCCGCCTTGGCCTCCCAAAGTGCTGGGATTACAGGAATGAGTCAACAATCCAGCTGAAGAAGGCCTCTTGAGGCCTGCATCTGAGAATTCGTTGCTGAGATTTCTGCCTTGACAGGGAGAGGCCAGTCCATTTTGTCTCTTTCATGTTGGCTTTTGAAATTCAGTGGTGGGACTTTGGTTTTCCTAAGGCTTGCTTCTGCCTCCCCTTGCGCTCCTCCAAATTTCAGGAATCAGGCTGGTTGGAGCCCCATGCGGACTAGAGCCTTGCTTCTCACACAGTGGACTGCAGACCAGCAGCTTATCAGAAGTGCAGTCTCAGGTCCTGCCCCAGGCCTACTGAATCAGAACTGTCTTTTCACAAGATCCTCAGACGGTTTCTATGGGCATTAAGGTTGGAGAAATACTGGCCATGAAAGACCACTGAGAGAGGGTGATCAAATCTCACTTGAGCTTTTGGGTAGCCACAGACAGGTGGTCACTGCAGTCACTATTCCCCAGCCAGTGAGGACCATGGAATTTTGTTCCCACACTCCTCACCCCCTACCTTTGCCCCACCATCTCAATGACAGTTACTGTCATATCTGCAGCTTACTTGAGAAATCATCAGAGGTGGTAATATTCAGTTCTAATGCTGAAAGAGATGTTCAGCACCGCATAAATCAGGGTTAAGCAACTTTAGAGATCTGTGGAAACACGATGGAGACCACAGGGTGATTAGGGAGTAATAGTTTGGTCCTGGGCTCTTCAGAGATGAACAGACACCACCATCCACCTTCAGCTCCACTGTATGCGATTGGTTAGCTTGTGGGAAGCATGTCTCCAGCCAGCCAGGTGTCAAGCACATCCTCACCAGCCTGTTAAAATCGTAGGAGAGAGTTCTCCCAAGAAGCCCGTTGCTATTTTACATTTCACCTTTTTTTTTTTTTTTTTAATCAGAATAGAATTGTGAAATTTCCTCAACATGGAATCTTTTGATTCTTGAAAGTGTTACAATAGTAATTTTAGCAGCCTGGGAGTTATTTGCAATCTTTCCTAAAGCTTAATGGAAACAAAACATTTATAAATAATAAGTCTGCAGAGGCTAACTAGAATGGGCTGTTTCTTTGTACGAGCCTGGGGTTTAGCCAGTTTACTGCCTATTTTTATACTTGCTTACTGCCATGGGTTATCATTCCTGTTGCTACTGATTTTTGTGTACTCAGACATCATTAATAAAGTGGAAGAATTTGTTTTTCCTTAATGAAAGCAATTGGTTTGGTAGATAAAATCTTTTCATGCGCAATGTCATTTGTGGGTAGAAATATTACCATAGGTCTCCTCGATGTTAAAAAGGGTCACAGCCACTACTCCTCTTTTGGTCATCATAGTTACTAAACTTAGAAAAAACCCTGACCAGATAGAGCAGCATGGAAAACATGGAGACGCATCACATGTCTGCTTCAAAACATCTTAAGCAATGTGTTCTAACCATAACCCTAGCCCCAACCCCTAAAACTTGTGTTCTAGTAAACTTAAAGGAACCAGTTACTCATGGTCTTTCCTTATGGTTGTGCATAGGAAAAATTTGGGACTTTTTCTTTTTTGTGGTAGCCTCCATAACTCTGATTACTGAACCTGAGGAAGACGGCACAGATGATTTGCTAAGATTTTTGTCAAGGATTTTCATGTCTATGTTCATGAGGGATACTGATGTCTGCGATTTTCTTTTCTTGCAATGTCTTGGTTTCATTTTTGTATCAAGGTTATGTTGATCTCATAAATGAAGTCATTGCCTCTTCCTCCTGACGTATTCCCTCTTCCTCCATTTTCTGGAGGAAAATGATCAAAAGATCCCACTTTATGGCTAGGATTGCAAAGATCTTACATATATATTATCAAATCTTACATGTTTATTAAAAGTAGAATAAATCAGGATCAAGTCAATTTATTCTAGGATGGCTCAACCTTGAAAATTTCTAAAATATGATTCATTGTATTCCTTTATTATAAAATTAGAAAAAACATAATTATATCTATGGAAACTGAGAGGCATTATACATAATTCAACTTCTTGATTTTCTTTTTCAAAAGCAATATTTTAGTACAACAGGAATGCATGGAAATTCCCTTAATAAAGAGGTTTTCTTTGTTGTTGGTTTTTTTTTTTTTTTTGAGACAAAGTCTCACTTCATTGCCCAGAGCGCAGTGATGCAAACACAGCTCAGTGCAGCCTTGACCTCCCGGGCTCAAGTGATCCTCTCACCTCAGCCCCCAAGTAGCTGGGATTACAGGTGCATGCCACCATACCCAGCTAATTTTTTTCTTTTCTTTTTAAGAGACGGGGTTTCACCATGTTGCCCAGGCTGGTCTTGAGGTCCTGAGCTCAAGCAGTCCACCTACTTTGGCCTTCCAAACTGCTGGGATTTAAAGGCATGAGCCACCATGTCCCGCCAATAAAGAGTATCTATCAAAATTAAACCCAAATATTGTACTTAATGATAAAATAAACATACCTATCTTCAAAACTTTCACAGGGACATTACTGCCATAGGCATTTTTTGGTGCATCTAAATCTAGAATTTCTCAAACTCAGCTGAAAATGACAATTCAAGAGGAACCGTTGCCCCACCTCAAAATCCCAGTCTGCAGAGTAGAGACCTGGGTGTGTGATCCTTAAACAAGGGCTCCAGGTGAATCCTTTCATTCTTTCATTTGGGGAACACTGATCCAAGTGCTTAGCTCATTTCAGCTTTGAAAAGTGTTATAAGGTTACTCCTCAACCTCTTCTATGAATTAAATCATACCATTACATTTTCTTCAAAGATTTAATTATCTAATCTTAGTCCTCCTAATTAACTCAACAGCTATTAGCAGAGCATGCTTTGAGGATCTGAAATCTCTCTTAAGAGTTGTGGGCCCTTGAACTTTATATGAATATGACAGTTTGCCTCAAGGTTGCTGGGAGGCTCTCAGACGCAGGGATATAGACTATGTGACTTTTAAGCTTCCTTCGCACCCCCCTCAATTTTTAGATAAATTGCACATACTAGAAATGTTGCAGCTGATATTTGTATAGGTTTACTTTTCCTCATTCTGCAACTAATCTACAATACATTCCTAGTTTGCAGAGAGGTTTTATCATGAATATGTGTTGAATTTTGCCAAATACTTTCACTGCATCTACTGGGATGATTACATTTAATTTTTAAAATATATTTGACTGTTGAAAATATATTTAACTGTTGACTGCGTTTTTCAATGTTAAATCTATTCGATACCGTCCATGAATTCCTGGGATAACCCCTATTTAATCAGGATATGTCATCCTTTTATAAATGTCTGCGTTTTGGTTCGCTAAGACTTTTGTCAAGGATTTTCATGTCTTTGTTCATGAGGGATACTGATGTATGTGATTTTCTTTTCTTGCAACGTCTTGGTTTCATTTCTGTATCAAGGTTATGTTGGTCTCATAAATGAAGTCCTTCCCTCTTCCTCCTGAAGTATTCCCTCTTCCTCCACTTTCTGGAGGAAATAATTTCCGGATTCCAGCTGTGTCATTTCCCTTCAGGTTAAAGGAGAACTTCTAGGCCAGGCGCGGTGGCTCACGCCTGTAATCCGAGCACTTTGGGAGGCCGAGGCAGGGGCATCACCAGGTCAGGAGATCGAGACCATCCTGGCTAACACGATGAAACCCCATCTCTACTGAAAATACAAAAAATTAGCCAGGCGTGGTGGCGGCGCCTGTAATCCCAGCTACTCACTCGGAGGCTGAGGCAGGAGAATGGCGGGAACCTGGGGGGCGGAGCTTGCAGTGAGCCAAGATCCGCCACTGCCCTCCAGCTTGGGCGACAGAGCGAGACTCC
>NW_012104154.1:1311662-1334292 GCF_000951045.1 Mandrillus leucophaeus | reverse complement strand
AAAAAAAAAAAAAAAAAGAACTTCTAGTCTGTCTTGTAGCACAGTTCTGCTGGAGATAAATTTTCTGCAATGTCTTTTTTATTTTTTAATGTATCTGTCGGAGTTTAACCAAAGAAGCAGGATCAGTCCTTCCAGATGCTTCCCTTCCTGTCTGTCCTCATCAGCAACAGACGGTGGCTGTGGTTGGTATGAAGCACCCTGTATATCGGAAGAGGGGACTCGCCTACAGAGGAGGACATGCCTACCTACAGATGACAGCACTCAGTCACCCAGCTTCCTACACCCACAAAAATTCATTCCCATCACTGTTTTCTCCAGGACTGATAATAGGTTTCTTCGTATTCACTATTGTTTAAGTCATTCTACACTCCTGGGCTGGTCCCTGGGTCCAATCCTCTAAGCCAGACTTCCTAAATATTGCCTTTATTTAAAATAGTCCAGGCTGGGACTCACGGCTCTTTCCTGTAATCCTGGCACTTTGGGAGGCAAAGGTGGGAGGATCACTTGAGTCCAGGAGTTTGAGACTAGCCTGGGCAACACAGCGCAGCCCCATCTCTATGAAAAATGAATTTTAAAAATTAGCCAGGTGTGGTGGTACACACCTGTAGTCACAGCTACTTGGGAGGCTGAGGCGGGAGGATCACTTGAGCTGGGGAGACTGAAGCTGCAGTGAGCTATGATCGCATCACCGCACTCCAGTTTGGGCAACAGAGTGAGAACTTGCCTCAGAAAAATAAAATAAAATACAATATTTCAGCTCACTCTCCCCATAAATTATTGAACTATCCTGGCTAGTCTAACATTTTAGCATACATACAATAAAACTGTATCAGTGAGACAAGTTTTCAAACCCGGAAGCAACATGAAATCCTTTGGCAGATTGTGTTTACCAACTTCACCTGCTGACTCATCGAGGGGAGGAGGTACAGGTGCCAGTGCTATATTGTTACATTCATTGGGAATCCTAGAAAAGAGGGCCCTACAGGACTCAAAATCAAATTGGAGTGCATATTCCTTCATGCAGTACTCAGGGGCCTAAGACATCCAGGAGTAAAGTGCATGGTCATCTTATTCCTAGTGTAGCTTGGGCGAGGGGGGAAGTCATCCCTTTGGGCACATTGGCCAATAACTCCAACTCTTCCCTTCAACATGCCAGTTCAACATCCTGGACACCAGAATTCTCCCAACCTTCTTACATGAGCCTAAATCCTCCCTTCAAACAGAAGAAGGAACGGAGCTGTGGTGATTTGAAAGGAAGATCCATAACTCTCTGTCGGTGGAAGGCAAGAAACAGAAACAGCTGCTTCTACTCCACTGCTGACGTGACCTCCTTCCCCTTTTATTCCCTTACAGACTGGTCTTTTTTGTTTTCTCCAACCATGTCCACGTTACTGGTGTGTGTCACTGGGGCTTCCCTTCTTCCAGCATGTTGGTCTCATTGCCCTTATCCGCTCTCTGCCAAAGCTTGTCTGACCCTGACTCTCAGCCTGGGTGGAGAGTAGGGATCCCCACCCCTGCCCGCTGTACTCGTTGACTAGTCAGACCCAAAGTGACAAGCCTGAAATTGCATCTGCAGAATGAGGAACGGACAGCCGTGACTCAGCATCCAGAATCAATGAGGAAGCAGTTACTTCATATCTCCGTATGGGACCTGAAAACACTACCTCTGAAACAGTACATTTTAGTTTTTAAATGTTAGCATTTTAAATGCAAAACTTTGTAGTGATCATACACATTTCTCACACAATGTGTTGGTCTGAATTCAATCTTTTCTTGATGAGTTGGATGATATGGTAGTTTGACACACTGATGGCCCCCAATAAACCACACCTGCTGGTAGTCACATCCTTGTGTCATTCCTCCCCTTGAATCTGGTCTCTTGTGATTCACCTGAACCAGAAGAATGTGGCGGAAGTGACGCTTTGCCAGGTCCAGGCCTAAATCTTAAGAAAGCTGGAGGCTTCCACCTTTAGGTTCTGGGGGGAAGCCAGCAGCCATATAAAAGGCCTCATTATTCTGAGCCTGCCATGCTCTGAGAAGCCCACTCCAGCCACATGGGAAGGCCGCACAGAGGAAAGCTGAAGCCCCCTTGTCAATACTCCTGGCAGAGTCCCTCATCAACTGCCAGCACCAACAGGCCAGCCTCATGAGGAGGCCATGTGGACATGAATGATGCAGCCACATTTGAGCTGCTGCACTAATGCCGCAGAGAAAAGAGACAAGCTGTCTCCACAAACCCTGCCCAAATTGCACAATCATGAACAAATCAATGGTTGTTGATGTTGAAGCCACCAAGTCTCAGTGTGGTTTCTTACACAGAAAGATGACTCACCAGGAACATCAGTATTGATCGGTGATGGGATTGTGCCAATCTTCACAAGCAAGCCGGAGCGCCGTATGAGAGTGTAAGGAGGGCTTGTGATTTGCTTTCTGCAGTAATAGAAAGTCAGCTGATATTCCTCCCTGATATGAGGGCACTCTCACTATAAAAAGGGGCTTTGGGTCTTCAAAACCACTGATAATTAGGTATGGTAGGGGGAACGAAGAAGTATGAGAAGAATGCAGGAGAGTGGATGGCCACTTGTAAAAACGAGAGAGACTCATTTGTTGTTGATAAGTACAGTGGCCTGGAGTAAGGAGAACTTTAAAAGACTCATGAAGACGTCAGGGCGCCTAGGAAACAGTAGAGCTGTGGATAAGCATGAAACACCTGCACCCTGGCTCTTTTCCACGATAACCTGGAAGAGCAAACATCACTTCTCGAACATAGTTTGAGTGATGTACACCTAGGAATAGGGCACCACATGCTTAGGAGTGGATTTTATTGACATTCTCAATAAACAACTAGGTGTAATTTTGTATACTTAGAAGCTTGAGTGCTTTCTTTGCCTTAATAATTCCCTTTCTCTCTCTTCAGGATACGTTTCATTAGAACATATTTAGCTGGTTTATTATTAGCTGAAATAATTATGTGTTGATGAAAAGCACTAACAAATTGCAGGTGGGAATAACATTCTCCATGGGCAATCCCACGCTGTCTTGGAGGCCTCGCTTGGAATTCTTTGGGAATTTCAGCCCTCTATTATGATGGAATCATCATCTATGAAAATCGTTATTCTCTACACCAAATATTCCATCATCATCAGGATTTAAGAGCTTAATTGTTTAATGAAGCCAATTTTCAGACCTCTCCTTATTTCTCCTTCAGTATGAAAATTGGCCCATTAAAAATAAATAAGAGATGAAAATTTGGGTCATGTAGCCAGATGTGTGCTCCATTTAGATTTGGACAATTTAGTCACTGCAGCCATGGCCTGAATTAGCTCTCCTGAAAGGTGTTGACACCTCTCCAACTATAGGCTCCAGGTTTGGCATCCGCATAGAGGAGGCATTTGTGGGTGGAAGTCTTTCAGTCTTAGTATTCACTCAATACTAAGTAATTGTATTATTGTACATTGTAAATGTAAATGATAATTGTAAATTTAAGTGATACTAACAATTTAATTGTAAATGTAAACGATACTAAGTGAACTGAAATTACTTAGTATTGAGTGAATGATACTGGTGAAAACATAGACCCCACTAATTCACAAAAGATTGTAGTGTGTATCATGTGCAAACTCTGCATTAGGAGGCTACAGCCTGGTTAGTAACTTTCCGACTAGTTCTAATGTATACAGGTTTTATCAATATCTACTCTTGGCTCTTGCAGTGATATTATGGTCTACTTTAAATGATAAAAATAATGTAATTTATACCAATCTCACCACATTCCATAGATTAATATATCAAATGTAGCTGTACAACCATCAGCTGAATTTTCCCCAATTTCTTTCAAAACATCTAAAACTTGCAGGAAAATAGAAATAATAGTACAATGAACACCCATAAATTCTCCTTCCAAATTCACCAATTGTTAATGCTTCGCCACATTACTTTCTTGCTCTTTTTCTCTCTATATAAATGCACACATACATTGGAAGTAAGCTGCAGTCATCACCTCTGCTTCAGTGCGCACCTCTCAAGAACAAAGATACTTTCCTATTAACCACAAAATCATTAACTCCAAAAATTCAATATTAAATATGATGGTATTAAAATTTCTTCAGTTGTCACCAAAATGATCTTCATTGCTGTTTTCTGTTTTATAAATTCGGGATACAAAGACCTCGCATGACAGCTGGCTACCACACTTCTTCAGTCCCCTCACAGTGATTTGCCGTTCAAGCCCTTAGCATTTTTGAAGTCGACGTGTAGAAGCATTCACTATCTGGATTTGCTTAATCATCTTGATTAGATTGCAAACTAAAAATAAATCTAAGCCCCCCTCCTCAACTGACCAAACCAACCTCTTCTTGGCCGAGGGAACCCCAGAGAAACCCATGATGAAATGGGAGGTTAGACACGCCTCGTTATAATCCCCCCGCCCCGCCCTGCCCCCGTCTGAGGTTTAGACACAACAACTGACCAGCATTCATGTTAAAACGGAGATCAGAAGACTGACAGAACAGACTATTTGTGGCAATAAGATACCAAATTATAAACAGGACCTAAGGCCATGCCAGTGAAGTCACCCACTCCTACACTTAAAGAGTGGACTATGTTCTAACTGCCACAAGGTTTCTCTTTTTCTTTTTCTCTGGCAGCTAAACAAGGACTAGACTTGAGATAAGCAATATTAAAACAATTATGAGTCATCGGCTCACAGATGCTGACTCACTGAACCCGTGCTGCACCAGCCATGACTACAGCTTTGACTGGACAAGGCAATGATTCAGTAACCTCCTCCCGATAAGAAAATCACCCACCATAGACTGGCTCTGGCACACTCACAAAGGCTGAACACTAGTGCTGTCGTGACTCTGCTGCACCTCTGATCACACAGAACCTAACAGTAATACCTTTAAATGTTAAGCCTCTACCCCAAGATGAACAAGGGTCTATGTTTGGGAATATTTGTAGTTTCCCTGTAAACTGTTGAATATGTATGTTTAGCCAACCCATTCACTATGAGCTCCAGCTCCAACTTGTCTTCCTTCGAAGTGCCTGTCTCTGGTCTTTGCTGGAGACCCACTTCCCAGCCTGCAGGATGGCCACCTTGCAGCTTGTAACCCTTTACAAAAAATAAAGTCTTCTTTCCTGAATGTATAGATCTTAAGTTAACAAGATGCAGGTTAAACAGCTTTGACAAGCAAACTACCTGGCACTATAGTCTGCTTCCTTTACATCATCAGTGTGTCCCGCGACTGGGCAATTCTGACTTCGATCTATTTTTCAAGGTGTATCCTTTTCCTCTTAATACTTAAAAATAACCTGTGGGTGATGCTTTGAGATTGTGCACCTAACTCTTCAGCCAATGATTTTAGGTGCACTGCTGATTCTTGCCTAAATTGGTCATTACCGTGGTGACTGCAAAATTTTATTGTTAAATTCCTTCATTCCTCTGATATTTATTAAAAAGTATTACTTTATAAAGAAGAGCTGCCTTGCCCCTATTTTAAATGTATTACTAAGGACTTGAAGATTTCTCTATTTATTTTAGTTAATGTAATATAACCCATTACGCCCTTTTTAAATGCTCCAATTGTCCCAACTATGGTTGGTGGGAGTCCCTTTCAGTGAGCACCTGTGTTCTTCTCACATATCCCTCTGAGATTTTTGCTTTGTTTTAGCACTTTTCTTGCTTTCTGGTACAGCAAAGCGTCCCCAGCTTGCCTTGTGTTTGTTTCCTGTGGTTAGGCATTTACATTGCTTCCACCATTAGCTATCTCAAATTATGGCACAGTGAATAACTACGCATGAATTGATTTGCAGCTGCCATGTGGTATCTCAAAGACAAATTCCAAGAAGTAAGGTTGCAGATTGAAAGATAAATGTCTGTGTGATTTTGCTAGAAATTGCCAAATGCCCCTCCCAAAGAGTTGTAGCATTTTGTACTCTTATTAGCCAAAGTACCAGCTTGATTTTTTTATATTCATACTTCAGATTAAGTTCCTGTCCCAGAGACGTCACTATTTTTTGAAACTCTATTTTTACAATTACTTTATGTCCCTTCATTACAATCTTAAATTATTTCACTTAGCAATTTTTGTCATACGTGATAATATTCGAGAATTTTTATCGCAACTTTTATTTTACTTAATTTACTGTAAAAATAATACATGCTCAGTTATTTGATTTTTTTAGAAAACTTCACAAGTCAGAGCAAGTATAATTGTACTTTGTAGAGCATTTGCAAACCAAATGAAATTATTTTGGTTTTGTTACTACAGTTCGTCAGATTGGTCACAAAATGCTATAAATTTTATATATTTTATGCATTGGCTTTTGAGCCCATATCCAAACAGAGACTCTAAAACTATTTTGAGCAATTTCAGCATCATTTGAATAAGTTTATGGCCTCCCACAGTAAAACTTTAAAAGATAACATGCTTTCAAGTACATAAATATCACTGTATAATTATTTTCCTTAAGAAATAATATTTCATAGACATTACACTATTTGTTTGCCCCTGACAAGTATAATTATACAAGTCTAGCATAAGAACAAATACGATCAAATATTCTATTTAAAAGAACCAAATTTAGTTGCACACTAACTAAAAATATGCTCACTGGCAAAAATGTTTCTTCCTTGAGTTCTAGGCAAGACAAAAAAGAAACAAACTTCAGGTTAAATAGATATTTAAGTTGTGGAATGGTGGTGTCAAATGCTTATTCAACTCTTAAAGTTGGTTAGATATATTTTTATACCATGGTTAACAAATATTTTCAGTATTTTTCAAATTAGTGATAAATGAGAAAATGATTTAATTGTGAACTCTTAACATTCATGTTTGTTTAAGCCAAGTCACATTACATTGAGTAGGCATGAAAGTATTAGAAGCCGGTTCAGTTAACCAACGGATGCAGACATTCTAGACAGTGACATTTCCACCACTGCAACTAGTAAAACTATGCTATTATTGGTGGTGATTGGAATATTTGCAGTCACTTTTTCAGTTGGATTTGTGAGGCCACTACTTTAAAAAGTGGTGCATTTCTTCTTGGAGTCTACCAGCAATTCAGATAGCTGCCAGGGAGTGACTGAAACCTCTCATCTCGAACTGCATGACTAATTAAGATGACCTAGGTAATATTGTCATGGATTTATTTCAATTGGCATAGACAAATTGAAAGTAGAAATGTAATATATAATCAATCTTCTCATACTGTGCCTAAGAACACACCCACACAAACACAAGAATAACCCTATGTACTGTACTATACAGCTTTGTTTTTGTTGAGTATCCATCACGTGCCATTCACTGAGCTTGATTCTTTTACATAAAATCCTAGTGAGATAATGTCACAAGCAATCTGTGTAGTGTCATCTAATTCAGAGGGGAGCATATCATCACTCCCTGATAGAGAGGAGAGTGGTGAATCTCAAGAGATTAAATAACATGCTGATGATCATCAGAGAGAACACATCAGCAACGCATCTCCAATTGCTAGGTAACGTTAGATGTAATACAGTTGCCTAGGTAAAAGCAGAACTTCCCTTTAAAATCTCGAAGACACTTTACTTGCTGATTTTCCTTATTGCATTCAATGCAGTAAAACCTGCTTTTCCGTTTGTGCAGGATGGAGGCACTCCCTCTTGTTGCTGTGGCCTCGGGGGACAGTGTGGGGGCTGGTGGTGAGACTGTTGGTGCCCATCCTGCTACGGTCCCTCCCCGTGCCCACTGCCTCGCTGACAGGGCTGCCCTTCCCACAGGAGCTGGAAATGCCAGATGGCTGCTCTTCCCGCTTCTTGTGAAACCAGGTGTGGGCCTGAAGCCATCCTGGCCACAGAACTGTCTGCAGCGGGCAGAAGAAGGGAAAAGTGTGTGTGTGAGGATGTGGCTCTTGCCGCTGTGAAGACAGAAGCCTGAGGCTGACAGGAGGGAGGATAGTCTGAGTTTTGTCCTTCATGTTACTATACCTATTAGTACACCAACTTATTATCATGATAATTTTAAGGCAGTCATTTTGTTCTTCAAAGTTCCGTTAAAATGTATGTCTTAAAGAATAATGGCTTCTAGGGGAACAGAATGGAAGGTCAGTGGCTCCAGCCACTGCACCAACCTGGGCACTGTCCAGTCTCCAGACACACTGGTGTCGAAGGCAATCAGCGTTGGGTTTTTAAACTGTTGCTACCCAGTGTGGTCCTTGGGCCAATAGAATCAATAGCACCTGGAGATGACTAAAATTCAGGATCCGGGGTCCCACCCAGACCTGCTGGGCCAGTATTTGCATTTTAACCAGATGCCCTGGTGATGTGTGCTCTGAGGCAAGTATGAGCATCTTCAACCGATTGTTCAAAAAGCAGAACCACTTGTGTATATTCTGTGACCTGCAACCAAACGTAAGCAACTGAGGCAGGGGTTGTGGTAAACACCGTGCAGCCGTCCTTCAGCTCAGTAGTGTCTCCGCTCCCTAAATTCTTACAAGTGTCTTCAGTCTAAGTACAAGACGCGCTCTGGGCCGTCCACTCAGATGGCAAGAAGCTTTTTATCAATGCCTGAGAAATACACAAGCCAAACACTTTGTGGGAAAGCCTGGCATGGCCTCTAGTAAAGAGTCAGGTTTCTCCCCAGCCTCTCCCTAACAAGGCTGGCAGTACCGATTCGTCATAGCTGCAAAGGCTTTTTCTTTTCTTTTAAAAATAAGCTCTGTATGAATTCTTCCATTCCATTTCCCTAGACTCCCTTGTTCTTTAAGACACACATTTGAACAGAACAGTGAAGAGCAAAATAACTGCCTTAAAATTATCATGATAGTAAGTTGGGGAATAGGTATAGAAATAGTGGAATACTACTTCCCCCTTGCCCTGACCCATTTTAGTTCTCCTTTAGCTCATTTAAAAAAAAAATGGATAACCACATATTAAAGGATAGCTTCCTTGTGTCTGCATGTGTGTGCACTGAAAAATGCACTGAATAATTTATGCAATCATGCTTTAAAATAAGCAACATTAGACATCCAGTATAACGTAATGATCAGCATTTTAGTATTGCAAAACTAGTAAAAGTAGAGAAAGTCAACATGTTTCCCAGTTCCCAGAATGTAATTTTCCATCCTGGGAATTATGTTGACAATATTTTAGCAAATGGGAACTTTTTTTCCTCTTTCTGCGCAAAAACTGGACCTTTTTGACCCTTACACAAATGATTATTAATCTTTCCAGATTTCTGGGTTTTTTTTTTTTTTAAGTTTCATAAAGTGGAACCCAAAACTGTAACTGAACACAGTTTGGAGACAGATGACTAATTTCCTAAGCTATTTCTGGATTTTTCCTTTGACTACTTATAGCTTCAAACAGGCTTCCACAGAAAATTTCGCTGTGAAGTCCTCCCTGCTCCCCCCTGCAGTCCCCCTCTCCCCTGAGAGGTAGAAGTGAAAGGTTTGTAATGGAACACTTAAAAAATGATTCCACTGGGCCCTGCCTCCTATTCACTAACAAGGAATGTGGCTGTGCTTATACAGCCGAGGTTAGTCCAAAAGAATTTTCATAAACCACCAATTGCATTACATCAACGCATCATCTTAAATCCCATGGTGATTTTCCTAAACATAACTAGCTCACTGGCCTCAAACCTATTATCTCTACTTGTCACTGCAAGAAACTCTCTAAATGTTTATGTTCCTGCAGGGCCATACTAAAACGGCCAGTTAGCTAATGTGGAATACTAAGGGAAAAGTAATATATACGCTCTCAAGAAATTATGCTGGGGTGGAATATACAGCCACCAAGCAAAACTGTCCGAAGATCATGCTGCCCCTAGAACCTGTGAGAGGAAGCATATCGTTAGCCCTATTGTTTCTGTGAATTTATTTATTGTTGTAGTGGGTGAGGGGAAGAGACTTCGGTATGGAAATGAAGAGGAAGCAGGAGAGCTATTTAGAGAGACTCTTCCTCTTTCCAAAACACCATAGGGCAAAAATGCTTGCCCCTGATACTCTGAAATTGACAGAGAATGACAGGGAACTCGGAGAGAATGAGGAGGACTTACAAAATTAAAACGTGAGCTCCTCAACATCACTAATCATCAGGGAAATGCAAATCAAAACCACAATGAGATATTATCTCTCCCTAGTCAGAATGGCTATTATTAAAAAGACAAAAAACAACAGATGCTGGCAACAATTCAGAGAAAAAGGAACTCTTACACTCTGTTGGTGGGAATGTAAATTAGTATAGCCACGGTGGAAAACAATATGGATATTTCTCAAAAAAGTAAAAATAGAACTACTGTATCATCCAGCAATCCCATTACTGGGTATAATTCCAAAAGAAAAGAAATCAGTATATTAAAGGGATACCTACACTCACATGTTTATCATAGCACTATTGACAATAGCCAAGATATGGAATCAACCTAAGTGTGCATCATTGGATGAATGGATAAAGAAAATGTGGTATATATACACTGTGGAATATTATTCAGCCATAAGAAAGAATGAAGTCCTGTCATTTACAGCAACATGAATGGAACTGGAGGCCATTATATTAAGTGAAATAAGCCAGGCTCAGAAATACAAATACGGCATGGTCTCACTTATATGTGGGAGCTAACAAACTTGATTTCATGGAGATGGAGACTAAAATGATAGATATCAAAGATGGAAAAGTCAAGAGGAGGGGGATGAAAAGAGGTTGGTTAAGGGTACAAACATACAGTTAGAAGAAATGATTTGTATTGTTTGATAGTTGATATGGTTTCGCTGTGTCCCCACCCAACTCTGATCTTGAATTGTGGCTCCCATAATTCCTACGTGTCATGGGAGGGACCTGGTGGGAGGTAATCGAAGGCAGGTCTTTCCCGTGCTGTTCTCATGCTAGTGAATAAGCCTCACAAAATCTGATGGTTTTATAAAGGGGAGTTCCCTGGCACAGGCTCTCTTGCCTGCTGCTATGTAAGACGTGACCTTGCTTCTCATTCGCCTTCCCCCATGATTGTGAGGCCTCCCCAGCCATGTGGAACTGTGAGTCAATTAAACCTCTTTCCTTTATCAATTGACCAGTCTCAGGTGTGTCTTTATTAGCAGCATGAGAACAGACTAATACAATAGCAGACTAGGAAAGTATACTTAGCAACAATATTGTGTACATTTTAAAGTAACTAGAAGAGAGGACTTGAATGCTCTAAAAATGCTCCCAACACACAGAAATGATAAATACTCAAGGCAATGGACACCCAAAATACCCTGACTTGATCCTTATGCATATTCTATGAATGTAGCCAACTCACATGTGCCCCATAAATATGTAAATTATTATCTATCATTTAAAGGGAAAAAATTGTGAGCTCTTGAATGCAGTAACTGGTCAGGAAGATAACATTATGAGCTCTAAATCAAGACATGTCTCCTTAGCATATTAGCATATTGGACTTATGCAGTTCTCTGAAAAAGTAATTTTTGGTTATGGTTGAGAGGAGGCCTATGAAAGATGGTACAAAAAAGAAATCAGGTGTTGTATATCCTGAAGTTTCAGCTTTCCCTAAGACCTCAACTTTCATTGCAGGTTCTTCTCATTCTATGTTCTGTGAGTGACCTCACCCAAGACTTGAACTTCCACAGGTGTGCTGATGACCCCAACCTCCATCCCCAGCCTGGCTTCGCTTCTGAGCTCCAGATGCAAACAACTAGCTGCTTATGGGCCATCTCCTTAGGGGCCTTCCATGGGTACCTCACAGTGACACGTCCAAATGCAACTTCTCTGGTCTCCCCCTGCCTACTACCTCCATCCCTTAGTGTATTTGAGAAGAGGTAGGTTTGTCACTGACCCGGTTGGCTGCTCTGTGACACGAGCTCATCCCCTGTGGCTCTGGATCAACTCTGGGTTGCTAGTGTATTCCTGCAGGTCACCACTGAGATCCGCTGAGAACAGCACCAGCTGTTCCCTTAGCACAGGCCCTGGGGTGGCTGTAGGGGCTGCCAGTCTCCCATCACATGCTCCAAACACCACATGGGGGCTGATCAAGGGATGGGACCCTCTGATGAGGAAGGAAGGAGAGTAATTAAATAGAATTACAGCATGCTTGCTGGAAGCTTTTAAAACTGAGTGCCAAAATGACTATCCTGAGACTCTAGGAGAAAAGCAAAAAAAAAAAACCAAAACGCCTCCCTGAAGATGCCTTGTGGGCAATTGCCCAGAGCTGCAACAGTGTGAATCTCCAGCCTGCCAGGAAGCCCACTCGGATTGCTGTCACCCAAACCCAGCACCCCCTCCAGCACCCGTGGCTCCAGCCATTCTCAGTTACTTGCGCCTCCAAATATCTCTGTCTGTTTCACCCTCCCTGCGTTCACATTGCTATTTTTCCTTGATTTCCTTCATCTTTCAGCTACTCCACCTGCTTATCCTAAATCCCTCTAGTCCCTGTCTCAAGCATCACTGTCCCTAAGCCCTTGCCTGAGTTAGAGGCACATTACATTAGAGCAGGTGCCACACCCTCACCTCCCTGGAACCCCGCCCATCTCTTCTTCTCACTTGATTCCTACCACTCAGGGCCTTTGTGTTTGCAGCACCTGGCCCAGCACTTGGCACATAGCAGTTCACAAATATTTGGGGGAAGAATGACTGCTGTAAAGAACAACATGCTTGTGTTCAAGACCCGGGATTAATGCCCCGCTTTGCTATTTCCAGATGTGCAGTTTTGCTGAGGTAGCGTAATTTCCCTGATTGCCCTGAGTCCTCCTGTGTGTAAGATGGAAGATGATTCCCTTTCTTCCTCTAGTGAGGATCAGCATCACAAGGGGAGTGTGCACGGGAAACTCAGAAGTTTCACCCAAATGTACGCTTTTTGGAGGGAGGGGAAAAAAGGAGCTAAGAAGAAGAATAGCTGAAGCTCACCTAGCCCATACTCTGTGCCAGGCATCGTTTAACTGATCCTTGCAATTATCTCCTAAAGGAAGCTAAGTCATTTGCCAAAGAGCATAGAGGTAGGACACAGTGGAGAGAGGATTTGAACCCAGGCAAGTCACTCGCTTGTAAATGATTTCACCAGGCAAATCTTTGGCTTCAGAATGTATAGGCTTAAAAGCCCGCTGACGACTGTAATACAGAAAGCAAATGCTGCCTGCACCTTGCCTGTATGCTGAGCTCCGTGATAACCATTCTACAGCGACATCGCCCTATACCATCCACAGCCCTACTGCATCGGCGCCCTTGGTCCTGTGAATCCGATGAGAAAGTGGAGACAGAGCCATGGTCACTTGACCAGGCTGCAGGGCTAGTGTTCAGGACCGACCCACACTTCAGAGCCGGGGCTGTCCAGCACCATGCAGGGGACAGCGAGGATGACTCTCAGGCAGCAGTTCCTGGGCTGTGCAGGACCAGGAGGGAAGGCCAGTTGAGGCTCATGGACGATCCTGCTTGGACACAGCTTTGTCTCAAAACTGAAAGCGTTGAATGATCTTCAAGTCTCCATAGGAAAAAGAGGTTACAGAACAAGGAAGTACAGCCGAGGACTGCTGGGAATTGGGGTGGGCTAGCAAGTCCCTCTTGTGTTTAGAGGAGCAGACTTGACCCAGCAGGGAGAGCCTGAAAAGGCCTTGCTGAGGCTCTGAACACAAAGGTCTGGTGAACTCATCTTAGAGAAGGTTGCTAGTGTCGCAGGGGTCTCCTGTCGGTAAAAAGTTTGTAGTCTTGATTTTCCCCATGTTGTGATAACATTCTGATGTGTTAGGTTTGAGGTTTCTTCATGAATAGACTCAGAATATGCATTTTTGGTGGGAATGCAAGAGAAGTGAAAAGTTATGTTTTTCTCAGCACATCACGTCAGGAGGTACATGAAGTCCTCCTCTATTGCTGCTGCCAGCTGTGATCACCTGGTTAAGGGGAGGCCTGCCAGCCTGCAGCAGTGTGAAGTGACTGTTTTTCCCTTCGTAATCAATCTGAGATCATGAAAACATCCTATTCCTCCTCACCAGCTAGTTCTGTCTTCCGCTGACAACTGTCTGAATCAATGTAACTATGACTGTTACCAAAAGGTGATTTTCTCATTAATTCATTCTTTAGGATAAAAACTTATGGACGTTTTATGAAGTGGCTGGCTTGTACGCCTCAAAAATACCAATCTCATTAAAACTGAGGAACTGCTCCACATCAAAAGAGACTAAGGAACTATGACAACTAAATGCAGTTGTCTGGATCCCAGACAAGAATTTATTTTTCTTTTGCTCTAAAAGGCATTACTGGGGCCGTGCACCATGGCTCATGCCTTTAATCCCAGCACTTTGGGAGGCCAAGGCAGGTGGATCACCTGAGATAAGGAGTTCAAGACCAGTCTGGCCAACATGATGAAACCCTGTCTCTACTGAAAATACAAAAAGTTAGCTGGGCGTGGTGGTGGACACCTGTAATCCCAGCTACTTGGGAGGCTGAGGCGGGAGAATTGCTTGAACCCGGGAGGCAGAGGTTGCAGTGAGCCAAGATCGTGCCACTGCACTCCAGCCTGGGCGACAGAGCAAGACTCTGTCAAAATAAAATAAAATAAAATTATAAAATAAAATAAAATAGACTTTACTGGGACAATTGGTGAAATCCGAATAAGTCCTGGAGATTAGATAGTATTATTTCAATGTGGATTTTCTGATTTTAATACTTGTATTATGTAAAGAATGTCCTTGTTTCTTGGGAATTACACACTGAACTGTTTGGGAGCAGAGGTTTTGGCTGCAACTTTCTTTCAAAAGGTTCAGAAAAAATAGTATGTATGTACAGAGAATGATAAGACAGTGGTAGAATGCTAACATCTGAGGAATCTGAGTGAAGGCTCTATGGGGGTTGTTTGTAATATTCTTGCAACTCTTGTACATCTGAAATGATTTCAAAATGAACACGTTTTTCAATGTGCTATGAGTTTGAACTGAATATGTGTACTTGGCTCTTTCTGACAATGAATGGTTGGACTCCCCACCCCTACAGGGAAGGGACTGGGGCTGTCTTGTCTCTGGGAGTGTTCTGAGGTGGGTGGACCATCTACTCTGGCCCACTCTGACACATGCAGATCCACAGAGAGATGTATGTAGTAAGAAGTATCTTGGTCTATTGTGCTGTTGCAGAGGGGACACACTTAAATCAAATCAAAGTTCATCTTTTAGAACGCTCACTGACACTGGCCCATTGCTTTTGTCTCTAAGTTCAGCTTTTGGGTACGATGCTGCCGCTGTCACAGTCTCCTGAAATCGATGATTCCAGAGCACGGAGCTTCCGTATGACAGAAGGCTATACACGGTAGCAACAATAAAGCCCTTTAGCCACAGAGCCTTGCAATGAAGGGCAAGAACAGCAAGTCATGAGTCTTCACCACCATGTGAATAAGCTGCCGACCCACAGCGCCACAGGAACACAGGCTCTGAGCCCACATGCCCACAGTGCAGATAATGACCTCAGCCTTCAAAGGGGAGAAAGAAGTGCCCCCCAAAACAGTCCTTTGAAACCCTCCTTCGTCATTTGTGACAGCACAATTTGCCGTTTCATTTCAGTTTCTTGTGAAGACGCCTTCTGAATCAGTGCTCTATTTTGAGCACAAAGTCAAGATGTCTGTGGCTTCAGCCAAAGAGGTTCACATGGAAGACCTGCTGCGCTGGTTGCTGATCCAAGCCTGGACCGTTCCTGAAGCTCTTCTGGGTGAGTGGGAAAGGGTCACCCATAATAGCTTTTTCTTGGCCTTCCTATCCCTTTCCCACCCTGTCCACTTAGCATCCCTCCAGAGAGAATAGGAAACTGAATACATGCCAAGAAAATGGACACACTTCACAGGCATTAATAACTTCACTATATTAATAGCTTGCCAAAGTCAACTATCTCCCTAGGGGATCTTAGTTTCTCCCCGTGAGCGTCTATTTTTTGTGTGTTTGTTCTTTCTTTTCCCTGGCCTTCGTATAGAAATAGCATGTAAGGTTACCAGTTGTAGCCCTTGTAATGACATTCACACCTAATGACAGCAGGTCTGGCCCCACAGATGCCTCTCAGTCACTGAGTTCCCATAACGGGGCCCTTTACACATCCCATCCGCCATCCCATCTAACCCTCAAGACAAACTTACATTTCACATCCCAACTTCGCTGATGAATAACTAAAAGCTCAAAGAGGTTGAATCACATGCCCAAAGATGTATGGCTAGTACAGGAGGTGAGATTCAGACTCAGTCTACTTGTCCTGGTGTAAGAGCCTTAGTGTTCCCACTCTGAAGATGACCAGCTTCTTCATTTGCCTGTTGAGGGCCCAGTGTTCTTTTACCAAATTGGCTTTGGTGCCTGGAGTGCATGAGGACTCATGACCCTTAGCTCACTTTCCACCTGTAGTTGCCCTTTTGTTTCATTGCTCCAAGTCTCCTGTGTAACCCTGTTCAGCAAGAAAGTGAAGATATTCAGGGTTTGCTCAGATTGTCATTCAGATTCCTCCACGATATGCGAGCAGGGGTTCCTCAAAATGCAAAGCTGGGCGGTGCTGCCGTCTTCTGCCCCGGCTAGTGAGGGGGGCCCAGTAGCTAATCCTGTGTGTTCAACCTTCCTACAGTTTGCAATTCATCATTTGGCTTTTTGTGAGTTATGTGACATCTGGGCCTGAGAAAGAAGATGTTCTCACCTCCCAGGGGACCTGAGAGTCTGCCCTGTTTCCCTGGATACAACCACCTCTTTCTTTGGCTCCTCAGGCAAGAGCATCCCTAGAATGATGCTTCCAACGAGCGCCCGAGAGGCTCCTCTCCTGGACATGACTGAGTTGCACCCATCGCCCGCCGTGGCACCCACTGGAACCTTGTACAGTAGTGGCTTCTCACAGATGCAGCTGCACTTCTCCACTGGAGGGCCCAGGGAGCCTGACTCACACATGGGACCTGGGTCTGAGGTGTATCCTAACTTTCTTCTGGAGGCCTCCAGTGGGGTTGTGCCACTACTGCCCACAGTGATAAAGCCTGTAAAGCACCCTGTGCATCAACTTGCTTCTCTTCTCTGTTTCACATCCACGCCCCTCCCAGCGCTTCCCAGCATCAGTACTTAAAATATCCCTTGCACTCAGATCTTAGTCTCGGTGTCTGCTTCTGGGAAAACCAGCCTCAGGCACCCCCGGACTCCTCTTGTACATCCCTAGTGCAGTGGTCCTATGCTTAGCCCCCCGTGCAATGGTGCTGACAATGGTGAGGGCAGATAACCCTGAGTTCCACACTTAGACTTTTCCATTCCAGGAAGCTGCTGTTCCAGCCAGAAGGCACCCTCAGGAGTTCCTGGAGGGTACAGGAGGGCAGGGTTTGGGGTGGGGAGCCACTCCAGAAATGTGAGAGAATTTTCTGTTCCAATGGTGTATAGGGAAAGATACAACACTCCCGATCCAATTCCAAGTGCCATTAAGCTCAGAAACAGAAAATATTTCTATGCAAAAGAAAGGAAGATTTTATCTTATGCAGATTCACAGTGTTTCAAAAGAGTAAGATGTTTCTTCCTCTCCTTCCACCTTAAAACCCTCTTTTCTACCCTAAGCTGCATGCTCCATTAAGTTATCTAATGATTTCCAGGAAGGAATGGAAACCCAGAGTCACGCACCCGACTTCTGCTAGCAGTCATTCGGGGCCCCACTGTGGTCCCGTCCTCAGTGCACCAGGTCTTGGAGTAGGCGAGGGCGTGTTTCGGCATCCAGGAGCACACTCACTTCCTCCCTCACTCTAATTGGCTCAGGGGTGGACATGTGACACCTTGAGACCCAATGAGGTATCTCCTGGGACTTCTGGGAAACAGCCCTTTGCTCCTCCTCACTGGTTTACAGTGAGAGGATAAGGGCTGGGGTCTTGGCAGCCATTTTGTTCCCATAAGAGAAGGGCCTGAAGTTAGAGCCCACAGGAAGAGGCAGAGCTGAGAGGAAAAGAAACACCAAGTCTTGTGACACTGAGCAATGGAATCTGCCTGTCCTCCTCTGGATCGTTTGGTAGTTTAGTCATTCAGTTCTCTTTCTTGCTTCATCTGGTGTTGGGTTTTTCTGTCACTTATTGCAAAGAGTCCTAATTGATATGAACAGAAGGGAGAGGTTTCCTTTTTTTTTCTCTCTCTGATCCAAAATGACTGGTAAGTTTCCTTCATTCTCCTTTGCACCATGACCCAAGTTTCTTTCTCCTGTCCTCTGTGACCCAGAGTGTCCCTCAGAGGCAGGGCACATGGCTGCTGGAGGTCCCTCAGTGTGCGTATCTAACATTTCTGCTTGAAATCTTCTGTTGAAATGTAACTGACTCCGCCAAAGAGGGATGACCAAACACACAAAGAGTGTAAGGAATTTGTACTTGAGATGCCCAAGGGTCTGATTCTGGCATGCTAAGGTTTTATACCAAAAGTTAAGGTTTCATTAACAAATCTTCATGCAAAAGCGCATGGAGAAATTTGGCTTTAAATTCAAGTGCAAAGCATAATCCTTTTAATAAGCTGGGACCAATGTTTTGAAAAGGGAGAAATTTTTCAGTGGTAATTTAAATATGTAAAATAAACAATATTTATCTACTAGTTCTTCTGAAAAGCCTATAAACATGGTAACTGCAGTAGAGAGTTTCTCATATCACTTCATTTTTTTAAAATCCTTTAGTTTTTCTACAACTTATTAAATACTCAATCTACAGAAAACTTGCAAAAAATATTCAAATGGACATCTACATATCCTTTACCTAGATTTAACCATTGTTACTGTTTTGCCATATTTGTATTATATACACATATATGTGATTTTTTTGAGGAACCATCAGAGTTAATTACAAACATCATGACACTGAACCCTTGAATGCTGTAGCATGTCTCTCCTATTAAATGAGATAATTATCTCATATAATTATCACACTCAGGAAATTAACATTGGTAGAATACTAATTATTTTTTTTTTATACAGGTATCACTCTGTCCTCCAGACTGGAGTGCAGTGGTGAGATCATGACTCATGTAGCCTTGAACCCCTGGACTCTCAACACAACCTCCCAAGTAGCTGGAATTACAGGCACATGCCACCATACCCAGCTAACTTTTGTATTTTTTGTAGAGATGGGGTTTCACCATGTTGCCCAGGCTGGTTTCAAACTCCTGGGCTCGAGGAATCCCGCCTTGACCTCCCAAAGTGCTGGGATTACAGGTGTACACCACCATGTCCAGCTCACAATACTATTGTCTACTTCTTTGGTCCATATTCAAACTTTTTTCTTTGTCCTAAGAATATTTTTCACAGTTAACTTTTTTCTTTTGACACATGATTCACCCAAGTATCATGCATCACATTTACTAATATTTTACTTTTAAACATTATGCTACAGTCTTTTTTCTAGTTCTTAATGAACTATCTTGGGTTATTATGAAACTGATATTTGTTCCATGAGTTACTTATTTTCTATCAGTTTCTATTCATTCTACCGATCAATTATTGAGAAAAGTACCTAAAGAATTACCTAGGCCGGGCGCGGTGGCTCATGCCTGTAATCCCAGCACTTTGGGAGGCCGAGGAGGGCGAATCACAAGGTCAGGAGATCGAGACCATCCTGGCTAACACGGTGAAACCCCGTCTCTACTAAAAAATAGAAAAAAATAGCTGTGCGTAGTGGTGGGCACCTGTAGTCCCAGCTACTTGGGAGGCTGAGGCAGGAGAATGGCATGAACCCAGGAAGCAAAGCTTGCAGTGAGCAGAGATCACACCACTGCACTCCAGCCTGGGTGACAGAGCAAGACTCCGTCTCAAAAAAAAAAAGAATTAAAAAAGAGTTACCTAAAGGCCACAGGGGTTTGGGCATTTGTGTGATTTTTTAAACCTAAGAGAACCTGTTGATTTTATACTTACAAGCAAAACCCATCCTGTTGCATTATACATTATCACAGGGAAAAAAAAGTAATCAAAGGAGGTTGGTGGCAGATGTATGATGATGTTGATAATGTGGTGATGGGGATGATGAAGCTGAGGAGAAGGAAGGGTATGGTGATTTTTAAGTCAGGTTGACTGAATTGAAGTTTTGCCTGAAGATGGATATCTGTGTGCTCTTTTGTATTATGAGTGTTTTGCAAAAGGTAGCTGCTTCACATACCTCCTGGAACTGTAACCACCTCCTCCAAGATCACCGCCTTGACCCCATTATCACCAAACCTACACCACATCCCAAAACTACAGTGCCATGCCTCCCACTCACGGACTGACATATGCCGTGTCTTTGCTTGAAAATGGTGCTGTCCCACAGAATGTTCTACAAGGACGGAATGTTCTAGACTTGCACCATCCAGTACATGTGGCCACTGAAGAGTATGACTAAGGTACTGAAATTTTAATTTTATCTAACTTTAAATAGCCACAGGTGGCTGGTGGCAGCCATATGAAAGAGTGTGGCTCTAGGTCATGGCTACAAAACTGCTTGTCCTCTCAGAGCCCCCAATTCAGATTCACCAGCCAGCACCTCTCACAGCCCATACACTGCTTAGAATTCACCGGTAGGTTATGGTCACCTCAGAGAAGAATTCAGAAGTGGCCATCTTGTTTAAAACTCACAAATCATCCCTCTTCCAGCCCAGCCCACGCAGAACTCCCCGTTTCTCTCCCTGGTTGATTTTCTCCATGCACTTACCACGGCTTGGCATGCTGTGTATCTAACTTATTTAATTGTTTACTTTCCATCTCTGTCCACTATGATGTAGCCTCTCTGGGAGGAGTTTCCTCTCTCCTGTTTCCAGCTGCATCAGTGAACACTTGGGAGTGAAGCAGGCGCTGGAGACCATTACCCAGGAATGCCTACGTCTCACCAGCACTGTGTGCCTTACATATCACGCACATCCAGGACGCCCATACACCCTCAGCATGGCGGGGAATGCGAGAGGCAGCAGAGTAGAGGAAAACGGGGGGGCCTAAACAGAGCTAAGTTCCAGCTTACCACTCGTAAAAGTAGTGGTACTCTTTCGGCCAGCTGGGTTGTTATGAAAAGTAGAAATAATAAATGTGAACAACCTATCGTGATGCCAGCAGCAGAGGATAGCCCTGTGCACGTGTAGAATCTCACGAATGTGATTCAAGTCAGGCATCTTAAAAACCTTTTCAATGATACTTTCTTATAAAGGAGCAGGCAACATGCTTCACTAGGGAATAACAAGAAGGGCCCCTCATATAGCTGAAAAATCTCAGTGCTGAGTGCTTCATCTGTGGTAACTCATTCACGAGTGGTCATTATCCTCATTTTCAGTTGGGAAAACTGAGGCCTAGAGAAGTGTCCTGAATCCTAATGTCTGTAGCGGTACATGAACTCACGAACCTCCTGCAGTCTATTTCCAGAGCCTGCCAAGTCCCTCTGCTGTACCACCTGGCACGTGACATGCCAGACTGAACAGCAAGGCAACTGGACTGAAAGTCCCTCCTGTCATTCATTCAAATTGAGTGAGTCCCTCCTCGTAAGCATTGAATGAGGTGAGAAGCGGGAGGTTGGTGAGGAGGGCAGCTGCTCCCTGCTCCACACCTTCCAGGAAAGGTGGCTGACCGGCCACGCAGCTCACATAAAGAGAATGGGGGCATTTTTATGTTAGGATGGTTTTAGGGTCTTTCAGAGGCCACTTCTTGTTTGCTCCGTGGCTGAAGGAGCTGAAGAGCTGCTCGTTCTTGCTCTGGGGTGGGTTGGGGGGAATCTCATTTCAAGGTCAGAGACTGAAGGAGTTGCCTGTTTGGCTCTGCATTACAGTGCCAAATGCCCAGGCTTGGGAATTATTTTTAGTTGGGAACGTCACCCCAGAATGTTGTGATTCCAGAGATCGCCACCCAGGCAACCCTCATGCAGATGGCTGAGTAATGCAGCAGCCGGCACCAGGGCTCCAGGGAGGGGCAGGAAAGAGAGAAGCCAGTTCCTCGTGTCCTCATTTCAACTGACTGTGTGTTCCTGGTACCCTGACTTCTCCTAGTTCCTGCAACTCCAGACTCCTGCTGGGGACAGAAGAAACATGAGTATTTCCTGGTCCCCTTGTCCTCTCCAGGCTTTCTGATTTTGAGCAGGGTGAGTACTATGCTGGTTTCCCAGATTCTATTTTCATTCTGCTGGTGCGGGATCCAACTCTGGACATTACAGCATATCCCAACAAAGCTGTCACAGGCTGGCCAGGAAACATAGGACGGGAGGGACAGAAGGAGCGGGTGAGAAGGGGAAACTGCAGTTTCCTAGCTTCTCCACCCACAGCCAATGGAAAGGGCTCTGCAGGTGCCTTGTATGGTCTTTGGAACCCACAACCAGGGAGAGAACTCAACAGGTGCAAACTGTTGAGGGAAGAGACCAGGAACTGGAAGCTGGGCAACAAGTCCTCTAGCCAGGGATGTTGTGGCAGCCCACGCTTCATAACCTTATGTGGATAGGCAGTCAATGGTCTTGTCTGCATAGACCCATACTCTGCAGCCGACATGTGCCCCTTTCGGGTGATGATGCAGTCCTTTCTGTTCCATTACCTATATACATGTGCAGAAGTTTTTCACCATACTCTGGAGTCCAACTTATTTGTCTCTTTTTAAAACATTCAGTTAGGAGGCTGGGTGCAGTGGCTCACACCTGTAATCCCAGCACTTTGGAGGCTGAGGTGGGCAGATCACCTGAGGTCACAGAGTTCGAGACCAGCCTGAACAACATGG
>NW_012104154.1:1307952-1310272 GCF_000951045.1 Mandrillus leucophaeus | reverse complement strand
ATATATTCTTTTTTCTTTTTTTGAGACAGAGTCTCACTCTGTCACCCAGGCTGGAGTGCAGTGGCGCGATCTCAGCTCACTGCAAGCTCTGCCTCCTGGGTTCATGCCATTCTTCTGCCTCAGCCTCCCGAGTAGCTGGGACCACAGGCACCCACCACCATGCCCAGCTAATTTTTTTTTGTATTTTTAGTAGAGACGGGATTTCACCGTGTTAGCCAGGATGGTCTCAATCTCCTCCTGACCTCGTGATCCGCCCGCCTCAGCCTCCCAAAGTGCTGGGATTACAGGTGTGACACCAACGATTTATATTTTTATAAGTGCATAGAAAATACTTGGGATATGAAAAAAACCAACCATGTTTTATGCTAGTGAAATTACGTGTGTTTTCCCATTTTTTTAATCTATGTGTATACATACTTTTTAAAAATTATCTCAATTCTGTAATGAAGAATAAGGTCTATAAGGATTTACACACAAAATATATTATCTCTTGGGCATAGAAGTGGGCTAAGAATCATTGTTAGTCGGAGTCTCTCAATGTTAATTCCACACACCTATGTATTATTTAACTTTTAAAAACACATTATATCTGAATAAAACAGAAATGAAATGTGAATGTCAAGAAGTACTACAATGACATGAAGTGAACATAGAATAAATCTTTTAAGGTCACCCTCTGCGTGCCCTTCCCTGCTCCACTGTCAGCTGTCCTGTCCTTTCCTGTGGATAACTGTGGGTATTATTTACTCTGAGTCCTTTCAGATCCAGTAAGGTGAGTTATGTATGGATATGCATGTTTACAAATCTCTACCTTTTCAAAAATGATAATGTCGCAGGACAATTAATTGAGAAGTAATTGTTTAGGAGCTCTAGCCATTTTGTTGCTTGTATTTTAACTTAATTTATGAGGTCTTCTTGGTCCACAGTTTTCAATTTTTGTGTAGTGAGACCTCCTGAAATTTCCTTATTGTATCTTCTATTGCTTCAAAACCCTTAGTCCATCCCCAGATTTTAAAATGCAATCTATTCTCCTTGTTTTAGTGTTTTCTAAGGCCTTCGTTGTTGTTGTTTTTTATATTTAGCTCTGTAATTCATCTAGAATATATTGTTCTGCATGTTGTGAGGTAGGAATTTAACATTTTTTTCTAAATAGAGAATGAGTTGTTTGAATACCCTTAGTTGACCAGTTCAATCTTTCCCTGCACTTGAATGCTACTATTAGAATATTCTATATTTCATGTTTATACTCTCTTGGGTTTCATTACTCTCTTTGATTTGTTCCATAAGCTCACACACTGTTTTAACTACTATAATTTAGAATATAACTTAGTATCTGGTAGACCATGTTCTCCTTCTTGTGCTTCCTGAACTTTTTCCTGGCTATTCATTTACTGTTTAAAAAGTACGAAGTGGCAGTGAGCCGAGATCACACTACTGCACTCCAGCCTGACAGAGAGAAACTCTGTCTCAAAAAAAAAAAAATTATTAGATTATGAGAACAAAATACAGGAGATGGCTGGCAAGATGGCCAAATAGGAGCAGCTCCACTCTGCAGCTCCCAGCGAGATCAACACAGAAGGTGGGTGATTTCTGCATTTCCAGCTGAGTACTTGGCTCATCCTATTGGGACTGGGTAGACAGTGGGTGCAGCTCACGGAGGGTGAGCCAAAGCAGGGTGGGGCATTGCCTCGCCTGAGAAGTGCAAGGGGTCAGGAACTCCCTCCCCTAGCCAAGGGAAGCCATGAGAGACTGTGCCGTGAGGGACAGTGCACTCTGACCCAGATACTATGCTTTTCCCACGGTCTTTGCAACCTGTAGACCAGGAGATTCCCTCAGGTGCCTACACTGCTAGGGCCCTGGGTTTCAAGGCTGGCCATTTGGGCAGACATCAAACTAGCTGCACGAGTTTTTTTTTTTCTCCATACTCCAGTGGCGCCTGGAACGCTAGCAAGACAGAACTGTTCACTCCCCTGGAAAGGGGGCTGAAGCCAGGGAGCCAAGTGGTCTTGCTCAGTGAATCCCACCCCCACAGAGCCCAGCAAGCTAAGATCTACTGGCTTGAAATTCTCGCTGCCAGCACAGCAGTCTGAAGTCAACCTGGGACGTTCAAGCTTGGTGGGGGGAGGGGCGTCTGCCATTACTGAGCCTTGAGTAGGCGGTTTTCCCCTCGCAGTGTAAACAAAGCCACCAGGAAGTTCGGCCTGGTTTCTAGATTCCTCCTCTCTGGGCAGGGCATCTCTGAAAAAGAGGCAGCAGCCGCAGTCAGGGGCTTATAGATAAAACTCCCATCTCCCTGGGACAGAGCACCTGGGGGAAGGGG
>NW_012104154.1:1298685-1307307 GCF_000951045.1 Mandrillus leucophaeus | reverse complement strand
CGAAGGTCACCAACATCAAAGACCAAAGGTAGGTAGATTCATGAAGATCAGGAAAAAACAGTGTAAAAAGGCTGAAAATTCCAAAAAACAGAACGCCTCTTTTCCTCCAAAGGATCATAACTCCTTGCCAGCAAGGAAACAAAACCGGACAGAGAATGAGTTTGATGAATTGACAGAAGTAGGCTTCAGAAGGTGGGTAATAACAAACTCCTCCAAGCTAAAGGAGCATGTTCTAACCCAATGCAAGGAAGCTAAGAACCTTGAAAAAAGGTTAGAGGAATTGCTAACTAGAATAATCAGCTTAGAGAAGACCATAAATGACCTGATGGAGCTGAAAAACATAGCACAAGAACTTCATGAAGCATATACAAGTATCAATAGCCAAATCAATCAAGCAGAAGAAAGGATACCAGAGATTGAAGATCAACTTAATGAAATAAAGCGAGAAGACAAGATTAGAAAAAAAAGAATGAAAAGGAATGAACAAAGCCTCCAAGAAATATGGGACTATGTGAGAAGACCAAACCTACGTTTGATTGGTGTACCTGAAAGTGACAGGGAGAATGGAAGCAAGTTGGAAAACACTCTTCAGGATATTATCCAGGAGAACTTCCCCAACCTAGCAAGACAGGCCAACATTCAAATTCAGGCAATACAGAGAACACCACAAAGATACTCCTTGAGAAGAGCAGCCCCAAGACACATAATCATCAGATTCACCAAGGTTGAAATGAAGGAAAAAATGTTAAAGGCAGCCAGAGAGAAAGGTCTTGTTACCCACAAAGGGAAGCCCATCAGACTAACAGCAAGTCTCTCCGCAGAAATCCTAAAAGCCAGAAGAGAGTGGGGGCCAATATTCAACATTCTTAAAGAAAAGAATTTTCAACCCAGAATTTCATATCGAACCAAACGAAGCTTCATAAGCGAAGCAGAAACAAAATCCTTTACATTCTGCACATGTGTCCCAGAACTTAGAGTGTAATTCAAAAAAAAAAGAGAAAGAGAATAAAGAAAATAAAAAGGAGACCTAGGAATGTGCTCCATCTGCCCACTTTTGGGGTCTCTTTGTTGTGTTCATTCATAAGCATTTATAATTTTCTTTATCTAGGTCTTGCACATTTTTATTAGTTTTATCTCTGGCTGTTTTTAGTTTCTGTTTCTTTACATGCTTGAAATTTTTTCCCCAATACTTTTTATAGTGAATTATTGGAAAGTGATCGATTTTTCCATTTTGATCTTGTATCTGGCTATCATGCTATCAGTTTCTCCTTTGGGATTTTCTTAGAAGAAGTTGTGGTGAGGAGAATTCTAAGATGGGGCTTATGACCTGTCCCTGGTCTCCCTCTAGGTTACACTGCAGAAGGCATTTTGCAGAGATAATTAAGGTCACCAGTCAGTTGACCTTAAGACAGAGAGATTATCTGGGCCGACCTAACCTCATCACATGAGCCTTTTAAAAGCAGAGCATTTTCTGCAGCTGCAGACAGAAGAGGAATCCAGAGATGTGAATCGGGGGGCTTCTATGTGAGGGACTCCTTGTCACTGAGATGAAGAGTGACATGTGTCAAGGAAACAGGGAGCTCAGCTGGGCAACACCAGGAACTGAATTGTGACCACAACACCCAAGAGCTTAGAAGTGGGTTTTCCCTGACTCTCCAGACAGGAATTCAGCCCAGCCAGCACCTTGAGTTCAGGCTTTCGAGACCGCAGTCAGGGAACCCAGTGCAGCCCGGCTGGACTCTGGACAACTGAACTGGGAGAAAACAAATGGGAATTGTTTTAAGTCACTAAGTTTCTGGTGATGTGTTATGGAGCAACAGAAAACAAACAGAAAAGTCAGATCATTTAGCAGGAATTAGAGTTTTGCTCTTCCCTTTCTAATATTTATACCTCTAATATATTTTAATTATTCTGTTAGTGTCTAGAACCTCCAGAAAAAGGCAAACATTGGCAGCAGTAGTGGAATTCTTGTTTGTTCTGGATTTTGATAGGAACGTTTAGTGTTTCACCATTAGCTGCTCTATGTGCAATAGATCACAGTAAACAGTTTCTTTTATCCTAATTTACAAAATGTGATATTCAGTAAGAAATGTTGTATTGAATGCCTTTTCAGCTACCATCATGGAGACTTTCTGTTTTTCTTCTTTAATTTGTAAATTTGCATTTTCATAAATAAACAATTGGAATTTTTTTTTTTTCTTTTTAGACGGATTCTTGTTCTGTCGCCCAGGCTGGAGTGCGGTGGCACAATCTCAGCTCACTGCAACTTCTGCCTCCTGGGTTCAAGCAATTCTCCTGCCTCAACCTCCCGAGTATCTGGGATTACAGGTGTGTGCCACCATGCCCAGCTAATTTTTGTATTTTTAGTAAAGATGGAGTTTTGCCACGTTGGTCAGGCTTGTCTCGAACACCTGACCTCAGGTGATCCACCTGCCTCAGCCTACAAAAATGCTGGGATTACAGGCATGAACCACCGCGCCTGATAGGTCATGATTCCTTTATATACAGCTAGATTTGGTTTTACATCATTTTACATAGGATGTTTACATCTATACACTGAATTGAGGTATGGTTTTCTCTGTGTGGTATCTGGTTTTTTAGTATCACGGAAGTGCTAGTCTTGTAGAATGAGGTAGAAAGCCTTACATTATCTTCCATGCTCAAACATGGAAATTAACTGTGCTTTAAATGTTAGTAGAATTTACTTGTGCAAGTCTCCTAGTGTCTTTCCTTATGGAGCAGTCATGCAGTCATTCAGTTAGCCAATAACCACTGAGCACCAGGCACAGGTCTGGTGTCAGGGACCCCACAGTGAACAAGGCAGCTGCCTTTAAAGCGCTTACAATCAGTTAACTATCATGCACTACCTTTGATTTGGCTCCAGTTAGTATTTTTGCATTTGCAAGCTATTATCAAGTAAATGGCGTTCATATATAGTTTACTGGAAAATTCATTTAATCTATATTATAATATTTATGGGTATAAGTAGTCCTTAATAATTTTTAAAACTTCCTTGTATCTTGAGTATATGACCACTTTCATTTCCAACATTGTTCATTTGTGAATTCCCTCACTGTTTCTTAACCCACCATGCCCTGGCATATCTGGTCTGTTGCTTTGAAATGTATTCCTTTTGTAATATTTTATTAATTTCTAATTTTTTGAATTAATCTTTTTTTAGCATCCTCTTGCTATTTTTATTTTGTAGTCTTTCTTTGTGTTCCAATAGTTTCACTTAAGGTTAGAGTTTTTCCTCTGAGTAACATTTTGGCCACATCTCGTAAGTTATAATACTAGGTACTTTTGTTAGAATTCTGTACCTTCAGCTAAAATTGACTGCCATGTTAGCCCAAGATGTATTTAGAAGAATTTAAAAATTTTCTATCTGAATACACATACATATATGTTTATGTTTACATTTATCCATGTAGTTGGAAATTTTGAATACATACATAAAACATATGCTGCACATACCTATACATATATATATTATAAGTCTAGAAGTCAGGGTCAAGGTCTGGACTGGAATGCATGATTTTGTGATCAATCTATGCACAGATTGTAAGTGAAGTTATGAGTACATGAAATGGTTGGAAGAAAGTAATGAGTGGGTAGAAAAGAGAGCCATGAGAAATGATAACAATGAATGCTCAAGAAAATGAGATATGGGTTTGTCATGCCAATTGAGAATGCATTCAACTATCAGTCGCAGAACCCCTGACTAACAGCAGCTTTAACTTAGGGCCAGTAGGTCTCATAGGGCAAGAAGTCCACACAAACTTGCAGGGATGGTACAGTGGCTCCACAATGCCATCCAGGTTCTTTCTTACCTTTTTGTTCTGCCATTTAATATATAGGCAGGCCTTTGTCTACATGAGGGGCTGACAAATCTGGCCCACTGCGCGTTTTGTAAATGAAGTTGTATTGGGAAACAGCCACGCTGGTTTGTTTCCCTATTGCCCATGGCTGCTTTTGAATGACAAGATTAAAGTAGTCAGGAAAGAGACCTTGTGGCTAGGAAAGCTCACGTCGTTTATCTCGTCTTTCTTCCACCTCACCTAACCCCTCCACAGTGTTAGGATTCCCAAAATGGAAATCCACAATTTAGATAGAATAAAAAGCCATTTCCAGTCTAGCTCAGCACATAAGGCAGTAAGAGGCCATCACTCCTGCCCTCACAATAGAAAGAGATAAATGGAAAATAAACAACTCATATTAGATCATAGAATTGAGTTTATAGGCCAAACCATTGCTCCAAAATAGGAAGAGAGAGATAGGTGCATATAGAGAATCACCACATACTGGAACAGAAGCCAAGGAGCAGAAACTTTCATAGGAACTAGTGCCAGGGTAGAAAAACCTAAACTATACACCAATGTCTCTCATTAGCATAGATGAAAAAGCCTTCAATAAAATATTACTAAATCAAATCAAATAATATATAAAAAGAATTACATACCATAAACAGCTGGAATTCATTATGGGTATGCAAGACAGGTCAACATTCAAAAATCAAGTAATATAATCCCTCATATCAACACATTAAAGAAGAAAAACTGTAAGATCATATCAGTAGATACAAAAAGAGCAATTGACAAAATCCGATACCCATTCATGATGAAAACTTCCAGCAAACTAAAGGGGACCTTTGTCAACTTGATTTAAAAAAAAAAATACAAAAATCCTATAACTAACGTGATACATAAGGGTGAGAAACTGGATACTTTCCCTCTAAGGTCAGAAACAAGGCAAAGCTATCCCTCTCACCACTCCTATTCAACGTTGTTCTGGAAGTACTCACTAATGCAATAAGATAAGAAAGGGAAATAAAAGTGTACAGACTGGAAAGGAAGAAATAGACTGTCTTTGTTCACAGATGATATATGGTCTATTTAGAAAATCCCAGAGAATCAGAGATTGTTCCAAGATGGCCAAATAGGAACAGCTCCGGTCTTCAGCTCCCAGTATGATCGACGCAGAAGACAGGTGATTTCTGCATTTCCAACTGAGGTACCTGGTTCATCTCACTGGGACTGGTTGGACTTGGGCGCAGCCCACGGAGGGTGAGCTGATGCAGGGCGGGGTGTCAGCTCACCCAGGAAGCACAAGGAGTCAGGGAAATTCCCTTTCCTAGCCAGGGGAAGCCACGACAGAGGGGACCTGGAAAATCAGGACACTCTCATCCTAATACTGCACTTTTTCAACCGTCTTAGCAAATGGCACACCAAGAGATTATATCCCACGGCTGGCTCAGTAGGTCCCATGCCCACGGAGCCTTGCTCACTGCCAGTGTGGCAGTCCAAGATTGAACTGCCAGGTGGCAGCCTGGGCTGGGGGAGGGGCGTCCGCCATTGCTGAGGCTTGAGTAGGTAAAGAAAGTCACCAAGAAGCTCAAACTGGGTGGAGCCCACCACAGCTCAACGAGACCTGCCTGCCTCTGTAGACTCCACCTCTGGGTGCAGGGCATAGCTGAACAAAAGGCAGCAGAAACTTCTGCAGTCCTAAACGTCCCTGTCTGACATCTCTGAAGAGAGCAAAAGAGACAAAGAAGGCCATTATATAATGGTAAAGTGATCAATTCAACAAGAAGAGCTAACTGTCCTACATATATATTCACCCAATACAGGAGCACCCAGATTCATAAGGCAAGTCCTTAGAGACCTACAAAGAGAATTAAGACTCCCACACAGTAATAATGGGAGACTTTAACACTTCACTGTCAATGTTAGACAGATCAATGAGACAGAATGTTAACAAGGATATCCAGGACTTGAACTCACCTCTGCACCAAGCAGACCTAATAGACATCTACAGAACTCTCCACCCCAAGTCAACAGAATATACATTCTTTTCAGCACCACATTGCACTTATTCCAAAATTGACCACCTAATTGGAAGTAAAGCACTCCTCAGCAAATGTAAAAGAACAAAATCACAACAAACTTTCTCTCAGACCACAGTACAATCAAATTACAACTCAGGATTGAGAAACTCACTCAAAACTGCACAACTACATGGAAACTGAACAACCTGCTCCTGAATTACTACTGGGTAAATAACAAAATGAAGGCAGAAATAAAGATGTTCTTTGAAAGCAAAGAGAACAAAGACACAACATATCAGAATCTGTGGGACACATTTAAAGCAGTGTGTAGAGGGAAGTTTATAGCACTAAATGTCCACAAGAGAAAGCAGGAAAGATCTAAAATTGACACCCTAACATTATAATTCAAAAAACTAGAGAAGCAAGAGCAAACATATTCAAAAGCTAGCAAAGGCAAGAAATAACTAACATCAGAGCAGAACTGAAGGAGGTAGAGACACAAAAAACCCTTCAAAAGATCAATGAATCCAGGAGCTGGTTTTTTGAAAAGATCAACAAAATTGATAGATCACTAGCAAGACTAACAAAGAAGAAAAGAGAGAAGAATCAAATAGACTCAGTAAAAAATGAAAAAGGAGATATCACCACCAATCCCACAGAAATACAAACTACCATCAGAGAATACTATAAACACCTCTGTGCAAATAAACTAGAAAATCTAGAAGAAATTGATAAATTCCTGGATACATACACCCTCCCAAGACTAAACCAGGAAGAAGTTGAATCCCTGAATAGACCGATAACAGGCTCTGAAATTGAGGCAATAATTAATAGCCTACCAACCAAAAAAAGTCCAGGACCAGATGGATTTACAGCCAAATTCTACCAGAGGTACAAAAAGGAGCTGGTACCCTTCCTTCTCAAACTACTACAATCAATAGAAAAAGAGGGAATCCTCCCTAACTAATTTTATGAGGTCAACATCATCCTGATACCAAAGCCTGGCAGAGACACAACAAAAAAAGAGAATTTTAGACCAATATCCCTGATGAACACTGATGTGAAAATCCTCAATAAAATACTGGCAAATCAAATCCAGCAGCACATCAAAAAGCTTATCCACCACGATCAAGCTGGCTTCATCCCTGGGATGCAAGGCTGGTTCAAGATATGCAAATCAATAAATGTAATCCATCATATAAACAGAACCAAAGACAAAAATCAGACAATTATCTCAATAGATGCAGAAAAGGCCTTTGACAATATTCAACAGCCCTTCATGCTAAAAACTCTCAATAAACTAAGTATTGATGGGATGTATCTCAAAATAATAAGAGCTATTTATGACAAACCCACAACCAATATCATACTGAATTGGCAAAAACTGGAAACATTCCCTTTGAAAACTGGCACAAGACAGAGATGCCCTCTCTTACCACTCCTATTCAACATAGTGTTGGAAGCTTTGGCCAGGGCAATCAGGCAAAAGAAAGAAATAAAGGGTATTCAATTAGGAAAAGAGGAAGTTGAATTGTTCCTCTTTGCAGATGACATGATTATGTATTTAGAAAACCCCATTGTCTCAGCCCAAAACCTCCTTAAGCTGATAAGAAACTTCAGCAAAGTCTCAGGATACAAAATCAATGTGCAAAAATCACAAGCATTCCTATACACCAATAACAGAAAAACAGAGAGCCAAATCATGGTGAACTCCCATGCACAATTGCTTCAAAGAGAATAAAATGCTTAGGAAACCAACTTACAAGGGATGTGAAGGACCTCTTCAAGGAGAACTATAAACCACTGCTCAGTGAAATAAAAAAGGACAAACAAATGGAACATTCCATGCTCATGGATAGGAAGAATCAATATCATGAAAATGGCCAGACTGCCCAAGGTAATTTATAGATTCAATGCCATCCCCATCAAGTTACCAATGACTTTCTTCACAAAATTGGAAAAAATTACTTTAAAGTTCATATGGAACCAAAAAAGAGCCCACATTGCCACGACAACCCTAAGCAAAAAGAACAAAGCTGGAAGCATTACACTACCTGACTTCAAACTATATTACAAGGCTACAGTAACCAAAACAGCATGGTACTGGTACCAAAACAGAGATATAGACCAATGGAAGAGAACAGAGGCCTCAGAAATAACACCACACATCTACAACCATCTGATCTTTGACAAACCTGACAAAAACAAGAAATAGGGAAAGGATTCCCTATTTAATAAATGGTGCTGGAAAACTGGCTAGCTATATGTAGAAAGCTGAAACTGCATCCTTTCCTTACATCTTATACAAAAAATAATTCAAGATGGATTAAAGGCTTAAATTTTAGACCTAAAACCATAAAAACCCTAGAAGAAAACCTAGGCAATACCATTCAGGACATAGGCATGGGCAAGGACTTCATGACTAAAACACCAAGAAGCAATGGCAACAAAAGCCAAAATAGACAAATGGCATCTAATTAAACTAAAGGACTTCTGCACAGCAAAAGAAACTACCATCAGAGTAAACAGGCAACCTACAGAATGGGAGAAAATTTTTGCGATCTACCCATCTGACAAAGGGCTAACATTCAGAGTCTACAAAGAACTTAAACAAATTTACAAGAAAAAAACCAAACAACCCCATCAAAAAGTGGGCAAAGGATATGAACAGATAATTCTCAAAAGAAGACATTTATGCAGCCAACGAACACATGAAAAAATGCTCATCATCACTGGCCATCAGAGAAATGCAAATCAAAACCACAATGAGATACCATCTCACACCAGTTAGAATGTCA
>NW_012104154.1:1281434-1297952 GCF_000951045.1 Mandrillus leucophaeus | reverse complement strand
ATGTGGCACATATACACCATGGAATACTATGCAGCCATAAAAAAGGATAAGTTCATGTCCTTTGTAGGGACACGGATGAAGCTGGAAACCATCATTCTAAGCAAACTATCACAAGGACAGAAAACCAAACACCACATGTTCTCACTTATAGGTGGGAATTGAACAATGAGAACTTGGGCACAGGGTGGGGAACACCACACACTGGGGCCTGTCATGGGGTGGAGGCTCGGGGGAGGGATAGCATTAAGAGAAATACCTAATGTAGATGACGAGTTAATGGGTGCAGCACACCGACATGGCACATGCATAAATATGTAACAAACCTGCACGTTATGCACATGTACCCTAGAACTTAAAGTAGAATAATAATAATTTTTTTTAAAATAAGAGAATCAACACAAAACCCTGCTGTAACTAATAAGTGATTATAAAAAGGCTGCAGAATACATGGTTAATATACAAAAGTTCATTGCTTTCTTATATACCAACAATGAACAATTAGAATTTGACATCAAAAACGTGATATCATTTATATTAGCACCCCTCCAAAAGAAATACTCTATTAGAGTATTCCAGAGAAACAGAAGTGAAAAGATGTATGTGTGTGTATATACACACACTTGCACACATACATCATATACATAGGTATACATACATGCGTATCCTATATATACACACACATATATGCATTTATACACACACATATAAGTTGTATATACATATATATATGTGTGTAAAGACAGAGAGAGATATTTATTTTAATAACTTGGATCATGCAATTTGGGGTGCTGGCAAGTCCAGAATCTGCAGGATTGGCAGGCTGGAGACTAAGGTAACAGTTGTTGTTGAAGGCAGCTTGAGTCTCAATGCAGTCTGCTTGCAGAATTCCCTCTTCATTGGGGGAAGCATTCTTTTTTCTCCTAAAGTCTTCAACTGACTTGTGGAAGGTATTCTACTGCACTCAAAGTCTGCTAATTTAAGTATGAATCTCACCTAAGAAATGCCTTCAGAGAAATATCTAGGAGAGTATTTGACCAAATATCCGAGTACCATGGCCTACCCAAGTTGATGCATAAAATTAACCATCACAAGTCCACTCTTTGTCAACTTGGCACCCATATACACCTCTTTAAATCATGTTTATTCTCAGAATAAAGACAGTAACAATGTCGTACTTCTGCCTAATGTGATAGAACTATCCTGCATATGGCCAAAAGTGCATTAACCCTTTCCTCAAAAAGGATGCAGCGTCCTTGGGTGATGTTTACTCTTTTCCTTGATGTCTTATAACTTAAGTATTATGAAATAAAATTAACAATGCTTAAATACTATGATACAAAGCCAATTCCTTACATTTTATATGATAAGGGGATAAGAGAAGGAAGAAAACAAAGACATTATACAAACATACATATCCGTAACAAAACAAATTCATGCTCATAACAATTGCAGTTCTCTTTTCTACAACAGGTCATACAGTCTTAGCTGCTTTTTGTAACTACTTTCATCCACTACCATTCTGTATTTCTTGTGTTTCTCAGGAAGCATCTCAGCTAGTTATGGTTTTTCACCTGGTAGAGTGACCCTAACCTTCATTCAGAAAGGTCTATGTTGTTAGTACTCTTGCCAGTTGGGTTGTTGAAGTTTTCCATTGACTTTAATTGCAGAGCATGGTAATATTAAGAGATGCCCTAAGGTATATCCTGTATTCCAAACACACTCTTCCTTACCTCTATTGTGGATTAGTGGTTCAGTTTCCCTTTGGTTATCAGGATCAATCACACCAGCCAGCACAAAGACACAGGCTAACTAAAAGACTGAGATCTAGACATGTGATTTTAGAATGCTTACACACACACAGATATACTGTACATCACACACACCCCACACGTACACACACACACCCACTACACCCTTTACTGCCATGCCTGTAGGGCTGTAGTATAATAACAGTGGGTTCCAGCTGAAAGAACCACAAGACTCAGACTCTCTCTAAAAAAAAGTACTTATGAAAGGTTAAAGTGAAGAGGAAAGATTAGGAAACAAGGATATTAGAAGAATTTTAATCCTCTGGCACCTATAGCTCAGCAAACATTAAACAGCCCAACTCCTGAACAGATTAACAAAAATCCTCACATAAATCCTAACATAAATGGCCTATTTACCTCAGTTCCTATTAACCAATATAGCATGTCAAGCATTCCACAAGAGATTTAAAGGCATGCTAAAAGGAAAAAAACCACACACACTACAAGGAGACAAAGCAAACACTGGAATCTGACTCAGCCATGACACAAATGGTGAAACTGTCATGCAAATAATTTAAAAGACTATGATTAATATGTTAAGAGCTCTAATGGAAAACGTAGAGTAAAAGTAGACAAAATGAAAAAAAAAAAAAGCCATGGATAATACAAGCAGGGAGATGAAACTGGAATAAAGAATTGAAATAAATTGCTAGAAATAAAAAACACCATGACAGAAATGAAGAATTCTTTTGAAGGGCTCACCAGTAGATACAATACAACAAAGACAGAATCACTGAGGTTGAACACAGGTGAGTTAAAACTTCACAAACTGAAATGTGAAGAGAAGAAACTTTTTTAAAAAACAGAACTGAATCTCCAAGAACTTTAGGACAATATCAAAATGTGCAGTGTATATATATTTGAAATATCAAAAGAGAAGAAAGAGTACAGAGAAGAAGAAATATTTGAAATAATAACGGTTAAGAACGTTCCAAAAATAATGACAGACACAAAACTATAGATGCAGAGCTCAGAGAACACCAAACATGATAAATACCAATAGAATAACATTTAGGAACATCCTATTGCAACTTAGAAAACCAAAGACAAATAGGAGTAATACGAGTAAATGCCAATATATCTAGGAATAGCCTATTGCAACTAAGAAAACCAAAACAAAAAGAAAATCATTAAAGAAGACAGAGGAAAAATACAGCTTAACTCTAAGAGAGCAAAGATAGAGATTACCTTTTGGAAGAGAAGAATCTTCTCATCAGAATCCATGCAAGCCAGAATTGGAGTAGTGAATTATTTAAAATGTCAAAAGAAAAAAGTTCACCAACCTAGACTTTTACATGCAGAAAAATTACCCTTCAAAGTTGAAGCAGAGATAAAGACTTCCTAAGACAAACACAAACAGAAAATTTATCACTAGCAAATTGGCCCTGCCAAAAATTCTATAAGCTCTTCAGGCAGAAGGACGTAATACAGGTTAAAATCTTGGGTCTGCATAAAGAATGGAACTGCATCAGAGAGGGAATGAATGAAAGCAAAATAAAACATTTTATATTTATTATTCTTTTTTTTTTTTGAGACGGAGTCTCGCTCTGTCGCCCAGGCTGGAGTGCAGTGGTGTGATCTCGGCTCACTGCAAGCTCCACCTTCCGGGTTCATGCCATTCTCCTGCCTCTGCCTCCTGAGTAGCTGGGACTACAGGCACCCACTACCATGCCCAGCTGATTTTTTGTATTTTTAGTAGAGACGGGGTTTCACCGCATTAGCCAGAGTGGCCTCGATCTCCTGACCTCGTGATCCACCTGCCTCAGCCTCCCAAAGTGCTGGGATTACAGGCGTGAGCCACCGCGCCCGGCCTTTATATTTATTATTCTTAATTGATATAAAAGATAACTGTTTAAAGTAACAATAATAACATTGTATGGGACTATTATGGCATATATATAAATGAAATGAATGCCAGCAATGCCCCAAGGGAAGGGAGGAAGCAAATAGGAATACTCTATTATAAGGCACCTGTACTACGCATGAAGTAGTATAGTGTTATTTGAAGGTAGAGTTAAGTTAGTTTAAAATATGTTGTGTTAACTCTAGGACAACCACTAAAAAATTTTTTTTTCAGAGGTATAATTGATATGCCAAGATAGGAGAGAAAATGGAACAATATAAAATGCTCAGTTAAAACCTGACAGGGCAGAAACATGTGAGGGAGGTGAGAAAAAAAGAAAAAAATACAGCAAATATAAAACAAACATGGTAGGTATTAACCAACTATACCAATAATCACTTTAAACATACATGGTCTAAGCACACAAATAAAGAGAGAAATTTTTGGTGAGGATTAATGAAAAGAAAACTAACTGTTGTCTACAAGAAACTCACATGAAACATAAAGATGCAAATTGTTAAAAGTAAAGGATGGGGAACTATATACCACATTAACACTAATCAGAAGAAAGTTGGAACAGTTCTATTTTCTAACAAAGCAGACAGAATTATCAGGGATAAAGAGGAACATTACATAATTATAAAGGAGTTGATTCTCCAAAACAACAGAGCAATTTTAAATGTGTGTGTATCTAACAATAGAGCATCAAAATGCATGAGGCAAAACTTGATAGAATTGAAAGAAGAAATGGACATATCCCCTATTATCATTGCAGACTTCAACACTCTGTTGGTAGTTGATAGATGAGGTTGATAAAAAAATCAGAAAGGGTATAGACAACCTGAGTGTCACTCCCAATCAACTATTTCTAATTTTTCTTTATGAAAGACTTTACCCAACAGCCACAGAATGCACATTCTTTTCAAACTCACATGGAACATTCACCAAGACAGGTCATGTGCTGGGCCATTCTTAGACTGCAATGGAATTAAACCATTAAACAATAACATAAAGACAGCTGGATAATCCCTGGATATTTGGAAATTAAACAACATTCTTCTGTATAATACATTTGTCAAAGAAGTCTCAAGATAAAATATTTAATAAATATTTTATTTAATAAAATAATTAATAAATAATGAAATAAATAAAATTACAACCTATCAACAGTTGTGGAATGCAGCAAAAGCAGAAGTTAGAAGGAAGTTTATAGCATGAAATGTACATACTGGAAAAGAAGAAATATCTAAAATCAATAACCTAAGCTTCCACCTTATGAAACTAGGGAAAGAAGAGCAATTTAAGCCTAGAGCAAACTGAATAAAAGAAATAATAAAAATCAGAAAAGAAACCAATGAAATTGAAAACAGGAAACTATGTAGGATATCAACAAAATCAAAAGCTGGTTATTTGAAAATATCAATAAGATCGATAAACCATTACACAAGTTAACCAAGATAAAAAGGTAGAAGACATAATTACCAATATTACAAATAAGATGTCATTATACTAATTCCATAGATATTAAAGTGATAATAAAGAATATTTCAAACAGTTCTGTCGCCACAGATTTCATAACTGAGATGAAATGGATCAATTCCTTGAAAGACATAAACTACCAAAACTTATACAAAAAAATAGATAAACTGAATATTTTATGTCCGTTAAACAAATTGAATAATAATAACTATCTCCTTCCCTCCCCCCACCCCCCCAAAAAATTGGGCCTAGATGGAATCAATGGTAAATTCTATCAAACATTTAAAGAAAAAATAATACAATCTGTTCCAGAAAATAGAAGCACAGGGGGCACTTTCTAACTTATTCAATGAGGTCAGCATTATCTTAATACCTAAACCAGAGAAAGATATTATAAGAAAACTACAGACCAATATCTCTCATGAATGTAGATGTAAAACTTCTTAATAAAGCATTAACAAACTGAGTTCAACAAAGCATAAAAAGAATTATGCATCACAACCAAGTGGAATTTATTCCAGGTATGCAAAGATGGTTCAAAATCTGAAAATCAGTCAATGTAATACATCATATCAACAGGCTAACAAAAAAAATCACTTGATCATATTAATAGATGCAGAAAAAGCATTTGACAAAATCTAACAGCATTTATGATAGAAACTCTCAGCAAACAAGAAACAGAGGGAACTTTCTCAATAAACAACGCTTACAAAAAAACTATCGCTAACATTATACTTAATAGAATAACACAGATGTTTCCCTCCTAAGATCAGGAATAAGACAAGGATGTCCACTCTCACCACTTCTATTTAACATTGTATTGACAGTCATAGCAGGTGCATTAAGACCAAAAAAGAAAAAAAGAAAGATAATAGATTGGAAAGAAATAAATGTATTGATTGTTAGTATATTTGGATTTACTTCTTATTTTGTAGTTTGTAGTAAGATACATACTCAACCATCAACTAACAAAGTCTAAAGTTATTTCACACCTGGTCCTTCTCAGCAAGACAAATACCTCAGTAGGTTTTAAGTACCCATCGAATAACCTCCTCCCATTTTATTAATGTTGACTAGATTCCAAATCCACATTATTAAGCATACAGAACAATGGCCGTGATTACCTACCAATAGTCTTGTCAATATATTTTATCGATGTGTATCACTTTGTTTCCTAAATAAGATGCCTTTCCTCTAGGTTCCTTTTCCTCTCCTTACCTGAGGCTCATCCTTAAGAGTTATTAAGGACACTGAGATGAGGAAATCATCCTGGGTTATCTGGGTGGGCCCTAAATCCAGTGCAAGTGTCCTAATAATAACAGAAGAGTAGAGCTGATTTGAGACAGGAGCAGAGAAGACTCAGACACAGAGGAGAAGACAATGTGAAGCTGGAGGCAGAAATTGGAGAGACACGGCCACAAGCCAAGAAAGCCAAGGAACACTTGAAGCCATCAGAAGCTGGAAGAGGCAAGGCAAGGTCCTCCCAAGAGCCTCCAAAGGGAGTGTGGACAACACCTTGATTCCAGACTTCTGACCTCCAGATCTGGGAGTGAATACATTTCTGTTGTTTTAAGCCACGAAGTTTGTGGCAATTTGTCATGGCACTCTCAGAAAACTAACATGGTTCCCTTTTGGTTTTTAGTTATCAACTCAATCCTTACCCCACATACACACACAACTTTGTTATTTTTGCTTTTTATTTATAATTTTTCAAATTTTTACCTGAATTTATTTTTTAGTTAAAAAAATTTTAAGAAGTCAAACTAGGTTAAGTTTTCCTAAGGGCATTTTCCTAAGGGATGTATTTTCTTCTGTGTATAAATTGGAAAATGTGAAACTGTGGAATTGACGAGATAAATAAGATGGGGTTGGTTTGCTCTACAAACAAGATAGCTTAATAAGTTCTTCACCATAATCGTCCCTGACTGAGTAAATCTATCCAAAATCAATGACCAGGAACAAGTTTCCACCCAAGATAGATGAGAAACTCCAAATATGGCATAGAGAGCGTGGAATTTAGATGTTCCCAATGAAAATGACAAAAGCGTCTTACTCATTGCTTATGAAGTTACACAGAAGGAACTAGATGGCAATGTAGCATTTAATTTCTATTCTAAACCTTTCTATATTGCCCATATGCTTAGGATATATTAGGCATTTTTGCAGTTTTCAAGACATAAGTAAAATAGTACTTTTGAGTTGTAATGCCTTTCAGAGGGTGTCCAATGCACTTACTCCATATGCCATGCGTCATGAGCCAGATGTTCATTTTTGACTTCTCTATTTGATAACTAAAGACTCAGGTGGATGCTTGCTGAGCTCTCAATGTGCATAACTCAGGAACTTTGCAGAATTCCCCCAGGGAAAACCCTTGAAAAATAAAGAATGTGATTTGGTGGATGAACATTCCATCTCCTGTGTTTCAAGTGGACAGTTCTGGTTTCACAAGTTGTCTATTAAGAACAAACCCCAGGCCAGGCACGGTGGCTCACACCCGTAATCCCAGCACTTTGGGAGGCCGAGGCGGGAAGGTCACTTGAGGTCAGGAGTTCAAGACTAGCCTGGCAAACATGGTGAAACCCCATCTCTATCTAAATATACAAAAATTAGCCAGGCATGGTGGTGCACACCTGTAGTCCCAGCTACTTGGGAGGCTGAGGCAGGAGAATCATTTGAACCTGGGAGATGGAGGTTGCAGTGAGCCGAGATTGCACCACTGCATTCCAACCTGGGTGACAGAGTGAGACTCCATCTCAAAAAAAAAAAAAAAAAAAAAAAAAAAAAAAAAAAAAAAAAGAACCAAGCCCTCCTTGCCCATGGCAGCAATCACTACACTTTTCTTTCTTCTTTCTTCGCTGTCTCACTCCCCCGGTCCCTCACTCTTCCTCCAAGGATTGCTTCTCAAACTACCTGTCAGGCCTCTGAGCCCAAGCCAAGCCATCGCATCCCCTGTGACTTGCACGTCCGCATCCCCTGTGACTTGCACATCCGCCTGCCCAGATGGCCTGACGTAACTGAAGAATCATAAAAGAAGTGAAAATGCCCTGCCCCGCCTTAACTGATGACATCCCACCACAAAAGAAGTGAAAATGGCCGATCCTTGCCTTAAGCAATGACATTATCTTGTGCCTGGCTCATCCTGGCTCAAAAAGCTCCCCCACTGAGCACCTGGTAACTCCCACTCCTGCCCACCAGAGAACAACCCCCCTTTGACTGGAATTTTCCTTTACCTACCCAAATCCTATAAAACAGCCCCACACTTATCTCCCTTCACTGACTCTCTTTTCGGACTCAGCCCGCCTGCACCCAGGTGATTAAAAAGCTTTATTGCTCACACAAAGCCTGTTTGGTGGTCTCTTCACATGGACGCGCATGCCATTTTGGTGCCGTGACTCAGATCAGGGGACCTCCCTTGGGAGATCAATCCCCTGTCCTCCTGCTCTTTGATCCATCAGAAAGATCCACGTACGACCTCAGGTCCTCAGACCCACCAGCCCAAGGAACATCTCACCAATTTTAAATTGGGTAAGCGGCCCCTTTTTACTGTCTTCTCCAACCTCTCTCACTATCCCTCAGCCTCCTTCTCCTTTCAATCTTGGCACCACCCTTCAATCTCTCGCTTCTCTTAATTGCAATTCCTTTCATTTTCTGGTAGAGACAAAGGAGACACATTTTATCCTTGGACCCAAAACGCCGGCGCCGGCCAAGGACTGGGGAAGGCAGCCTTCCCTTGGTGTTTAATCATGGCAGGGACGCCTCTCTGATTACTCACCCATGTTTCAGAGGTGTCTGACCATGCTGCAGGGACGCCTGCCTTCGTCCTTCACCCTAAACGGCAAGTCCTGCTTTTCTGGGGGAGGGGCAAGCACCCCGACCCCTTCTCTCCCTGTCTCTACCCCTTCTCTGCTTTTCTGGGGAGGGGCAAGAACCCCAACCTCTTATTTTTGTGTCCCAACCTCTTATTTTTGTGCCCCAACCTCTTATTTTTGTGCCCCAACCTCTTGTTTTTGCGGCCCAATCCCTTATTTCCACGCCCTGACCCCTTTCCCGCTTTTCTGGAGGGCAAAACTCCTGAACTCCTTCTCTCCATATCTCTACTCTCTCTTTTCTCTGGGCTTTCCTCCTTCACTATGGACAACCTTCCACCCTCCATTCCTCCTTCTTCTCCCTTAGCCTGTGTTCTCAAGAACTTAAAACCTCTTCAACTCACACCTGACCTAAAACCTAAATGCCTTATTTTCTTCTACAATGCCGCTTAACCCCAATACAAACCCGACAGGAGTTCCAAATAGCCAGAAAACGGCACTTTCGATTTTTCCATCCTACAAGATCTAAATAATTCTTGTCGTAAAATAGGCAAACGGTCGGTCTGAGATGCCTGACGTCCAGGCTTTCTTTTACACATCGGTCCCTCTCTAGTCTCTTGCCAATGCAACTCATCCCAAATCTTCCTTCTTTCCCTCCCACCTGTCCCCTCAGTCCCAACCCCAAGCGTCGCTGACTCTTTCTAATCTTCCTTTCTACAGACCCATCTGACCTCTCTCCTCCTTGCCAGGCGGAGCTAGGTCCCCTCAGTCTCTGCTCCCCCACCCTATAATCCTTTTATCACCTCCCCTCCTCACACCCAGTCTGGCTTACAGTTTCGTTCTGCGACTAGCCCTCCCCCACCTGTCCAGCAATTTCCTCTTTAAAAAGTGGCTAGAGCTAAAGGCATAGTCAAGGTTAATGTTCCTTTTTCTTTATCCGACCTCTTCCAAATCAGTTAGCGTTTAGGCATCTTATTCTCAATATGCATTTTATTTTATTACCTAGTCTGCTCCTGACATTAAATAAAGCTCCAAAAATTAAATTCCGGCCCTCAAACCCCACAACAGGACTTAATGAACCTCACCTTCAAGGTGTACAATAATAGAGTACAGGCAGCCAAGTAGCTACTTATTTCTGAGTTGCAATTCCTTGCCTCCACTGTGAGACAAACCCCAGCCACATCTCCAGCACACAACTCCAAAAGCCTGAACCGCAGCTGCCAGGGGTTCCTCCAGAACCTCCTCCCCCAGGAGCTTGATACAAGTGCCGGAAATCTGGCCACTGGGCCAAGGAATGCCCGCAGCCCCAGATTCCTCCTAAGCCGTGTCCCAACTGTGCGGGACCCCACTGAAAATCGGACTGTCCAACTCGCCCGGCGGCCACTGCCAGAGCCCCTGGAGCTCTGGTCCAAGGCTCTCTGACTGAATCCTTCCCAGATCTTCTCGGCTTAGCGGCTGAAGACTGACACTGCCCCATCGCCTCGGAAGCCTCCTGGACCATCACAGACGCTTTGGGTTACTCTTACAGTGGAGGGTAAGTCCGTCCCCTTCTTAATACAGAGGCTGCCCACTCCACATTACCTTCCTTTCAAGGGCCTGTTTCCCTTGCCTCCATAACTGTTGTGGGTATTGACGGCCAGGCTTCTAAAGCTCTTAAAACTCCCCAACTCTGGTGCCAATTTGGACAACATTCTTTTATACACTCCTTTTTAGTTATCCCCACTTGTCCAGCTCCCTTATTAGGTCGAGACATTTTAACTAAATTTTCTGCTTCCCTGACTATTCCTAGGCTAGAGCCACACCTCATTGCTGCCTTTTCCCCCAGTTCAAAGCCTCCTTCGCATCCTCCCCTTGTATCTCCCCACCTTAACCCACAAGTATGGGATACCTCTACTCCCTCCTTGGTGACTGATCGTGCACCCTTTACCATCTCATTAAAACCTAATCACTCTTACCCCACTCAACGCCAGTATCCCATCCCGCAGCACGCTTTAGAAGGATTAAAGCCTGTTATCACTCGCCTGCTACAGCATGGCCTTTTAAAGCCTGTAAACTCCCCTTATAATTCCCCCATTTTACCCGTCCAAAAACCAGACAAGGCTTACAGATTAGTTCAAGATCTGCACCTTACCAACCAAATTGTCTATCCACCCTGTAGTGCCAAAACCATATACTCTCCTATCCTCAATACCTCCCTCCACAACCCAGTATTCTGTTCTGGATCTCAAACATACTTTCTTTACTATTCCTTTGCACCCTTCATCCCAGCCTCTCTTCGCTTTCACTTGGACTGACCCTGACACCCATCAGGCTCAGCAAATTACCTGGGCTGTACTGCTGCCAGGCTTCACAGACAGCCCCCATTACTTCAGTCAAGCCCAAATTTCTTCCTCATCTGTTACCTATCTTGGCATAATTCTCGTAAATACACACTTACTCTCCCTGCTGATCGTGTTCGGCTAATCTCCCAAACCCCAATCCCTTCTACAAAACAACAACTGCTTTCCTTCCTAGGCACGGTTAGTGCAGGCAGAATTCTTACACAAGAGCCGGGACCGCGTCCTGTAGCCTTTCTGTCCAAACAACTTGACCTTACTGTTTTAGCCTAGCCCTCATGTCTGCACACAGCTGCTTTAATACTGTTAGAGGCCCTAAAAATCACAAACTATGCTCAACTCTCCACAGTTCTCATAACTTCCAAAATCTATTTTCTTCCCGCAACCTTTGCTCAAGACAACGCTTATGCTGAAAAGGTAGCTAAAAAAGCAGCCATCAAAAGGCATCAGATCTCATTGCTCAGGACAATGCTTACGCTAATAAGTTAGCTAAAAAAGCAGCTAGTGTTCCAACTTCTGTCACTCACGGCAGTTTTCCTCCTTCACATCGGCCACTTCTACTCTACTCCCCTGCTGAAACTTCCACCTATCAATCTCTTCCCACACAAGGCAAATGGTTCTTAGACCAAGGAAAATATCTCCTTCCAGCCTCACAGGCCCATTCTATTCTGTTGTCATTTCATAACCTCTTCCATGTAGGTTACAAGCTGCTAGCCTGTCTCTTAGAACCTCTCATTTCCTTTCCATCATGGAAATCTGTCCTCAAGGAGATCCCTTCTCAGTGTTCCATCTGCTGTTCTACTGCCCCTCAGGGATTGTTCAGGCTCCCTCCCTTTCCTACACATTAAGCTCGGGGATTTGCCCCTGCCCAGGACTGGCAAATTGACTTTACTTACATGCCTCAAGGCAGAAAACTAAAATATCTCTTAGTCTGGGTAGTGACTTTCACTGGATGGGTAGAGGCCTTTCCCACAGGGTCTGAGAAGGCCACCGCCGTCATTTCAGACATAATTCCTCGGTTGGGCCTTCCCACCTCTATACAGTCTGATAATGGACCAGCCTTTAATAGTCAAATCACCCAAGCAGTTTCTCAGGCTCTTAGTATTCAGTGAAACCTTTATATCCTTTACCGTCCTCAATCTTCAGGAAAGGTAGAACGGACTAATGGTCTTTTAAAAACACACCTCACCAAGCTCAGTCACCAACTTAAAAAGGACTAGACAATACCTTTACCACTTTCCTTTCTCAGAATTCAGGCCTGTCCTCGGAATGCCACAGGTTCCAGCCCATTTGAACTCCTGTGTGGACACTTCTTTTTATTAGGTCCCAGTCTCATTCCAGACACCAGACCAACTTAGACTGCACCCCAAAAAACTTTCATCCCTACTGTCTTCTGTCTAGTCATACTCCTATTCACCATTCTCAACTACTCATAAATGCCCTGCTCGTGTTTACACTGCTAGTTTACACTGTTTCTCCAAGCCATCACAGCTGATATCTCCTGGTGCTACCCCAAACCGCCACTCTAAATTCCCTCTTAAGGTAAATAAATAATCTTTGCTGGCAAGGCTATGCTGAACCTCCTTGGGCACTCTAATTAGATGTCCTAGGTCCTCCCAATTCTTGGTCCTTCAATACCTGTTTTTTCTCCTTCTCTTACTTTGTGTCTTCCGTTTAGTTTTTTAATTCATGCAAAACCGCATCCAGGCCATCACCAATCATTCTATGCGACAAATGCTCCTTCTAACAACCCCACAATATTGCCTCTTACCACAAGATCTCCCTTCAGCTTAATCTCTCCCACTCTAGGTTCCCACGCTGCCCCTAACCCCTCTTGAAGCAGCCCTGAGAAACATCGCCCATTCTCTCTCCATACCACCCCCCAAAAATTTTCGCTGCTCCAACACTTCAACACTATTTTGTTTTATTTTTCTAATTAATATAAGAAGGCAGGAATGTCAGGCCTCTGAGCTCAAGCCAAGCCATCGCATCCCCTGTGACTTGCACATCCACCTGCCCAGATGGCCTGAAGTAACTGAAGAATCACAAAAGAAGTGAAAATGAAGTGAAAATGCCCTGCCCCGCCTTAACTGATGACATTCCACCACAAAAGAAGTGAAAATGGTGGGTCCTTGCCTTAAGCGATGATATTATCTTGTGCCTGGCTCATCCTGGCTCAAAAAGCTCCCCCACTGAGCACCTTGTGACCCCCACTCCTACCCACCAGAGAACAACCCCCCTTTGACTGGAATTTTCCTTTACCTACCCAAATCCTATAAAACAGCCCCACACTTATCTCCCTTCACTGACTCTCTTTTCGGACTCAGCCCGCCTGCACCCAGGTGATTAAAAAGCTTTATTGCTCACACAAAGCCTGTTTGGTGGTCTCTTCACATGGATGCACATGACACTACCTGCACAGCCTTCTCCTCAGACTCTACTCAAGGCAGAAGGAGCCAGTGGGTCAGGGGGTGGCTGGGGAGAGAGGTTGTTGGGGAGAAGGGAGTTCAACTCAGACATTAGTTTTCTAACATGTTCTGTGAACAAAGGAACATATAAAACCCCAATCTCTCTACCTTCTCCACCGTCATCATCTAATGTCTTCCCCGGTTTCTGGATGGAAGAGCGGATATAAAAAGGGCTCTTTGTCAGTGTGCCTTTGCCTAAGGAAAAGACTCTACGGTATGTCTCATTACCCCCATTCATCCATCCATCCATTCCTTCATTCATTATACATACATTCATTAAGCACTGCATTCGAGCTATAGCATTTGAAATGCAAATATTAATAAAAATCAGTACCTGCATCAAGGATTTTATAGTCTAGTGGAGAAAATAAATACATAAACAAATATTTTCTTTCTTAGTTATTTGTTTGTTTTTTGTTTTGCGACAGAGTCTCTCTCTGTCACCCAGGCTAGAGTGCAGGGGTATGATTACAGCTCACTGCAACCCTGAACTCCTGGGCTCAAGCAATCCTCCTGCCTCAGCTTCCTGAATAGCTAGGACTACAGGTGCACACCACCATACTCAGCTGATTTTTTATTTAATTTTGTTATTGTTGTTGAGACAGAGTCTCACTACATTGCCCAGGCTGGCCTCAAACTGAGAGAGAAGAGAGGAAGGAACGAGTTAAGCAGAGACTTAGGACACGTCCTTGAAATAACTCTTTTCTAAAAGAGCAGCCTGAAAGATCAAGCTACAAGCACAGATAAGGAAGCAAGGTCCAACATAAAAGAAAGCCTTTTGTGTAGCTAGCAAGATTCACACATACATGGTGGGCTTCACTGAGCACATCCCTTTCCTTTTTTGGGCATAATCAGTTAAGGGAGCTTGCCTAGGAAGTTTTGCCTAAAACTTGCCTGTAGCTGCACAGATAAGATACACAGAACCAGGCACGTCCACAATGGAAAATTCCACCCCCTGACACATGGCAGTAGGGAAGTTAAACAACATGGAGTAACTCAGACTAAGAACCCACATGGGCACTAGAGGGACAGGGTGGAACTGTCAGGAATTCACACCTTATGCAAATGAAACACAGTCCCGACCAGTTTTTTGCACCTTATGCAAATAAGGCATCCTGCCCCACCAGCCTGTTTCTAAAAATTCTTGTATTCAACTGCAAAATGGTACCTCTCTCCACAGCAGAGAGCTTTCTTCTTTCGCTTATTAAACTTTGCCCCAACCTCACCCTTGGTGTCCATGCTCCTTAATTTTCTTGAGACAAAGAACTTCAGGTGATACCTCAAGCAACGAGATCACTTCGGAACTCCTGGCCTCAAGCAATCCTCCTGCCTTGGCCTCCCAAATAAGCAAATACTTTCTAATGACTTTGATAGAACAACATTAAATTAAGAAAACGTTAAATAAAGTATTAAGTATCACCAGAAATGGTAACTGGGTAGGTAAATATACAAGAATTTTTAACATTAAAATCAGTGAAATAGAAAACAGAAGAAATAGAATCAATAAAATCGAAAGTTGGTTCTTTGAGATGATCAAAAAAATTGAGATCTTCTAGAAAGGCTTATCAGAAAAAAAGATAGAAAAAACAAAGGCCCAATATCAAGAAGGATAGAGGTGACATCACTACAAATGCTACAAATGTTAAAAGCAAAACAGGAGAATACTATGAATAATATTATGCCAATACATCTGACAATATAAACAAAAATGGACACACTCCTTTAAAATCGTAAACTACCAAAGCTCCCTGAAGAAGATAAATAACCTAAATAACCCGGAATCTCATAATGAACTTGAATTTTTAGTTAAAATCCTCGCAGCAAAGAAAACTCCAGGATAAAATAACTTCACTGGTGAGTTCTAGCAAATATTTAAGAAAATAATAGTACTATTTCTATAAAAACTTCCAGAAAATTAGAACAGTTCCAAATTCTCTTTACAAGGACAGCATTATTGATTCAAAAAAACTAAAAAAGTTTTTTTAAATTACAGATTAAAATTCCACATAAAATATATGTAAAAATTCTAAATAAATCTAAGTCACTGATAGATAAAAAGGACAATATAACATGACAAAGTGGGTTTATCCCATGAATGCAAGGTTGGTTTGCATTTGAAAATCAATGCAATTCACCACATGAACAAATGAAAAGAAAAAAACTATAATCATCTCAAGACAGAGAAAAAAACATTTCAGAAAATCATATTTACGTTTTTCATCTAAAAACCTTGCAAAAAAACTTGGAATAAAAGTTGCTCAAACTTAAAAAGAGTACGTACAATAAACCTATAGCTAACATCATACCTGGCAGTAAAAGATTAAATACTTTCCCCCAATTTAACAACACAAAGATTTCACTCCACTTCTTTTCAACATTGTACTACAGGTTCTGAGTAGTGTAATAAGGTGATAAAAGGCATAAAGGACATTCAAATTGGAAAGGAAGAAGTAAAACTGTCTCTATTTGCAAACAGAAAGCTATCTATGAAGAAAATCCAATGAAATCTGCTACACAGATACCAGAACTAATATAATACAATATATTATAATTCGATATAGTAACAATGAACGATGAGAAATTGAACTTTAAAATACCATTTATAATAGCATAAAAAACACTTGGGAATGAATCTGACAAAGATGTGACCTCTAGACTGAAAACTATAAAATATTGCTGAGAGAAAGTGCAGAAGAAATAATAAATAACAGCAATAACAGTGTTAAATGCAAAGATAACAGTACTTACAGCTTGGAAGAATCAATATTATTAAAATGG
>NW_012104154.1:1277170-1281384 GCF_000951045.1 Mandrillus leucophaeus | reverse complement strand
TTTTTCATCTAAAAACCTTGCAAAAAAACTTGGAATAAAAGTTGCTCAAACTTAAAAAGAGTACGTACAATAAACCTATAGCTAACATCATACCTGGCAGTAAAAGATTAAATACTTTCCCCCAATTTAACAACACAAAGATTTCACTCCACTTCTTTTCAACATTGTACTACAGGTTCTGAGTAGTGTAATAAGGTGATAAAAGGCATAAAGGACATTCAAATTGGAAAGGAAGAAGTAAAACTGTCTCTATTTGCAAACAGAAAGCTATCTATGAAGAAAATCCAATGAAATCTGCTACACAGATACCAGAACTAATATAATACAATATATTATAATTCGATATAGTAACAATGAACGATGAGAAATTGAACTTTAAAATACCATTTATACTAGCATAAAAAACACTTGGGAATGAATCTGACAAAGATGTGACCTCTAGACTGAAAACTATAAAATATTGCTGAGAGAAAGTGCAGAAGAAATAAATAAATAACAGCAATAACAGTGTTAAATGCAAAGATAACAGTACTTACAGCTTGGAAGAATCAATATTATTAAAATGGCAAATCTCTCCTAATTGATCTATAAATTCAATGAGATCACAATAAAAATTCCAGCAAGTTTTCTTTAACAAAAACTGACAAACTGATCCTTAAAAAATGTTAAAATTCAAAAGATTAGAATAACAAGAGAACTTTTAAAAAGAATGATAAATTTGGATAGTAGCACTATCTTATTTTAAGCCTTATTATAAAGGTACAGTGATCAAGATAGTGAGACAGTGTCAAGATAGACACGTAAATCAGTATAAGAGAATAAAGAGTCCAGAAATATAACCACACACATATCTTTTAAGAAAAGTGCAAAGGTAATTCGGTAGTTTAAAATATAGTTTTTTTCACCAACCGTTGTTGGGCCCTTTGGGGTTCCTTTTGCAACGAAACCAAACCATTCCAAACCCCTCAAAAGTTGATTCAAAAAGGATTTTATTTCTTCCTTCCCCCCTTTTAAATTTTTATTTCATATGGATCACAGACCTAAGTGTAAAACCTAAGCTACAAAATACCTAAAAGAAAGTAGAGGAGAAAATCTTGTCATCATGTAATAGGCAAAGATTTTTTAGATATAATGCAAAAAGTAAAATTAGTTCAGAAAAAGTTAATGAATTAGACTTTATCAAAATTCAAACTTTCTTTCCTTTAAAAGCACTGCTAAGAAAATCAAAAGTTAGTCATACACTGAGAAAAAATATTGCAAATCGTCAATCTGATAAAGACATCCAGAATGAAAAACTCTAAAAATTTAATAATGAGAAAACAAGCAACCCAATAAAAAAACCTGTGTCAACACTTCCGGAAAGATGAGATAAGAATGGCTACTAAGAGCATGGGAAAGGTGTTTAAAATATTTATCAAATAAAAACTTCAACAAGATACCATAATATAGCTATTAAAGTAGATAAAATTCAAAAGACTGACCATACCAAGTGTTGGAAAGGATGGGAAAGAACTGGAACTTTCCTATTCTTCTGATGGGAATAGAAAATGGTATAACTGCTCTGGAAAGCTGTTTGGCAAGTTTCTAAAAATATTAACCATTAACCTACAATGTGACTGATCCAACCATTCGACTCCTATGAAAGAAAAATGTACATGTACACAAACACATGTAGAAAGTGCTGGAACAATTTGTAATAGCCAAAAGCAGGGAATGATCCATATGTCCATCAATGGATACATGTATATCCATACAGTGGAATAATACTCATCAATAAAAAGGAATAAACGATCGATATATACAACAAAATGAATGGATCTCAAAATACTTATACTAATGAAAGAAACAAATAGGAAAGTTGTGTGGTTTCCCTTACATGAAATTTTAGACAGTGTGAATTAATCTCCAATGATGGAAAACAAATCAGCAGTTGCCTTGGGATATGGGGTGAGGGTAAGGGGAGACTTTTACGGGTGATGTACATTTTCATTAACCCACTTATGCCAGAGGTTGCAATTTTTTGAATTTTTGCAATCAGACCTTGGTTATGACCTTGAGCAGTAGGATATAAATAACTCCCACATGCTTGGCGTTCCAATAATGGAACATGAAGCATAAATGGGTTAACTTGAATGTGGTGATGGTGTCACAGGTCTATACGTATGTCAAAATGTGCCGGATTGTACCTTTCAAATATGTGAAGTTTATCACGTACCAAATTGTTCTATTATGCATCAATAAACCTTTTGGTTATGTATCAATGTTTTAATATGGCCAAAGAACGCTTGTAAAATAAAACAGCCCTGGGTAGATGAAGGGTTTGGAATAAACTCAAAAAAGGATTGAAAATTTTTTTTTAAGTTAGAGCTTATCAAAAGGACATCAAAGCTGGAACAATTTAGGCCACAAAATACATAATGATGGTATTAAATAGAATCAAATAAATATCATGGAGCCACAAGTGATATATATAAATAAATAAATAAATAAATAAAATGGGGAGAGGGGACAGCATTTCCTTACAGAAGAGCTACAAATAATAAATGCAGAAGGAAAGAGGAAAATAAAAACTCACCATCAGTCAAACACCACAGCAAAACTTGCCTTAGAAAAATCCATGGATGAGTGCTAAGATTGGTGAGCAAAAGTTTGAAGAAAAGCAGTATATTCACATAGTCTCAAATATCTCCCTCAAGATATTTAGTAATTACAAAAAGATCTGAACAGTGGAGAAACTCAACAAATACCACCTTACCCAAATGATCAAAGGGAACATCACCCTCATATTCATATAACTCATAGTCCTACCACGAACCCCTCATTTCATAAGAAAACATTACATAAACCCAAAATATTGTGCAAACTAAGTGGAGGCAAAGAGCATGCAGGTTGTGTTCACCACGATGTCCCTAGCAATTACTGTTACATTTAACACATAGGAAACATTTGATAAATATTTTTAAATGACGGAATTCATTAGAAAAATGAGTACCAGTTATTGAGAAAAAATCTAAAGTTTCTCATGAGAGGTTTTGTTTTGTTTTGAGACGGAGTCTTAAGTGCAGTGGCACAATCTCGGCTCACTGCAACCTCTGTCTCCTGGTTCAAGCGGTTCCTCCTACCTCAGCCTCCCCAGTAGCTGGGATTACAGGCGCACGCCACCACAACCTGCTAAATCTTTTATTTTTAGCAGAGACGGGGTTTCACCATGTTGGCCAGGCTGGGCTCGAACTCCTGACCTCAGCCAGTCTGCCTACCTCAGCCTCCCAAAGTGCTGGGATTACAGGCATGAGCCACTCACCCAGCCGAGAGTTTTTTAAAAAGTAAAAATTGACAATCACTTTGGGGTAACTGAATTATGGCTCAATTTCTAAGGAAATGTATGAATTTCATAGGTAATCAAGACCTCGTGGTTTTACTGTAGCATTTTTTTTTTCAGAGTCAAAAATTCTGTGTTTTGTAAACACAAAAGGGCAAATAATTGTTGGGATAAAAAGGCTTCCTGAAAGTTGATTTCCATGGAATAGAAATAATTTTTCTATTCCAACTGCCTTGTTTGCTTGTGCTTAGGGAACATAAATCATGGGTAATTTTACTTGTGATATTCTTTTTTTTTTTTTTTTTGAGACAGAGTCTTACTTTGTCTCCCAGACTGGAGTGCAGTGGTGCCATCTCCGCTTGCTGCAACCTCCACCTCCAGGGTTCAAGCGATTCTCCTGCCTCAGCCACCTGAGTAGCTGGGACTACAGGCATGTGCCACCCATGCCCAGCTAATTTTTGTATTTTTAGTAGAGGTGATGTTTCACCCCGTTGGCCAGGCTGGTCTCAAACTTCTGACCTCAAGTGATCCCCCGCCTCAGCCTCCCAAAGTGCTGGGACTACAGGCATGAGCCACTGTGCCTGGCCTTAGTTGTGATGTTCTTTAATTGTATTTCTCAAGCCTTAATCGCTTGAAATTTCTTTTCCATGTCAAAAACTGTTGTTTAATTCCACATGACACACAAAACCAGAAATGAGATACTATAAGCTAAAAAGATAAATCTCAGGTCAGTAAGACTTGCCCTCATTTTGTGGCTCTTTTTAATGTTTTAATTCTATCAGTTTTCATAATTAGATAACATCTACCAATACAAATGCACCCTGTTCCCATGTTTCAATTTCAGGGAAAATTTTAGACTGATCTGTATAAGAAATGATTGCCTTAGTGTAATGTC
>NW_012104154.1:1264705-1275873 GCF_000951045.1 Mandrillus leucophaeus | reverse complement strand
GAACTCCTGATCTCAGGTGATCTGCCCACCTCAGCCTCCCAAAGTGCAGGAATTACAGGCATGAACCACTGCACCTAGCCCAGCTTGCTTTTATACCTTGTAGGAGACATGATACATCATTCAATACCTGTAAGAGGTGTATTGGTTTGATTTGGAAAGGTAGGACAACTAAAAATGGGGGCACCCAGGTTATAGGTATATTTAAAATTTTTCTGATTGGCAATTGGTTGGAAGAGTTAAGTTATTATCAAAAGGTCTTAAATCAATAGAAAGAAAGGTCTGGGCAATGATAACAAGGTGTTGTGGAGATCAAAGTTTTATTATGCAGATGAAGCTTCCTGGTAGTAGGTTTCTGAGAGAATAGATTGTAAATGTTGTTTTGGTGTTTTTATCAGACTTAAGATCTGTGTTGATGTTAATGCTGGTCAGCTTTTCCTGAATTCCAAAAGGGAGGAGGGTGTAGTGAGGTATGCCCAACCAACCCTTCCCATCACAGCCTAAACTAGTTTTCCAGGTTAACTTTGGAATGCCCTTAGCCAAGTGGAGGCTTCCATTCAGATGGTTGATGGGCCTTAGAATTTTATTTTTGGTTTACATAGCTAAAAAATACTTCCTGAACTTGTCAAGAATTGTGAGGGGGTCTAGGATTTTACTCTACTTGCAAGCTAACAATTTAGACTATTACTATTTCTCAGATGCTAGCAGAAGACATGAGATTCCTGGGTCAGAGACAAAGGACTTCCTTACTCATGGCAACAGCAGGTCATGTGCATGGATATCCTGTTTTCCCTGAATCCCTCAGGGCCAATTTAAACAGTCCATGATGAATGCCTATGTGTACAGTGGTTGTGTTACAGGACAAGAACCCCACAGCTTAGATGAATCATCACTAATATGCTAAGTAGAAAGAGTCCTGCTTTTTGTCTGAAGGGAGACATTACTTCATTATCTCTCGGGTGTGTGCTCTCTGCAAATACAATCCTGAGGAGTGGGTCCAGATAAAGAGTGATCAAGATCTTGTATTCTTAGCATACTCAGCAAGATCATGAAGAGATATTGAGGGCCAATTGTGGCTTGCCTTTCCCAGTGAAGCTATTATCTGCCAGGCACGATGCTAGAGGCCCTAGTGGTGGAGACTAACAAGCCAAAATGTGGTATCTTAAGAGTTATGATAAGAATCAAAACACATGGAAGGGTGTAATTCTTTAAAAGGATACGTGATTTTGTATAAGGAAGTCAGAGTATGTTTCCCAGAGGAACTGATGATTTAACTGACACTTATAGATCAATGGAAATTCTGTATATGAAGAGGTAGAGGAGCAGTACTAGAGACAGTTCCAGCAGCATACAAAATTAAAACAAAGGCCAGGCGGTGAAAAGATTGGGTACAATTGGAAACATGCAATACTTAATATATTTGGAATCAGGAGGAAGAAGGAAGAGTGGTAAGAAGATAAAATTAAAGGTAGGAACCAAAGCCAGGTCATGGTGGGCTTTGAAATCATGCTAAGAAAAATGAACGTTTTCTGGGGGATAATGGGGAGCTAGGAAAATGGTTTTAGAGTGAGAAGTGTTGGGATGAAATTTGGTTTTCAGAAAAAATTACCTTGGTTACTTCTGGGGAATAGATTTAATCAGAACAAAGCTGAAGCCAGTTAGGTACCATTAAAGTAGAATAGGAAAAAATTTGGTCACCAGGAAGTTAGAGTCAAGAGATCTTTAGGATTTACAGAATTGAAGGGAGAAATACACAGTTCTACAATAATAATTGAAGACTTCAATACTCCACTTTCAATAATGAACAGAACGTCTAACCATAAGATCTATAAGGGCACAGAGGGCTTGAACAACACTATAAACTAACTAGACCTAACATACATACACAAAACCCTCCACCCAACAATAGAAGGATACACATTCTTCTTCAGTGCATGCAGAATATTCTCCAGGATAAATCATGTGTTAGGCCACAAAGCAAGTATCAATGAATTTTAAAATTGAAATTACACAAAGCATCTTCTCCAACTATAATAGAATGAAGCCAGAAATCAATGCAGTGAAAACTAGAAAATTCACAAATATGTGGAAATTAAGCAACACATTCTTATATAACCAATGGGTCAAAAAAGAAATCACACAAAAAATTAGATGATTAGAGACTAATGAAAATGAAAACCAAACCAGTATACCAAAACTTATGGGATGCATCAGAGGCAGAGTTCAGAGGGAAATTTGTAGCTGTAAATGCCAACATTAAAAAGAAGAGAGATCTCAAATCAGTAGCCTAACTTCACATCTTGAGGAAACGGGGAAAAGAGCAAATTAAACTCAAAGGTAAGATAAGGAAGAAAAGAATAAAGGTTAGATAGCAGATAAATAAAATAGAGAATACAAGAACAATAAAGTTAATTAACCCAAGAGTTTGTTCTTTGAAATGATCAACAAAATTAACAAAATTTAGTTAGACTAATAAAGAACAAAAAAGAAAAGATACAAATGACTAAAGCCATAAATAAAAGTGAAGACATTACTATTGACTATACAGAAATAAAAAGGATTTTAGGAGAATAGTATGAACAATTGTATGCAGAAAATTAAATAATCTAGGTGAAATGGACAAACTTCTAGAAACACAAATTACCTAAACTGACTTAAAAATAAATAGAAAATCTCAACAGACCTATAACAAGTGAAGAGATTAATTCAATAATCAAAAATGTCTCAACAAAGAGAAATCCAGGACCAGATGGCTTCACTGATAAATTCTACCAAACATTCGAAGAACTAACACCAAACCTTGAACTGTTTTTAAAAAATAGAAGAGGAAAGGAAACTTTCTAACTAATTCTATAAGGTCAGCATTACCCTGATAGCAAAGTCAGATAAAAACATCACAAGAAAAAAGAAACTTCAGACCAACATCCATTATGAATAGAAATGCAAAAATCCTCAACAAAATGCTAGCAAACTAAATTGAACAGCACATTAAGAGAATTATATTCCACAACCAAGTGGGATTTGTATCAGGAATACAAGGGTGGTTCAACATAAGAAAAGCAATAAATGTAATACATCACATTAACAGAAAGAAGGGGGAAACCCACATAATCACCAAAATGTAATGCAGAAAAGGCATTTGACAATCCAATATCTTTTTTATGATAAAAATAACTCTTAGAAAATTAGGTAGAGGAGGGAACTTTCTCATATGCTAAAGAGCATTTATGAAAAACCCACAGCTAACATCATAGTCTATGGCAAAAAACTAAAATCCTTCATTCTAAGATCAGGAATGAGACAAGGAAATTCGCTTTCACCCTGCCGTTCAACATTGTATTGTTAAGTTTGAGCCAGAGCAATTAGTCAAGAAAAAAAAAAATAATTGGAAAGGAGCAGGTAAAATATATTTATTTGCAAATGGCATTGTCTTACTTGTAGAAAATTCCAAAGAATACACAAGAAAGCTAATAAATTAATTCCACAAAGTTTCAAGGTACAATGTCAATACCAAAAATCAGTTGTGTTTCTATATACCAGCAATGAATAACTAGAAAAGGAAATTAAGAAAGCAATTTCATTTACAATAGCATCTAAGGTAATAACATACCTAGGAATAAATATAACTAAGAAGGTGAAAGACTTGTATATTGAAAATTGTAAAATATTGCTGAAAAAAATTAGGACCAAAATAAATGGAAAGATATCCCATTAAAAAGAAGACTTAATAGTATCAAGCTGTCAATACTACCCCAAAAGATCTACAAATTGAATGCAATCCCCATCAATATTCTGATGACCTTTTTTTCTAGAAGGGGATAAGCCAATCTTTACTTCATGTGGAATTTCAAGGGACCCTGAATAGCCAAAGGCACATTGAGAAATAGAATGAAGTTAGAAGACTCACACTTCCCAGTTTTAAAACTTAATACCAAGCCTTAGTAATTGGTTTGGAAGTGGTCTGTTCCCACCAAAACTCATGTTGAAATTTGATCTCCAGTGTGGCAGTGTTGGGAGGTGAGGCCTAGCGGGAGGTATTTGAGCCACAGGGAGCAGATCCCTCACAAATAGATTAATGTCCTCCATCAGAGGTGAGTTCTTGCTGTCACAGGATTGGATTAGTTCCTGCTAGAGCAGGCTGTTAAAAAAAAAAAGCCTGGCTTCCGTGGTTTCCCTCTATTTATTCCTCTCTGGCCATGTTCTTTTTGCACATACTCCCCTTCTGCTTTCTGTCATGGATGGAAGCAGTATGAAGTCCTCATCAATTGTAACTGTTTAATCTTGGTCTTTTCAGCCACCAGAATCATGAGCCAAATACACCTTTTTTTAAAAATTAAGTTACCCAGCCTCGGGTATTCTGTTATAGCCACCCAAAATGAACAAGAAAGTAAGCAAAATAGTGTGGTGCTACCATGAGGATAGACATAAGACCACTAGGATAAAATTGAGAGTTTGAAAAAAAAGACATTTGAAAAGGGTACAAAGTTTATGTAGTGTGGAAAGAATATTCTCTTTAGTAGGTGGCTCAAAAGAATAAAGTTGAATCCCTACTTCATATTACATACAAAAGTATACAAAAATTAACTCATTGATCAATGGCCTAATTATGAGAGCTAAACCATAAAACTCTTAGAGGAAAGCATAGACATAATCTTTAACACCTTGGATTTGGCAATACATTTCTAGATATTAAACCAAAAGCATAATTAACAAAAGGAAAAAGTAGGCAAATTTGTGCTTCATCAAAATTTAAAACTTCTGTGCATCAAAGAACACTGTCAACAGAGTAAAAAGGAAACTTACAGGATGGTAAAAAATATTTGCAAGTCATATAATTCACAAGGGTTCAATATCAAGAATAGATAAGGAATTCTTACAACTCAACAATAAAAAGACAATGCAACTAAAAAGTAGTCAAAGGACTTGAATAAATATTTCTCCAAAGACGATATACTCATGGTCAATAAGGATGCGATAAGATACTCAACATCACTTACCACTGGGAAAATGAAAATTAAAGAGGCACAATGAGATATCACTTCACAGATACTAGGATGGCTATAATTTTAAAAATGGAAAATAACAAATGTTAGCAAGGATATGGAGAAATTGGAACTCTTGTGTGTCATTGGCATGAATATAAAATGGTGCAGCTGCTGTGAAAAACAGTTTGCCAGTTCCTCAAGAAGCTAAACATAGGATTACTATATGAACCAGCAATTCCACTACTAGCAATCTCAATACCCAAAGGAATTGAAAGCAGGGACTCAAACAGATACTTGAACGCCAGTGTTCATCACAGCATTGTTCATAACAGCCCAAAGTCGGAGACAACCTATGTATCCATCAACAGATGAATGAGTAAACAAAATGTCATCCATACATACAAATGGAATATTACTCAGTTTTAAAATGAATGAAATTCTTATATATGCGATACATGGTTAAGACTTGAAAACATCAGGGCCAGGTGCAGTGGCTCACACCTGTAATCCCAGCACTTTGGGAGGCCAAGGCGAGCAGATAACCTGAGGTCAGGAGCTCAAGACCAGCTTGGCCAACATGGTGAAACCCCATCTCTACTAAAAATACAAAAATTAGCCAGGCATGGTGGTGCGAACCTATAATCCAAGCTACTTGGGAGGCTGAGGCTACTTGAATTCAGGAGGTTGCAGTGAGCCAAGACCATGCCATTGCACTCTAGCCTGGGCAACAAGAGCAAAACTCCATCAAAAGAGAGAAAAAGAAAGAGAGAGAGAGAGAGAGAGAGAGAGAGAAAGGGAGGGAGGGAGGGAGGAAGGAAGAAAGGAAGGAGGGGAGAAAGGGAGGGAAAACATCATACTAAGTAAAATAAACTGGACACAAGAGCACGTATATTGTATGACTCCACTAATATGAAATACCTAAAATGGGCAAATGCATAGAGACAGAAAGTAGATTAGAGATTACTAGAGGCTGAGGGGTGAAGGAAGAAGGAGTTATTGTTTATGGTTACGGAGTTTCCATTTGGAAGGGTGAACATGGTTTTGGAAATAGTGATGATGGTTGTACCATATTGCAAATGTAATTAATGTTATTGAATTGCACTTTAAAAATGGATAAAATTAAGGGTGATGTCAGCAAGATGGTCAACTAGAAGTTTGTAGAACTCCCTGCCTTGCAACACACACAAAAACAAAACAATGAATATACAACTACATTTCAACCAAAATAACTAAAAGGAGAACACTGGAGAAGAGCAAAGGGGAAGCAGAAATTCTGTGAAGCACAGAAACCCAGTATGGCTATGTAGAGAAAGGAAAGAAACAATTTACCTCCACCAACGGGTTCTCCAGTAAGGAAGGATCAGCTCTGAACCAGGAGAAACTTCTTTCTGTCTGCGGGGAAAGGTAAGCAAGAGGACTCCTGAAACCCCCATCACCACTGCGGACATCTGCATTCTTCACTACTGCAGACTCCCACAGTCCTCACAGATTCTGATCCTAGTTAAGGGAGCTCCCCAGTGTCTACACACTGCACTACCCCAGAGAAGGAGCTGATGTTGTTTCTTTCCCCTTGTGACCTGAGCTGCTGCTGCTCTACACCATCTTGGAATTAGGGCCACTGCCAGAATATGTTCTGCTCCAGGGATGAGTAGCCCTTGCACCTCTCCATCCCTGAGTCTTTGCTGCCACTGTACCACGCCCACATGTTAGCATTACCATCTCTAAGCCAAGCTGTTGTTACAACCTACTCCTGAGCTAAGCTACTGTGGAGACCCTCCATCCCCACCAATTTCAGTCACTGGGGCACCCTGCCCTCAGGGTCTGAGCTAACACTGTTTCTCACTGCTCTGGGATCTCAAACCTCTGGCACATCAGAACAGTTGCATCTCCCAGTACCATAGCTGAGGTAGTGCCCTGCTCTCTATGAACCCTAAGCTTCAGCCCAACAGAGCAGTCATGTGCCCCCAGTGCCCAAGCCAATGCAGCACCCCACCCCTCAGAGAACTAGAGCCCCTGGCAATGTGTGTAGCCATACTCTGGAGCTGAGCTGATGTGGCACCTCGTACTCCCGGGAAACTTATCCTTGGCTGAGCTGTTCTACCCCACCTTTCAGGCTCAACAGCTAAAAGGCCCTGCCTCCCTGAAACTGAAGTAGTCTCCCAGAGTCCAAGCTGCTGAGGCATGCCCACTCCGTGGGGAGTAGAGTCATCACTGTCTACTCCCTGGTCCTCAGGGCCTAAGCCACAGTTGGACCATTCCTGGGTCTATGCTGCTGCAACAACTGACCTCACAGAGCCTGGGTTACTGCCACGCCTCACATTCTCAGAATCCAGAGTCACTACTGTGTGGTATCTCATCTCTCAGGGCCCAAGTTGTCACTGTTTCCTGTTGGTTCTGGGACCTGAATTGCAGCTGTGCCTTGCTCCCCAGGGCCAAACCCTCAGAGTACCCCTTCTTCCCAGAGCCAAGTCAGTACTATGCCCTGACCACCAGGACCAGAGTCATAGCTACAACCTAGCTCCCTGGGCCTGAGCTGCTAGGATGTGCCTCAGAGCAACAGACCCCAGCTTTGTTAAAGAACTAAAGCCACTTGTGCCTCAGAGAGTGAACTGAACCTCAAGTCCCAGATCCTATAGCAGTTTTGCAAGACCCTGAGCCCAGCCCAGGACTCTGGCTCCACAGACACTCAGAGCACCTGGGCCTTGGATCCCAGCACCGTTACCTGTGGGCCATATCAGGCTTGAAACGAAGAGAGATTCCTTCAGCTGAGTGGGGACACTGTGGAGAAGAAAAGTGCAGGGGAATCTCTAAAGCTCTTGCCACCAGGAATCCTCATAACATATGCTGCCACCACCACTGCCACAAAATCTTGCAGCCTAGACCACTGAGGCACCCACAGTCATTGCTGATGTTCATCACAGGTAAAGAAGCTACGTGGAGGTAAAGAAGCTACGTGGAGAGAAGCTACGTGGAGAATTACATAACTACACCCACCTGGGACCAGACCAATCACACCCTGCCCAATTGTCTCCCTCAGGCCCACCTGTAGGTGAAAATCTTTCCCTACAAAAGCCACTGTGTAAAGTCTGAGAGGTGACTGCTCCACCAGAAGCACAAACATCAATGTAGGATACAAGAAACACAAAAAAGAAAGGAAATATGATACCATCAAAGGAACACAACAATTCTCAGTAACTGACTCCAAGAAAATGAAAATTTACCAACTGCCTAAAACAGAATTCAAAATAATGATCTAAAGGAAATCCAGGAAGATACAAGAGAATACAGATAGATAATTCATGAAATCAGGAAAACAATTTATGATATGAATGAGAAATTCAACAAAGAGATAGATATCATTTTTTTAAAACCACACATAAATCTTAGAATTAAAGAATTCGATCAATTAAACGAAAAATACTGTCAAGAGCTTCAACAGCAGACTAGATCAAGCAGAAGAAAGATTCTGTGAACTTGAAGACAGTCTGTTTTAAATGAATCAATCAGAGGAAAAAAATGAAAGTGAAAAAGAATGAAGAAAGCTTGTTGGACTTATGTAACACCACTAAGCGAACAAATGCTTGCAATATGGAATTTTCAAGAGAAGAGAGAAAGACAGGGACAGAAAGCTTATTTAATGAAATAATTGCTGAAAATTTCCCATGTCTTGAGAAAGATGTGCATGTTTAGATTCATGAAGCTTAAAGTTATCCAAACAGAACCAAAGAGGTCTTCTCTGGGGTACATTATAATCAAGCTGTCAAAAGTAAATGATGGCAGCTGTAGCATGCCTTGAGCCAGAGCTGCTAAGAGGCCAGCTGCAGTGGGGGAGGTGTAGCTGGGGCTGCATGCTCCATGGAGCTGGTGAGGGCTGGCAACAGGTGGGAGCCCCACCCCCTTCTAAGTTGTTGCGGTAAGAGTCCTGCAGTCACCCAGCCACAGCTACCAACCCAGCCCAGGAAGCCCCTCTGCCCCTGCAGGCTTAGAAGCGCCTGCTCCCGCTGCCCACTCCGGGGTGGAGCAAAGTTGTGGTCGAGCCCAGGGCTGTTGTGACATGTTCAGGTGTGCCTGTGCTCGGGGTAGTGCTGACATGTTAGCCGTCTGCCACCTTGGCCCCCTTCAGACTTTGAGCCCTGACCAGCATAAGTGGGAGGCCAAGGAGGTGCTGAGGGCAGCTCAGCCATGGGCCTGCAGGTGCCCTTCAGTACAAACAGCATGGGCACCATGGACAACATGATTGGTGGCAGGAAGCATACGGGCTCCTGGGCAGAAAGGGGCTGTTCCCCAGTGAAACCCCTCCTTCAAATCCCAGATGGCCTGAAGCATGGGGGCCAGGCTATCAGTTCCTGGTGGAGTCTGTGGACTGGAATGAGAACTTACGGTGCTTTTTCTGGGCCTGCCCATGGCTGCCCATGGACCACTCAGCAGGCACTTCCTCCCTTCTGAACCCATAAAAACCCCAGACACACACAGACCTGAACAGATGTCAGGATGACCTGTCTATGGAAAGGAGCTACCCACTGTGGGTTTCCTCTCCACTGAGAGGTAGACACTCCTGTGCACGGCCTGCCTGCAGAAAGGAGCTACCCACTTCAGGTCTCTGGAGAGCTGTTCTGTCATTCAGTGAAGCTAGTCTTCACCTTGCTCGTCTGCCAGTTGTCCACATACCTCATTCTGGATGTGGGACGAGAACTCGGACCCACTGAATGGCAGGACTGAAAGAGCTGTAACACAAACAGGGCTGAAACATGCCCCTCTGCTTGCCACGTTGTGGAGGACAAGAAGGAGAGAAGAGCTGTGGCCCTTTGGGGAGCTCAGACCTAGGGGCTCCCAGAGCCAGGGCTGTGGCACCCTCTTTGGGGCTCTGTGGTTCCTGGCATCTCCAAGCTTCTGGGCACCACCATATCCTTCTCATCCAGACATGGGCACCCACAGCAGAAGCCACATGTGGTATATCTGGTCCAGCTGCAGCCTTGCAGGGAGCCAGCACCTGTGCCAGCACCTGGAGCTGCCTGTACTGCCATAGCAGCCAGCATGCCTGGCTGTGCACAGTGGCCAGATCCTGCACTTGATCACCCACACACTCCTAACCACTCCACACCTGGCTCACCCTTGGCAGGTGTAGATTACAGGCTGGTAGCATGAGCTGAGCACAGCCTGCTAGGCCGAGTGGGCAGAACGAGCCCAGCACGCACAAGCAATACTCAGGCAGAGGACACTGCTGGCCACAGATGTTTCTGGCTGGTGAAGCGACACCCCAAGGATATAGAGAATTTAAAAGGCAGCAAGAGAAAAGCATCATGCCATGTATAACAACATTCTCATTAGACTATCAGTGGATTTCTCAGCAAAAACCTTGTAAGCCAAGAGAGAAAGGGGTAATATTTTTAAAGTACTGAAAGAAAAAATCCCAGCTAGCCATAAATACTAAATCTAGCAAAGCTCTCCTTAAGAATGAAGGAGAAATAAAGTCTTTCACGACCATCAAAAGCTGAGGGAACTCATCACCACTATCCTTGCATTATGACAAATGCTTAAAGGATTTCTTTAAGCAGAAAAAAAAAAGACAATAATTACCATCATGAATACCTAGGAAAGTATAAAACTAGCGAAGAGTAGTAGTATAAAACTAACAAGTAGTTTTATGCCTTCACAAGTATGAAGTACAGGTAAACACACAGTCAAATTCAGAATACTCCAACACTGTAATGGTGCTATGTGAATCATTCATATCTCTAGTATGAAGGTTAAAAGTCAAAACAGTCAAAAATAACAAAAGCTACCATAAGTGGTTAAGGAATACAAAATATAAAAAATGTGTAAGTTGTGAAATCAAAAACATAAATTGTATGCGATAGGGTAAAAGCCTAGAGTTTTTATATATGACAGAATTTAAGTTGTTGTCAGTTTAAAATAGTCAATTGTAACTATAAGAAGTTTTACGCAAGCCTCTTGGTAACCACAAAGCCAAAACCTATAACCGAGATACAAGCAATAAAGAGAAAGAACCAAAGCTTAGCATTACAGAAAATCCTCAAATCACAAAGATAGACCAAAAAAGAGCAACAAATCCACAAAACAACCAGAAAACAAATAACAAAATGGCAGTAATAAGGTTTTACTTATAAATAATAACCTTAAATGTAAATTGATTAAATACTGCAACCAAAAGACATAGAGTGGCTT
>NW_012104154.1:1260616-1263885 GCF_000951045.1 Mandrillus leucophaeus | reverse complement strand
AAATAGTCTAAAACTATGCTTCAATGAACTAGATAAAGAAGAACAAACTAAGCCCAAAGGTAGCAGAAGGAAGGAAACAATAAAAATCAGAATGGAAATAAATGAAATGGATAACAGAAAAACCATGGGAAAAAAAATTGGTAAAACTGAGTTGGTTTTTTGAAAAAATAAACAAAATTAAAAAACACTTACTAGTCTAGCTAGCAAAAAAAGAGAGGAAAGACTCAAATAAAATAAAAAATGATATTGGAGATGCCTCAAAAATTAAAAGAATCCCACAGGACTATTATGAACAATTAATGTGCCAAACAAATTGGATGACTTAAAAGAGATGGATTAACTCCTAGAAAAGTAAAGCCTACCACAGTTAAATCAGAAAGAAATAGAAAGCTTGAACAGAATAATAACAAAGAGATTGAAGAAATAATCAAAACCTTCCCCAAAATTAAAAGTCCAAGATCAGATGCCTTTGCAGTTGAATTCTACCAAACATTCAAAGAGGAACTAATATCAATACCTCTTAAACTCTTCCAAAAAATAGGGCTACAGGAAATACTCCCAAACATATTTTAAGAGGCAAGCATCATCTTGACACCTAATCCAGACAAAGACATCACTAGAAAAGAAAACTATAGGCCAATTTCTCTGATGAGCATTAATGCAAAAAATTCTCAATTAAATATTATCAAGCCAAATTCAACAATACACCAATAAGACTGTACATCATGACCAAGTGAGATTTATTTCTGGCATATAACACTGATTTAACATATGCAAATCAATCAATATAATATACTACATTAACAGAATGAAATATTAAAAGCCATCTGAACCTCTAAATTGACAAAGAAAAAGCATTTAACAAAGTCCAACATCCTTTGTTGATAAAAACTCTCAACAGCTCAGGTTTAGAAGGAAAGTTTCTCACACATAATAAAGATTTTTTTATGCAAACCCCACAGCTAACATCATAATCAACAGAGAAAAACTGAAAGCTTTTCCACTAAGATCCAGTACAAGGCAAGGATGTCAACTCTCCACTTCTAGTCAGCATAGTACTGGAAGTTAGCAGGAGCAATCAAACACACACACAAAAGAAATAAAAGGCAACTAAATCAGAAAGGAAACAAAAAGTGTCTCAATTTTGCAGATTGTACAATCCTATATGTAGAAAATCCCAAAGATTCCACAGGGAAAAAAAGTGTGAATTCAATAAATTCAGTAAATTCAGTAAAGTGAATTCAGTAAATTCAGTAAAGTGAATTCAGTAAATTCACTTTAGTGAATTCAGTAAAGTTACAGGATTCAAAATCAACATATAAAAATCAGTAGTGTTTTTATACACAGAATAATAACCTAGCTGAAAGAAAAATCAAGAAAACAGTCCCATTGACGGTAGCATCAAAAGAAAATAAAACACTTAGAAATTTAACCAAGGAAGTGAAAGATCTAGACACTGAAAACTGTAAAACATTGATGAAAGAAGTTGAAGAAGAATAAATACAAAGATATCCCATGCCCATGAATCACAGTAATTAATATTTTTAAATTGTCCGTCTACCCAAAGGAATATACAGATTCAATGCAATCCCTATCAAAATCCCAGTAGCATTTGTCACGTACTTTTTTTTAAAGTTCAAAAATTCATATGGAATCACAAAGGATCCTGAATAATCAAAACAATTCTGACAAAGAAATAGTTGAAGGTATCACACTTCGTGATTTTAAATTATATTGCAAAGCTATAATAATCGAACTCATACCATATTGGAATAAACCCATACCATGTTGGAATAACAGGCCATAGACCAGTGAAACAGAATAGGGTGCACAGAAATAAATCCAAACATGTATGTCAATTATTTTTTGACCAAGGCACCAAGAGGACACAATGGAGAAAGGATATTCTCTGTAATAAATGGGGCTAGGAAAACTGGACTTCCACATACAAAAGAATGAAATTGGACCCTTGTCTTACATCATGCACAAAAAGCAACTCAAAGAGGATAAAATACCTAAATGTAAGACCTGAAACTATAAAACTCCTAGAAGACACTATAGGGGAAAAGTGTCTGAACATTAGCCTTGACAATGATTTTTTTTTTCCAATTACACCAAAAGCTCAACTTTGAGCTACAAATGTAAAAATAAGTAAATGGAACTACATCCAAATAAAAATCTTCTGCAAAGCAAAGGAAATTATCAACAAAATGAAATAGCCTATAAATTGGGAAAATAAATTTGTAAACCATGTATCTGATAAGGGGTTATCATCCACAATTTATAAGAACCCCTACAATTCAATAGCAGAAAACAAATAACCCAATAAAAAAATGAACAAAGAATCTGAATAGACATTTCTCCAAAGAGCTAAAAAATGGCCAACAAGTCTATATAAACATGTTCAACACAGTTAATCATCAGGAAATACGAGTCAAAATCACAATGAGATACGACCTCACACCAATTATGATGGCTATTACTTAAAAGTCAAAAGATAGCAAATGTTAGTAAGTATGTGAAGAAAAAGGGAACCTTTGCATACTGCTGGTGGAAATGTAGTTTGGTGCAGCCATTATAATAAACAATACGAAAGTTTCCAAAGAAATTAAAAATGGGACTACCACATGATCCAGCAACCCCCCTTCTGGGCATATACCCAAAGGAAATAAAAGCACCATCTCATAAAGGTACGTGCGTGCCCATGTTTACTGCAGCATTACCCACAGTAGCCAAGATATGGAAACAACCTGTGTGTCTGTAGACAGACAAATAGTTAAGAGACTGTGCTATATTATACATATAGATAATGACATATTATTTTGCCTTTAAAAAAGAAGGAGATCCTGCCATTTGTCACAACATGCACAAACCTGGAAGTTTGTGCTAAGTGAAGTAAGTTAGACACACACACACAAATACATAATCTCATTTACATGTGGAATTTTTTTTAAAAAGTCAAATCTACAGAGATAGGGAATAAAACACTGGTTACTAGGTGTGGGGCTGAGGAGGTAGAAAGGAAATGGGGAGATGTGGGGCAGAGGACACAAAGTAGCAGACACGTAGGATGAACAAGTCTAGAGATGAAGTGTACATGAAGATTACAGATAATAAAATTGTACTGTATTTGCAATTCCTGCTAAATGAGTAGACTTTAGCTGCTCTTGCCACAAAAACAAACAGAAGTATAACTGTGTGAGATGATGAATATGTTAATCTGCTTCTTTATAGTGACCATTTTACTATCTACATGTATCCTACAATAT
>NW_012104154.1:1256706-1258086 GCF_000951045.1 Mandrillus leucophaeus | reverse complement strand
AAATAACAAAATGGCAGTAATAAGGTTTTACTTATAAATAATAACCTTAAATGTAAATTGATTAAATACTGCAACCAAAAGACATAGAGTGGCTTCGTGAATTAAAAAAATAAGATCCAACTCTACACTTCCTACAACAGACCCAGTTTAGGTTTAAGCACAAACATAGACTGAAAGTAAAAGGATAGAAGAAGATATTCCATGCAAATGGTAATCAAAAGAGAGTGTGGGTGGCTGCAACTTGTACCTGATTAAATAGGCTTCAAGTCAAAAACTGTCACAACAGACAAAAAAAAAAAGGCCATTATTTAATGATAAAGGGATCAGTTCATCAAGAGGACATAACAATTGTCAATGTATATGCACCCAACATCAGAGTATCTAAATACAAAAAGCAAACATTAACAGACATGAAGAAAGAAACACATAACAATACAATAATAGTAGACCATTTTGATACCTCATTTTCAACCGTGAATAGATCAACTACACAGAAAATTAATAGGGAAATACTGGACTTGAATTGCACTTTAGACCATGTGGCCCTAACAGACATATACAGAACATTCCATCCAACAGCAGCAGAACACACATTTTTCTCAAGTACACATGGAATATTCTCCAGGATAAACTGTATGTTAGGCCACAAAATAGCTCTTAAGAAATTTTTAAAAAGTTAAATCATATCGAAGATTGTTTCAGACCACAATGGCATGAAACCAGGAATCAATAACAGAAGGAATCTTGAAAAATTCACACATATGTGGAGATTAAACAACATGCTCCTAAGCAATCAATGAGTAAAAGGAGAAACTAAAAGGGAAATTGTAAATATCTTGAGACAAATGACAATGGAAATGCAACATACTGAAACCTATGGGATGCAGCCACAGCAATTTTGAGAGGAAAGTGTATAGCAATAAATACCTACATTAAAAAGAAAAAAGGATCCCAAATAAATAGTCTAAAACTATGCTTCAATGAACTAGATAAAGAAGAACAAACTAAGCCCAAAGGTAGCAGAAGGAAGGAAACAATAAAAATCAGAATGGAAATAAATGAAATGGATAACAGAAAAACCATGGGAAAAAAAATTGGTAAAACTGAGTTGGTTTTTTGAAAAAATAAACAAAATTAAAAAACACTTACTAGTCTAGCTAGCAAAAAAAGAGAGGAAAGACTCAAATAAAATAAAAAATGATATTGGAGATGCCTCAAAAATTAAAAGAATCCCACAGGACTATTATGAACAATTAATGTGCCAAACAAATTGGATGACTTAAAAGAGATGGATTAACTCCTAGAAAAGTAAAGCCTACCACAGTTAAATCAGAAAGAAATAGAAAGCTTGAACAGAATAATAACAAAGAGATTGAAGAA
>NW_012104154.1:1246145-1252781 GCF_000951045.1 Mandrillus leucophaeus | reverse complement strand
GAGAAACAGGAACACTTTTACACTGTTGGCAGGAGTGTAAACTAGTTCAACCATTGTGGAAGACAGTGTGGCAATTCCTCAAGGATCTAGAACTAGAAATGCCGTTTGACCCAGCCATCCCATTACTGGGTATATACCCAAAGGATTATAAATCATGCAACTATAAAGACACATGCGCAAGTATGTTTATTGCAGCACTATTCCCAATAGCAAAGATTTGGAACCAACCCAAATGTCCATCAATGACAGACTGGATTAAGAAAATGTGGCACATATACACCGTGGAATACTACACAGCCATAAAAAAGGATAAGTTCATGTCCTTTGTAGGGACATGGATGAAACTGGAAACCATCATTCTGAGCAAACCGTCGCAAAGACAGAAAACCAAACACCGCATGTTCTCACTCATAGGTGGGAATTGAACAACAAGAACACTTGGACACAGGATGGGGAACATCACACACCAGGGCCTGTCATGGGGTGGGTGCGGGGGGAGGGCTAGCATTAGGAGATATACCTAATGTAAATGACGAGTTAATGGGTGCAGCACACCAACATGGCACATGTATACATAGGTAACAAACCTGCAAGTTGTGAACATGTACCCTAGAACTTAAAGTATAATAATAATTTTTTAAAAAAAGGTCAACAGGCAAATTTCATTATATATGTATTTTTGATCCAAAAAATATAACATGTAATATATCAAATACCATTGAATCGTACACTTTAAATGGGTAAATTGTGTGGATGTGAATTGTATCTCAATAAAGCTGTTAAAAAAAAAGAGATTTAGGACAGTGGTCTTCAATCCCCAGGCCACAGACAGGTACTGGTCCCTGGCCTGTTAGGAACTGGCCCGCACAGCAGGAGGTGAGCGGTGGGCGAGCAAGCATTACCGCCCGGGCTCAGCCTCCTGTCAGAGCAGCGGAAGCATTAGATTCTCATAGGAGTGTGACCTCTATTGTGAACTGCGCATGCGAGGGATCTAGGTTGCGCACTCCTTAGGAGAATGTAACTCCTGATGATTTGACATGGAACAGTTTTATCCTGAAACCATCCCCCAAAACCCTTGCCCGTGGAAAAATTGTCTTCCACGTGGAAAAATTGTCTTCCACGAAACTGGTCTCTGGTGCCAAAAAAGGCTGGGGACTGCTGATTTAGGGGACAGTGTCAGTAGGAAATTGTAATTGACTATATATGAAGGATGTAGTGAACATTTGTCACTTTATGGCTACTCGGCAGCGAAACCTCTTCCTATTTTGGGTTATAGAGCCTGTCTCCAATCAGAGAAGTTGAAGATCTTCTATTAATTTTCCCAGTCTCTTGGTAGCCAGGGTCCTGGTGTATGATGTAGGTCCCGCCAATCAGAAATACTTAACTCCTCCTTAGCTCCCCACCTTCAACTCTTTTGTTGTTGTTGTTGTTGTTGAGAGGGTGTCTCGCTCTGTCACCCAGGCTGGAGTGCAGCGGAGCGATCTCGGCTCACTGCAAGCTCCGCCTCCCGGATTCAAGCCATTCTCCTGCCTCAGCCTCCCGAGTAGCTGGGACTAAAGGTGCCTGCCACCATACCTGGCTAACTTTTTTGTATTTTTAGTAGATACAGGGTTTCATCGTGTTAGCCAGGATGGTCTCGATCTCCTGCCCTCGTGATCCGCCCGCTTTGGTCTCCCAAAGCGCTAGGATTACAGGCGTGAGCCACCGCGCCCAGCCCCACCTTCAGCTCTTAATCAGAAAATGATGATGTGAAGAAATGTAGACCATGCAGGCTCTTTCCCTGCGGCAGTGCCTGTGAAGGTGGCTGTGTCCTGGCTGCAGGAGCTTTCTTTCTGGTAGCAGCATTGGAGGAGTCCGCCATGCACGTGCAGTTTCTCTGTCCTACAGCAGAGACAGCAGTGCCTGCAGGAGGTCAATTCAGCAGTTTGATTTGGGGCATAGCTTCTGGCTTTGTAGCCTCCAAACCTGATTTGCCACAGATTCTGTGAATTGCCTGGAGTTTTTTGAGTTATTTGTTTAATAAATTACTGTTCTGCTTATATTAGCCAGAATCGGTCTGTGTTGCTTGCAACAAAGTACCCTGAATGCTGTAAAAACTGCTCCCAGATTCTCAGGAAGTTGGTGAACTATGGGATGTACAAGATGTAACTGAAGGAAGTAAAAATCCAGCTAGTATTAAAGGGAAGAGTTCTGATGGTACCTGGCATGCATAAGGTGAAATGTTAATTAGATTATAAGCTGCAGGCACATGGAATAAACTGTGCACTGAAAGGCTCAGTAAGGGACCCTGGTTGACCACCATCACAGAATAGAATGGCAGTCCCGAAGACCATGTGGCAAAGTCATAGTCCTCACCTCACCAAGGCAGACTTTTCTTCCTCACTCCTCAGTTTCAGGTGCAGGCAGATGTCTATAAAACTGATTCAGTGCCAAATGGAGCCATCATCCAACCTCTAGAGGCAGGTGGACGTGGTTGGGCTTCATGAGGACCATGATGAAATAGCACTCAAGTTCCATTTCAGCCTCCTTTGAGTGGCCTTTTATGTACTATAGAATTCGAATTCCACATTTACTAGTCTCTTTTGCAACTGGTATTCTGGATGCAAATTAAGATAAAATTTGATGGTGAAAGAGGGGTGAGGCACACTTCCTGTTGAGTTAGCAATTGCTGCCGGCGGGCAAGGTCATAGAGATGTCGGAGTTTTCTGCACCGGCAGTTTCAGGGGCCTGATGATTGTATTATTGTATAAGTCAGTTGTGTCAAGTGTTTTTATTCCGATTCTCACAACTCTGGGTTCTGATCATTTAGAGGACTGAATATCCAAGGAGGGTGATGGTTCCACTACTTGACATAGCAAATACTTCCTATGCCTAGTGGGGGCAGTGGAGAGAGAGAGAAAGGAAGAAAAGACACACAATTCAATTATTAGGTACTTTGGGGGAATGCAAGAGAAAACCAGGAAAAGGACAAGGGTGCCCGGAATCATTGAAGACGGCTCATACGGATACTATTATTTCACCTGAGGGCAGCATTGCCATGGTCCTCAGGCATGTTCATGCTGACCTCCAATTTCCCTAGGAAACCCTTTAGAGAAGTGTTTGGCAAACTGCAGACCTATGGGCCAAATCTAAACTGCCAACTATTCTTAATTTTTTTTTTTAAATTTCAATAGCTTTAAGAGTACAAGTGTTTTTTGGTTACATGGATGAATTGTATAGTGGTGAAGTCTAGGTGCACTTGATTTTTTTTTTAATTATTCATATCCTTTTACTATTTTCCTATTGGATGTTGATCTTCTTGTAAATTTATAAGAGTGCTTAACATATTAAGAATGTTAAACTTTTTTCTAGAATAAAAATATGAACTATTTTCTCAAATTTTTTGTCTTTTAACTTGTTTAAGGTGTCCTTTATCAAACAAAAGCTGCTTGACTGTTAATTAAATACATTTATCTTTTCTTTTGTAACTTCTGGGTTTCATGTAGACCTGTTCTCCCATATTTTGGTTTTGTACTTTTATGTGTAATTTAACACTTAAATCTTTAATAGTATGGGAATATTTTTATGCTTGGAGTGAGATGAAGGTCTATCCAATGATTCCAGCGTGATGTATTTTCCCACCGTTAGTAGACAGTTAGCATCCATTTTTTTCTACTCTCATGCAATCTGATATCTACCTGGGGAGGCTTGAAAGCTGAAGAAACATGTCTTAGACTTTGTGAAGCTAAGGTTCTGGAAGCAAATTATGTTCCATCATTTAGAAGCACTCATGAGAGCCTTGGTTGTGCAGACAGGTCTCGAAATCCTGGTCTCCAGTGATCCTCATGCCTCAGCCTCCCAAAGTGCTGGGATTACAGGCATGAGTCACTGTGTCTGGCCTGAGAATCAACTTTTTACATTTCTCAAAATATCCGTTAGAATTTTGATTAAGAGACGTTATACTCATTGGTTAATTTGGGGGTAATCATCATCTTTATAATACTCTTAATCAGAAATGTGTTCAATGTCTTTTCTTGTATGGCTTCTTTTAGTCATTATTCAATGTTTAATAGTTTTATTTATGTAGACTAGCTTGTACCTTTTTGTTAGATGTAGTATTAATTATTTGATAGTTTTTCTTATTGTGAATAAGACACTTTTCTCAAGTGTATTTTAAATATTTTTAAATATAATATTTTCAACTAAAATACTAAGAGTTAACATTTATTAAGCACTGCCTAGGCACCAGATATGTTATTTACATTATGCTTCACATGTTATTCAGTCACAAATGAAAATCTATAGTTTACAAAATACTCGTCTAACAATAACTTAAACAGATAGAGGTTTGTGTTTCTCATGTTCGAGAAGCCCAGAGGTAGGTAAACAGGTGCTGACATTGACACTTCCCTCATGGTCAAATGGGTGCTATAGTTCTAGCATCCTGTCCATTTCTAAGGCAGGAGAAAAGGAATATAGGGGCCCCTGCAACTTCTTATTATGCCCCTTTGGCCAGAATGGTGTCAGTTAGCCACCCCTGCCAGGAAGGAAGTCTGAAAGTATTTGATACTTGCAAATCCCAGAGTAAATAAGGGCTGGAAGAATGAGCTTGTAAGTAGATCTTGTGTGAGTCAAACTGCAGCAATGCTCATTCATAATATCCTCACCATAACCTTCAGAGGGCAGCATGACTACAATCCCAAGTGTGCAGAGGAGGAAACTGAAACAATGAGTCTCAGCAATTTGCCGATAGTCACAGCAATAAATGTAGAATGTGTGCTTTTAGCCATTCTATTACAAATGATTCCCACATGCAGGAAAACTTTTGTTTTTAAATATTAACATCTTGTCTAACTATATTACTCAATTCGTCTATTATTTGCATAAGCTTTAGTTTTGCTATATAAGCAAATGGATATATGGAATTATATCTTCCTTGTAATATTGATAATTCTTTTTTTTCCTGTCTCATTGCAATGGCTCAGACCTTCAAAATGATGTCAAATAATACTGAGTTGCCTGTTTATTTTCCTATTTAAATAGGAAGGACTTTATTGTTTCCCCATGAAATGATTAAATTTACACTGAAAAAGAATGCTTTTCAGATATTCAGTAGTCAAGATAAATATTTTTCGGTAACAAGAAAGTTTTCTTCCCTGGTCTGCAGTTCAAAATGTTTTCCTTTTATCACATCAAAACAGCTATACTTCTGACTACTCTACAGCTACTTTAGCAATATATCTCATACTCCAAAAAGAGTACTAGGAAAGACCTCCCTAAGACCTTCTCACACTAACGCTTTACAAATCAACCTCCCGTTGCTTTTCAGCTCTGCCTTTTCACAGCAGAATTAAGATCTGGCAAGAAACTAAACAACTTCACTGGAATGTATAGGTTCTTATGTGTCAGCAACAGTTTTCATAATACTGCAAAAGACAAGAAAATGGACAATTTCTCTGCAAGAGTGAGAGTCGTCTTTCTCTGCTACTTTTAGTGAGGGACGTGTTTTCAGGAAACCTATTTTTGGAAATATTGCTGCGCTTTGAATCTTTGACAGGTTCTGAAAGAAATTGACTGGGCCTGAGTTTCCCAGAAACCGGAGCCTGAATCAAAGCTCCTGTGCTAAGGCTTTCTTGGGAAGTACAATTCTAGAACTGCAAGAGTAAGAGGAAAAGAAAAGGAGACAGAGAAATAGGGGGAGTACATTTATAAGGACAAGGTACTCTACCAGGTTGACTACAGTGTCCCAAGACAGCACAGACTGTGGCTAGGACACGGGACATCATGCCACTAAACATTGTAGAGGGGAGGCATTTATCTACTCGTTCCATCCCATCTCCTGTCACTCATGGCTCAGAACTAACCTGATGGTGTGCCAACTACCCTACACCTTGGGGTTGTGCTACCTGCTCCTGGTAGCCCCTGGGAAGGACAAGTCCCTGGCCCTCTGTGCTTGTGTGAGTTCCTAAGTGATGGGAGGTGCCCATCTGTAAGCTCTGTCCATCTTACTGGTGCAGCAGGAAAGCCTCGGGAACCCAGGAAGACCCAAGTTAGCTGCTGATGCTAGAAGAGGGAAAGACGTCCAAGACAACGCCTCTCCAGTAGCAAGCAAGGGAGGCTTGGGACAGGTGAGGCAAAGTGGATCCAGGAAGGAGACACACTGGAACTTGCAGAGAGGTCATTTTTACAAAGGAAAGTGGCGTTTTACTTATGCATTAGGGGAAAAGTCTTGTGTGGTCTGGGTCATTGAGCAGTACAAGTCCTGCACTGGGAACCATGCCAGACAGCCAAGAGCAGGAACAGGAGCAAAAGGAACTCTGGAGCAGCATAGCCCAAGTACAGACACTCCCTGGAGGCCAAAGTCACGTCTTCTTCCACTGTGGTTAAACTGTTCAAGTCCAGTTCCACTTGCTTCTAGTCTCCAGCTTGCTTTCTCTAGTGGGTTGAAGACACGCCCTTTGTAATAGCATAGGAGAGCGTGTGTCAGTGCATCTCTGAGCTCAGGCTCTGTTCCCGTGATGCCTTTCCCCTCTCCATGGAATGGCAGAAGGATGAAAAGTCTTAATATATGTGAAGCACCCAAGACGGCGTGCACATGCTGTGGTGTTTGAGCAATATTTGTTATTATTCTTACTGTGTAGAGGAACTGAAGCATAT
>NW_012104154.1:1245457-1246095 GCF_000951045.1 Mandrillus leucophaeus | reverse complement strand
TGGGAAGTACAATTCTAGAACTGCAAGAGTAAGAGGAAAAGAAAAGGAGACAGAGAAATAGGGGAAGTACATTTATAAGGACAAGGTACTCTACCTATTTTTATGCTTGGAGTGAGATGAAGGTCTATCCAATGATTCCAGCGTGATGTATTTTCCCACCGTTAGTAGACAGTTAGCATCCATTTTTTTCTACTCTCATGCAATCTGATATCTACCTGGGGAGGCTTGAAAGCTGAAGAAACATGTCTTAGACTTTGTGAAGCTAAGGTTCTGGAAGCAAATTATGTTCCATCATTTAGAAGCACTCATGAGAGCCTTGGTTGTGCAGACAGGTCTCGAAATCCTGGTCTCCAGTGATCCTCATGCCTCAGCCTCCCAAAGTGCTGGGATTACAGGCATGAGTCACTGTGTCTGGCCTGAGAATCAACTTTTTACATTTCTCAAAATATCCGTTAGAATTTTGATTAAGAGACGTTATACTCATTGGTTAATTTGGGGGTAATCATCATCTTTATAATACTCTTAATCAGAAATGTGTTCAATGTCTTTTCTTGTATGGCTTCTTTTAGTCATTATTCAATGTTTAATAGTTTTATTTATGTAGACTAGCTTGTACCTTTTTGTTAGATGTAGTATTA
>NW_012104154.1:1236593-1244337 GCF_000951045.1 Mandrillus leucophaeus | reverse complement strand
AGTACATTTATAAGGACAAGGTACTCTACCAGGTTGACTACAGTGTCCCAAGACAGCACAGACTGTGGCTAGGACACGGGACATCATGCCACTAAACATTATAGAGGGGAGGCATTTATCTACTCGTTCCATCCCATCTCCTGTCACTCATGGCTCAGAACTAACCTGATGGTGTGCCAACTACCCTACACCTTGGGGTTGTGCTACCTGCTCCTGGTAGCCCCTGGGAAGGACAAGTCCCTGGCCCTCTGTGCTTGTGTGAGTTCCTAAGTGATGGGAGGTGCCCATCTGTAAGCTCTGTCCATCTTACTGGTGCAGCAGGAAAGCCTCGGGAACCCAGGAAGACCCAAGTTAGCTGCTGATGCTAGAAGAGGGAAAGACGTCCAAGACAACGCCTCTCCAGTAGCAAGCAAGGGAGGCTTGGGACAGGTGAGGCAAAGTGGATCCAGGAAGGAGACACACTGGAACTTGCAGAGAGGTCATTTTTACAAAGGAAAGTGGCGTTTTACTTATGCATTAGGGGAAAAGTCTTGTGTGGTCTGGGTCATTGAGCAGTACAAGTCCTGCACTGGGAACCATCCCAGACAGCCAAGAGCAGGAACAGGAGCAAAAGGAACTCTGGAGCAGCATAGCCCAAGTACAGACACCCCCTGGAGGCCAAAGTCACGTCTTCTTCCACTGTGGTTAAACTGTTCAAGTCCAGTTCCACTTGCTTCTAGTCTCCAGCTTGCTTTCTCTAGTGGGTTGAAGACACGCCCTTTGTAATAGCATAGGAGAGCGTGTGTCAGTGCATCTCTGAGCTCAGGCTCTGTTCCCGTGATGCCTTTCCCCTCTCCATGGAATGGCAGAAGGATGAAAAGTCTTAATATATGTGAAGCACCCAAGACGGCGTGCACATGCTGTGGTGTTTGAGCAATATTTGTTATTATTCTTACTGTGTAGAGGAACTGAAGCATATATAGCATATGTAAAGTACTATTGTGCTGTTTCTCAGATGAAGAAACTGAGGCATCAAGGTTTCATATGACTTACCCACGGTCACCCAGCTCTAGAGTCCAGGCTTTGAAACATTTCCCTACACTAATTCTTAATGTGTGACACTTGGGGGAGAAAAGCGTTTCAAACAATGTGTCCTTTTTATAGTACGTGTTCTCTGGAGCCAGCTATACTCTTGCCTGCCTGAATAACGTACTGATTGGTTTTGTTACTCCAGGTCCCCTAGGCCTGGGCCTGATCTACATTTCCCCACTGCTCTCCCATGCCGACTTTGCAAAACCTGGGTTTCCATCAAGCTCTTTGCCAGGACTTGTCACTCCCCAAGGTTCCCTTAGTCACCAACCACACTGGCTTTGCTAGGCCTGGCTTTATGTGGTACTCTCTTGAGGTATGCCTCCTGTCTATAGAACACCCACACATCTTTAAGACTTTGGTCATAATCCCAGCCTTTAGGAGGCTGAGATGGGAGGATCACTTGAGGCCAGGGTTTTGAGACTAGCCTGGGCAACACAGCGAGACCCTGTCTCTACAAAAAGTTTTTTAATTAGTCTGGTGTGTTGGCATGCACCTGCAGTCCTAGCTGCTTGGGAGGCTGAGGCAGGAGGATTGCTTGAGCTCAGGAGGTCAAGGCTGCAGTGAGCTATGATCATGTCACTGCACTCCAGCCTGGGCAACAGAGCAGGATCCTGTACCAAAATTTTTTTAAAATAAAAAAATAAAAACTTTGATCAAATTCTACCCTCTTTCAGGAAGTACTTCTGCCTCTGCTTCAATGGAATGTGGGTCTCCTCTCCTTCAAGCCCCTCTTGGTACACGGTCTGGTCTTTCCAGTGACAGTTACTACACCATAACAGTATTTGAGTTATGCTTTTAACCCACCATCTTCATCTTCCCCTTAACCTCTAAGGGCCTGGCTTAGTTTCTGGCCCCTGCTAAGTAGTCAGTAAATGTGTATTAAGTGAGAGAGTGAATGAATGAGTGCCAAGTCTAGAGCAGGCATGGGATATCACTCAGCTGTTCAAGGGATGCCTGGCACTCAGCAGGTGCTCCATAAATGGAAGAATGAATGAATTCCAATCCCCATCCACCTCTGTTATTCTTTCTTGCAGATGTACGTGCTCACTTGTTCATCTGAATTGAATAGGATCCTGGCAGCATAACAAGATTTGTTATGTATATGTAATTAATATGGACACGCACATACATACACATGCACACGCACAAGCATTTGGTTGATGATACCATTTTTCTGATGTATATTGATTATTTTATTGGGTTAATATTAATGACAATAGCTAACACTTGCTAATATATCAGGCACTTTCCAAATCAGTTAATAGGTACTAATTTTATCCTCAGAACAAGTTGAGATACTATAATTATAAATGGTTGTCAAAAGGAGAAAGTGAAGCACACAGCAGGTGAGAAAAGTCACTTGCCCACAGTTACAGAGTTCCTGAGTGGCTGTGGGCAAGCTGGGATGTGGACACAGGCCTCTGGATCTGGGTCTTCAGCACTGGGCTCTACTGCTTGCAATTCCTGGTGACTGCCCAAGAGCTGGCTCTTTTATCGTCCTGCCAGTACGCGGACTCACAAAATCCTCCACAGACATACATGCACTGCCTGAGAGCAGCATCACACAGCAGCAGCTGAAAACACAGTGGCAGCTGAATCTTGAGCACTTCTGAAAGTTTCTCAGAAGACCAGAAATGCGGTCAAGCACCCAATTTCCGGACTTCTTAAGTGCGTTTACCAAACTGATAGCATTTGCTTTCATCTCTTGCTGAAACAAACCACGCCTCCAGAAGACAAGTTTTGTCTCTGGAGTTACAAAAGTTGGTGGGCAACTCAGCAAGGTAATTTTCTCTTGTTCATGTTACAATTAGGCCAAGGGAAGGTTATGAATGAGCTAGTGCTTGTCATAGCTGCTTTGCTGCAAATGCCACATTTGCAGGTTTTCTTTTCTGCGATATATGCTGGTGGCATGTTAGTCGACCCACGCTCATGAGAGAAGGAATGCGGCTGAGCATCTGGTCGGCTCCCTCGGGTTTCAGATGAAGGAATGGACATTCAGAGACGTGAAATGATCCCCTTGGTGAGTGTGGGGTACAGAATGCACTAGAATCCCAGCTTCTCAGTTGCAGCTGTGTAGCTCTTTCCAGTAAACTATCCTGTGCATGACTTCACAAAAATGTTTAGATAAGCTTTACTTCGTTGATTTGAACTGGATTGCAATGTGGACCTGTCATGTCTTATTCCTGGTGAAATGATTTTTGTTAGAACGTATTTCACAATTTTCTATTTCACATACTCATAGCCCTGCTAGCTGTGTCCCAGTTGCTGGCTGAGTGCTGCCACAATGCTTGCTCCATCGCCAAGATGTTGCAATGAACACGATTAGCTGCTCCCACAGTCTTGACCATTTTTAGTGTATTCTCTTGCTTCCTACCCACCTTTTTTTGTTAATGTCCCTTATTTTGGCACCCTTACTCACATATACCATTTAATCTGAATGAATAAAAATGCTTACTGAAATGTGTGCCATCTGTTGTGGCTGAATTTAAAGACACGTTTCAGTTTTTGTAACAGTGTACTTGCAACATTTTCTCTTCTTTGCAAAAATCACCTCTTTCTGGTCTTTTCCTGGGTCCTTTGGAAATGCTTTGAGATGTATTCAGACCATCAGCTGCTTTTGTCTGGGGAAATCATGTCGTTGGTGTAGAGATCTAATTTCTTTCTTAGCTTGAGCAAGAGCTGCTTAATAGGAAACATTTTGGCTTCCCACACTTTAAAGCCATCGCTTCCACAGGGAATGTTATTTGACCATCTATTACCCAATTTCCCACAAAAGCTAGTTTTTGAAAAAGAAGGCCAAGCATGCTGATAGAACTCCTGCTAATGGAGCCACGTGGTAAAGTTAGGGGACTGAGAGGCAGAGGCTGGAAGACAGAGTGGAAATCTTAAAAACTACAATGTGTAGGTTGTGGCTGGGATAGGTAGGTGGCAAGAGCAAAGAGAAAAGTGGACGTTTGGTGGAATGAAGGAATCCCAGGGAGTAATGAGGGTCTGAATGACTGGAGAAAGGCCAGAGGAAAAAAGAATCAATAGAGTAAATCAAGAGAAAGAAATTTAAAAAGATAAAAGGTCAACAAAGGTAGAAAAATTACAAGAAAAGGCAAAGTGGAAGAGGAAGACAGAGGTGAAAGATTAAAAATGGCATAAAGAGCAGAAATAAAAGTGCATGAGTGAAGGAAAGAAATATCATCCCAGGAAGTTTCTGCCTCAACAGTCAATGACTCACTGCATCAAAGCCAAAATCCCAGCATAAAGCACACGCTGATGGGCGTGGGGAGGAGAACCTCACTAAGGCTACCATGCTAGCTCACATCTTAAAGCCTCCACTTGAAAACAAAACAGGTCTGGTGCTGTGACTTACACCTGTAATTCCAGCACTTTGGGAGGCCAAGGTGGGAGGACTGCTTGAGCCCAGGTGTTTGAGACCAGCCTGAGCAACAGAGAGAGACACCGACTCTAAAAAAAAATATATTAAAAAATTAGCAAGGCATGGTAGTGTGCACCTGTAGTCCCAGCTACTTGGAAGGCTGAGGTTGGAGGATTGCTTGAGCCTGGGGGCATCAAGGCTGCAGTGAGCCGTGGCCACGCCACTGCCCTCCAGTGTGGGCAACAGAGCAAGATCCTGTCTCAACAACAACAACAACAACAACAACAACAAAAACTATATGCTATGGATTCCTAGAAACTGAACTTTTGTTCCTGGAGTTTAATAAAAAGACACAAGATGGTCCATAAACATACTACAGTGGAAAGAAAATGGTCCTGGCACACAGGAGCCCTGATGCAGGCTGCCGGTCACCAGACCAGACAGGAGGTCACCAAAGGGCTTTTAGTTATCGAAGTTTTTCAACAAAGAAATCCAGAAATCCACTGCACAAAACAGATAGGGTGGAGCTGCACAATTTGGTTGCCAGGTAGGCAGCCTGCCTTTTAGTCATTGAGTCCCCCCTCTCTGCCCCGTTACCAGGACATCTCTGTAGAACTCCTCTGTGAGAGGACTCAGACTGTCCAGCCTCCGGGTAGGTAAGTTCTGCAGTCTTCTATTTTTTAATGAATTGCTTGCCTAACCTGAAAATCAGGATATTTTACCAAAAAAAAAAAAAAAAAGGTCAACATTCTTTTGAATAATTGGAGCTGTGGGCTCCTGGAAACAGCAATTGATGAGAGCTGAAAACTAGTATTCTTCAATGGGTCATCTTCTTTTTGCCACAGTCCATGTGTGGCTAACGTCCTGAATTCTCATTACCCATCTGATTTTACAGCTACTCCTGCCTAGTGAGGTCCACTGTAAAATCCCTGGGGATATATATATGGCCTCTTAGGGATGTTCCAGCTCAAAACATTCTGCAGCTGTAGAACAATTATTACTATATTAAATTAAATCATTACTAAATTACAAATTCCTAATAAATTCCCACTTTAGTAAGAAGTCACTGTTTTAGTCATTCTGTTCTCAAGCTATAGCTCTTATATTTGCTTAGTCAGAAACCATGTTGGCAGTATAATAAAATGAATTAGAATGTGGTTGATTGTCTTCTGCTGGTAGTTCTCATCCCTGTCCCAGCCACCTCCTCCCTTGCCCCTGCCCACCATCCACCCCCAGCACTGAGAGGTTGCTAAGAGCAAGAACCCCTTCCTCCTCCTCCTGAGAACCTCACAGCCCAGCTCCACCAGCAGGCACATGCTGATGTCTTCCTAGAAGCCTCCCTATCCTGGTTAATTTGTGTCAAATATCTTAGGTTTTTATGCTCCATTTACTCGGGTTAATCTGCAAATACTTACCTACTCTGTGAATGTTCTAGGATATATATTAGACACATCATCACTTGGGCCCTGGGGACAGATCCTTCATCCTATTGTTTAGTGGTTTCCTAATCACCAGGAGGAGCTAAAGAGTTATTTTCTAAGCTGCTATCTCAGACACCTTTTGCACTTCCTCTGATTTCCAAGTTAGATGGTAACAGTGAATGATGCACAAATATAATACATACACAATCTAAAATACTCCAAGTAATTCTAGGAGCATCCAATTTCAAAATTCAGCATAAAGAATACGTTTCCAGGTTGAGAGAATTCCTCCAGCATCACCGCCTGGGGTGGCTCCCGGCACCTTCTTTACCTATCTTGAAGGTCGAGTTGTCTTTAAAGGAAGACATTTACTACCCATTCTACAACGACTTTGAAATTCCATGAAATTATTCAAAATGCACAACAAGGTGAGGACACGTGAAGGGGAGGGTAGATTATGCAGGGCAGCCCTGGATTTCTAAACAATAGCTGCATTTCTGACCCCGAAAAGGCAACTGATTTATGGATATGATTTTGATTTCACCTAGGAGAGGTTTTGAAAGGTATAAATAGGCATTGTAAGGTTTTGGCAAAACGGAAACTATCAGTACATTTGAGAAAAGTGGCCAGGCGCAGTAGCATGCGCCTGTAATCCCACTACCAGGGAGGCTGTGGCCGGAGGATCTTTCGAGCCCAGGAGTTCCAGGCCAACCTGGATAACATAGTAAGACCCCATCTTGAATTATTATATACGTATGAGAAAAGTGGAGATTATAAACTAAAATCAGGATTTGTTCTCATGAAGACAGTCAAGCTTGGAAAATGTGTAGTCGAGGGGATGTGGATCTTGCATTAGTCAGCACCGGGAAGATGGCTTCGGGGAACACGCTAAGCCCATATTGTACGTCTGAGTTTTCAGAGCCTTGTTAATAGAGCTGTATTACCAGATAAATTACGAACAAGAGTGCGTTCAAAACCACAACACTGCCCCGGGAGGCTTACCAAAAACCCAACTGACAGGTGATAAAAAATTTTAAAATATGACTCGGGTGCTTACGATATTAACTGTGCAAGAATGGGAAAGGTAGAAAAGACAAATCTTGGCGAGTAGATCTGCTCATGGCAGACACTAGGGATGGTACCTGGATGTTCACTCTGCTCTTCTCTTTACTTTGGTTATTGCTTTTTAAAAACGAAAGGGGCAAAAAAGAAGTGGAAAGTCGTGGAGGCACTCGGCCCAGCCCCCACGTAGTTCAAGCAGAGCAGGAGGGAGCTGGCTGGTGGAGGTCCTGCCCACCTGCCACACTCCGTATTTGGGCAAGCCTGTGAGTCACTGTCGGTAACATGGCTCCCTTCACTAAGGCCAGCACTGACCCACTATCCATGTATCGGTAAACGCAGGGAGTGTGCCACGTGCCTTGACAGTCCAGCGCGTAGACTTAAGAAGTCGCGGCTAGGTGCTCTTTTCCCCATTTTTTTACTTCTCTTCCGTAGCCCGGGAATTTGGGAGAGAAGACTATCGTATCCAGTTAGAGGCAGAAATGACACTAAGCAGCTATCAGCACAAGATCACAGAAGAGATCCCGCGCGGTCCTCTCAACCCCCAGCACCAAACGCCAGTGGGCGTCCCAGTGGGGCGCACCCGGAGCGCGGACCTTCACATCCTCCCAGGAACGCCGCACCCGCGTGGCGGGGGTGGGTAGATGGACCTCAGCGAGCCTCGTTTCCTAGTCGTGTTACGCAACAACTTTGCAGCCGTCATCTTCGCCCTAATTGTGCAGGGGGCGGCGTTTTGTGCGTGGAGCTTTCCCTCCCGGCTCCGGGCCGTAGCGGCTCTCCGGAGAGGCGCCGGGGCATTTTAATCGCTGCCTCCGCCGCGCAGCCC
>NW_012104154.1:1226798-1227748 GCF_000951045.1 Mandrillus leucophaeus | reverse complement strand
CCCCGGCGCCCGCAAACAGGGGCAGCGCGGGCGACCCGGAGTGCCTGCGTCTCGGCGGCCCTCCCTCCAACAGGGCAAATCCAGGGGCCTGACTCCGCGCCTGTTCTGCGGTGAGGTTCTGAAACCTGCAGACACCTTTGTTCCAAGAGTCTTCATTGTATTTCTGAGCGAAGCGCGTCTCCATTCTTGAAGTGAAAAAGACCTTAAGAGAACCTCCAAACGTCCAGCGACCACAGAAATTGGGGGTGGGGGCGCTCCAGTATTGATAGTGATTAAAAAGGAAGGCCTCAGCTTGACTTTGGCCAGTTGAGTTGAGCCGATTTTTTTTTTAACCTTTAATTTATACGGTCAAAGGCTAGAGAGAACACTGATCTCCAGAGTTCAAAATAAAATCAAAATACCCACATAGACGCTGCTGTCCTACTGTAAAACTACAGTACTTTCATCCTGGCATAAAGACTTCCGAGGTTGTACCCATGCGGGAACTCACGGGGAGTTCATGGAGACATCACAGATGTTCTCCTGAAGCATAGCAACGCAATGTGCTCTTTGTTGAAAACTGACCAAAAACTTGGCTTCTGTGGGATCATATGCTACACCCCTATCCCTAATCAGTTTCCCTCTTGTTACAGGCAGTAGTTAGAGAACAGGCATCGGTGAGGTACAGATCCTAAGAGCACAGGCCCTGGGCTCACAAGAACCCTGGGTCCCAGGCCCCAGTTGTTATCTTCCTTCACTGTCCTGATTTCCATCACTCTTCAGGGTAAACTGAGGGAATAAAACCTGTTGACCTAGTTGGTTGTGAGGAGTTCAATAAATGTTTCCTGTATTATTGACCAGCAGCCAGAATGTGTGTGTGTGTGTGTGTGTGTGTGTGTGTGTCAGTATTTACCTTCATTTTTCTCTTTGTAAATCTCTTTGCAGTAATAGTAAGGATTCATGTTGGAATT
>NW_012104154.1:1222115-1224073 GCF_000951045.1 Mandrillus leucophaeus | reverse complement strand
TGGCCGCGCAGTGTGCGGGGTCGGGCTGTAAGCTGGGCTCGCCAGCAGCGGCGAGTGCGCGCGGGGCATTCATTACATAAACTTTTGCTGCCTTGTCAGGATGGGACTCGCCACCTTAAGGTGGCTGCTTTGATTGCAGCGCCTTCGCGCCGGCACGTAGTCCTGGCTGGTTTGCGCTCTCCCCCCGCTGCTGTTGCATAATGTCTCCTGATTTCAGGAAAATTGATGTTTTGGTAGAGAAGAGCGCCAGGCAGGCTGAGCCCTCTCCGAGCGGGAAGATGCTCTTTCCTCTCTAGTGTCTTCCTTTCTCGTTCCTTCTCTGGGGCTGGCGACGTAGAGGGGAGAGGAATTGGGGGTTGAGAAATGGGGAATAGTCTTGATTTGCTTGGTGAGAAAACGGGTTGGTAGCGTGAACGGTGACGGCATTCGGAGAATGCCTGCGCGGCGTTTGTTTGTGTCAGGGGCTGTGCCTGCACAGACGTTTTCCACCCTGTTTGTCGTCAGCGTGTTTTACAAGCCCTCGGGAAGGTTGTGGGATTTGTCCTTTCATACATTGCATAATCTGCCCACGGTGAAATGTTGGCAAGGATTGCGGGCTGATGTGGGAATATGCGCGAATGTGTGCAATGATTTGGTAATTGAGGCGCAGCGTTGGATATTAGATCGTTATTTACGTCTATATTACGTCCCAAATAAACAGGTTTTAAAACGATACTACGAAACCTAAAAGCAAGAATTGCTCGGGTTGAATTCTGATCTTGGGTACTACTGGGGTTCGCCCTTTCAATGTTCTCAGCTGTTATTTTTAAATCTGGGACGAACCATTGTGACGTTTACCTCCCCACCTTCCTAATTTTAATGCATTCCATTCGATCAGCCCTTTTTCTCACCTTATTGTCATCGCTTTTTCAGACACGACAAGACAAATCACATAATAGTTTCCTGGAAATGTTGCATTATGTAACTGCCGAATTTGCTGGCAGTGAGCATAGAGAGGGAGCTAATTACGTGATTTTATAATCTTGCTACAAAGAAAGTAGGACAGTCTCAGCCTTTAAGAATGTCACTATAACAGCTTTTTTTTTTCTTAAGGATATTTTAAACAGGAAAGTAGACAACCGGGTAAGCATGGAGTTTGCTCATGCTGCCGAATGTGTGTCTTTTGCCCTAAATGAAACGCGCGTTCTTCTAAATTTAGCCCTATCACATTTTAACAATTGTGGCCTCGCAGTGCTATTTCTGGTGTTTTCTCTAGGGCTGTGTGCAAATACAAGTTCAAGGCCATTTGCTGTAGTTTTAACTACACGCCTTCGGAGACCTTTGATAAGATTGTATTTTTAGGAAGGCATTTCGCAGCGCCCGGTGATTTGCTGGATGCTGGCTCCCATTTATGTTTTTAAAGGACACTTTAGGAAACTGCTGTTCTCTGAGAACAGCGGGGAATGGTCAAGTGCCATCTTCTGTTCTTGGCTTTTGTAAATAACAACAGTAAGTGAGGTCAGAAGTATTTATTTACCCCCAGATCAGATATGACCAATGGGAAACAGATATAGGTTAGTAGATCGTATTTTTGTCTGGATACCCTAGTTTTACTCATGTGAAGATGTATGAATATGTAATTTATCCAAATATTTAATTTCTTCCTGGACTGTTACATAGTGATTATGTGTGAATATATGTATATGATGGGATGTATATATCGTAACATTTAAATTAAGCGCAGGGGTTTTTTTTGGTGGGGGGGGTGGACGTCTCTGGAACAGAGTATATTACCCCAAATAATTGCAGTCGCTTTCCAAGAAGCTAGTTGCTCTAAGCCCCCAGCTTCAGACCCCGACCTACTTTGCGAGCTCGCGGGGGAGTCCCGGGCCTGTAGGGGCAGCGTGGCGCCACCTTCCGATCGGGATCTCCAATGGCGCGTCCGTGCGGCCCCCAGTGCGCCGCTCCCTCCTGCGGGC
>NW_012104154.1:1216086-1220770 GCF_000951045.1 Mandrillus leucophaeus | reverse complement strand
TGTGTGTGTGTGTGTGTGTGTGTGTGTCAGTATTTACCTTCATTTTTCTCTTTGTAAATCTCTTTGCAGTAATAGTAAGGATTCATGTTGGAATTAAGTCTGTAAGATCTTTCTTGGATACTTTTTTTGTTCTAATAATTTTTTTTTCCTGAAAACTTTGCCATTGTGTTCAATGTTAATTTCAGTTTAAGGGGAATTCCTGACAGGATTGCAGAACCTCAAACTTCCCAAGTCATTGGGTTAATGTTTTGGGGAGCTGCTTGAAGGAATAGAGAGATGAGTCGATTATAGTAGCAGGAATGAAGTGACAAGTGCTGTATTAATAGCTCAGCTCTTTCCAATTCCCTTACACATTCTGTGACTCATTTTCTGTAGCCTGGATGATTTCTCTATCTAAAACTTTGTGGTCTGAGATCAGCAGTGGATGGTGAGACACCACAGATCAGCTCTCTTGTAGGGGGTATATGTAGCCTGAAAACTAAGGCCGGTCCTGTGAAAGTGTTTATATTTGACCCTTTTGACTAACAGAAGGAATTTTCATTTGGTTTACCCTTACTCTTGCGACATAGGTCAGGCTTCAGTAAGAGTCATGAGTAGCGAAGACAGCCTGGAACTGATAGGCATCATTGCCTTTTGATACTGATCATTCTTCAGAAAAGAGATTAAGAGTTAGTATTTACTAAACTTACACTCTGCATGTGCCAGGCACAGTGTTGAGGGGCTCTGTTATCATCCACATTTCATAGATGAGGAAATGGAAACTCGGAGAAATGAATTAGCAGCCCAGGTCGCAGAGCCTGAAAACCAGATGGGGAAATTTGCACCTCGACAAAGTGTATTCTCACACTCACTGTAGTTTTTGAAACAATTTCCTTTTCTGGGTTAAAGGCTTATTTTTGTGCAGTGCAGTTATAACATCACTGTGATGCAACAGCCTGAAAATTAAAACTCTTTGTGAGAGGCCTTTCGGACGTTGAGCAATGTGCCTGACTCACCAGCTGAGTGGATTTTTCTAGTTGACCTTGCCTTGGTCTTTAGAGTCAATTTCGAGATGTAAATGTGATTGCAGCATGGAATGGAAAAGGTGCAGTCATATTGCCTGGGCTTTATTTTTACCCAGGTTAAACTCGTATACTTCATGATTTCCATTGTAATCCAGATGCCATTGATGCTGTTAAAGTTGTTTATTTTTAATTTGTATTGAGGAATGAGAGCACACTTGGGATTCAATTCAAAATATAACAGAAACAATGTAATTGAAATTTCCTTTAATATTCATTTCTTGTTTTTGTAAGGTATGCCTGTATTTCACAGGGTTTAACACATTGTTTGATATCCTGTTATTTTTCTAAATTATATTTGAGTTGATTTCTATCCAGGTTGGACTTGTATGAGAATGTTGAAAGATGTTGACCTTTGATCACAGACATTACATAAGAATTTTTCAGTTTCAAAATGAATTTTTATTACTACTACCCCCAGTTATCTTTCACATTTCTTTGTAAGTAACTTTACTGTAGTTAAAAAAAACACCCAGAACTGTTTCTCGTATGGCTTTACTAAGAGAGCATAGCTTGTTTTTATGATAAGAAAGTTTACTTGAGATTTGCTAGATGCCATTTGTTAATAATCTGTGCTTTGAGGACTCAGTTTCATAGGACTCAGAGTGATGTTTATAAGCCTTTTAGTTATCAGAACATGATGTCTTTTACTAATTAGCTTTTTAGGGGTCTTAAACTGTAATTAACTGGCCTTCAGATAAACACTAAAAATAAGCATTTAAAAGTCTACTCTATTCATAAGGTAGAAAATGACATTTATAATCATCCACTGACTAGAAAAGTGGAAAAAGAAATTAAAAAGCCAAGTGAAGCAAGTTGGGATGATTCTACATTATCATTAGAAACTTTCAAGAATTTTCTCGGCCTGACTGCCCCCCTAGCCCACCATTTTTGCCATCATTACACCATGTTGCATGTATTACTTATTCATTGGAGGATTTCCTACAACTGGGTTACTTTGTGATTGTTGATGTCCTTTTAAGGTTTCAGATTAGTTGCTACACTGATCAGTTATCTTTTCAGAAGTTTCAAGATATTAATAGTCCTCACTTTTAAGTTTCTATAGATTTTAAAAAAATTATTACTGTCCTGTTTTTCCCCCCTGTTACTTCCCATCTTTAGTGGGAGCTGTTCTTATTTCTCACGCTGTGCAGTTAAGTGTTTGGTCATGCTAGTGTGTATGTGCTTACTCTTTGCAGACTTCAGAATAATTTAATTGTGTATTAAGTTACAAACACTGATGACCTCTTGAAGAATGTTAAGTTATACTATTTCATATTTCAATTACTTAAATTACGTCAGTGATGTAATAAAATGCAGTGTTGTCATTGTATTTATTAAATTTAAATTTAATTTTCAACTAGTCCTTTGTTGAACTTGAAATATTTTCATTTATCATAAACTGGAACAGGCTTTGACACATTTATTTACGGAGGCACCCAAATAGAAAAAGTAGGTCAATTTGTTGCTATGATAGAATAGATTCTGGCAGTGTGCAAGTGTGTGTGTGTGTGTGTGTGTGTGTGTCTTGCCTGTCTTGATCAAGTACACATTTCTCTCTAACTTTGGGGTAAGCTGCTTCCTGGGGACAGAATGACCCTTAGAGAGGTTTAACATAGTTTTCTCAATTTAAAAATCCTTTTCTTTTTCAATGGGATTAGAAAATTCTCTTGCACCTTCATTGTTTTCTGAGTTTTTTCACTCCCCATTTCCTCTGGGTTGTACACGTGTAGTGACTTCTTATTTCATCTCTGCTTTTAAATACTAGATTGTTTTCTCATCCATGAAAAGAAGTAAAGCATTTCATTGACACAGATACTGTGAATTTTGCCCACAGGAAGAAAATGTAGGGTTAACATATTGCTAGTATTCATACTTTAAAAGTATAAAGAGTTGTGAATTGATTAATTGATTTGATTTTTTCATGAAAATGACATTTATCTTAAAAATAAGCATCTGCTGTCTTACTGGAGAGATGGCTTACAGTTTAACATAATTTAAGCTTACCTTGAAAACATTTTTCTTCCTTTACTGTTATCTATATTATACAACAGGGAGAAAACAATACATTCAGAGAGGAGAGGGAAAATAAGATAATTCTATAATGTTTCCAAATCATTGGGTGGATCAAATAGTATTTCATCTTCTATTGACAGAATTTTAAAAACAAAATATATATAGCAATTTGCCATAAAACTTATCCTTTAGAGATAATTAATAACAAAATGTTCTCAGAGTAGATTTTAATGTTTAGACTATTAGTAAGATTTCAGATGATTGAAACAAAGCATGTTAATTCTTTTCCTTTGTAGAGCTTGGATTGTTAAACATTATTTCTGTGAGAGACCAGGGAAGATAAAGGTCTATCATAAACATAAGTAATGAGATAACTCCTCAAGGATAAATTTGGTCTAGAATTATTGTTATGAGGTTATATTCTTTTATAGAATTTTCTAAATCAAATCTTCTTCTTAAAAACAATATTTAGGTAATCTGACTTAAACTTTTAATATCTGGGCTTATGAAATGTAATTCTTGCTGTATAATTCTTGCTTAGAGAAATAGTGTGATGGACTATACAAAAGTGTTAATTAGTGATGGCACCTTCAGAGTATGTATGGAAAAATATGTCAACTGGTATGTAATAATACCTGCTCTTAAATTTCTCTTTTTTATTTGTGTTTTCAAGGAGAGTCATATCATGTAATGTGTGTAATGAAGTTAATCGTGCTGAGTACACTAACATCATAGAATTGGCATGTAGTGTCAATTATTCACCAAAAAAGAAACTTAAGCAATGACTAATACACCACAACATTAGATGTTGATTTGAAAAGATGATGCATAGATGAAGTAATTGTTAAATTAATCATATGGGAAAATATTGAGGCTTGAAATAAATTTGTTAGGTTAGCATAAATCCTGAGGCTTTTTGAAGGCATCATAAACTACTTTTGCATTTGCTTTACGTTTATTGTTGAGGGGCATAAGGAGAGCCCAGAGCCCATCTGTGCCCAACTGTTGTGTGGTCTTGGGAAGGTCAGCCTGTCTTCTAGCTGATTAATCTGCAAAATGAGAGGGTCAGAGAGACACTGTCCCCTGCCTCATGTTGAAAACAGATTACACTCTTGGATTTGTTAAAAAAAAAAAAAAAAAAAAAAAAAACATAGGTGACAATGTGCACAGCTATCATATTTCTTTTTCTCTATTTAACGTAATTAGAATGGCCATGAGGTTAAAATTTTAGCAGAGATACGAAAATTAATAAAATGTTTTCTCAATTCATAAATAGTGCAAGATCTGAAACATCTCTAAGGAGGATGGAGAAAACTTCTAGATAGTATCTTTGCTGGCTTAAAGAAGTTAAGACAGCATCTAAAAGAAGTTAAGGGCCCAGGCGTGATGGCTCATGCCTGTAATTCCAGCACTTTGGGAGGCCGTGGCAGGCGGATCACCTGAGGTAGGGAGTTTGAGACCAGCCTGACCAACATGGAGAAACCCGGTCTCTACTAAAAATACAAAATTAGCTGGGCATGGTGGCGCATGTCTGTAATCCCAGCTACTCGGGAGGCTGAGGCAGGAGAATTGCTTGAACCCGGGAGGTGGAAGTTGCAGTGAGCTGA
>NW_012104154.1:1209080-1211190 GCF_000951045.1 Mandrillus leucophaeus | reverse complement strand
AAAAAAAAAAAAAAAAAAAAAAGGAAATGAGGTTCTCTGTAGGTCTTAATGTACCAACAAAGTTGTAGAGATGATAAAGTAGACATATAGTACTTGGACACCTAGAAGACACGAGTTAAGGAATTTTTAACACAAATGGGGCTATTTTAGTTAAATGGAAATAGGATTGTGAAGGCTCCTTCCCAACTGGGCCCCAACCTTGAAAGGTCCTCGAAGTTTAGGAAGAGTAACTAAGACAGACAGAATGGTGGGGCATTTCAAAAGCATTACTGTAAAAACTAGTAAGTGAGGCAAAATAAAGGAGTCTGATTTTTTTTTTAAAGAAGGAACAAATAAGATAACACATGAAAGAGAAAGATTCTCAAGTGGAGAAAATAACCAGAATTAATCGTCTGCAAGGGATCATATGATGTTTAAAAACTAAAAGTGGAAAAAAGTAGTGGCCGAGACTATAGTGGAGATTTGAAAGGTGCCTTGGGAAAGGTCAGTGCAGTCGTCTTTAACTGGGATATCTTCCTCTTTACTTCTCCACTCGTTTTACTTCAGCAGGAGGACTTTGCTGAATGGCAGAGTACAGACTTCAACAGAGGAAAGAATCCATTCAATATGTGGAGGAAACTGGGCTTTCATGTTAAAGGATAAAACCTAAATGCAAATTAGAGGAAACAGTATTGTTGGCTGGGTGTGGTGGCTCATGCCTGTAATCCCAGCACTTTGGGAGGCCAAGGCAGGCGAATCACCTAAGGTCAGGCGTTCAAGACCAGCCTGGCCAACATGGTAAAACCCTGTCTCTACTAAAAATACAAAAAAATTAGCTGGTGGTGTGCAACTGTAACCCGAGCTACTCAGGAGGCTGAGGCAGGAGAATCGCTTGAGCCCGGGAGGCAGAGGTTGCAGTGCGGCAAGATTGCGCCACTGCACTCTAGCCTGGGCAGCAGAGCGAGACTCTGTATCAAAAAAAGAAAAAGGAAATAATATTGTTTAAATGATAAATAGGAAGATTCCTTCTCTGCAGCATCATTGCTGACTGTGACATACTCCTTGCCTTCATTTCCCATTAAAGTTTCATTATCAAAAAACAGAAACTTGGTATTCATAATCACAAATTTCTCTGAGTTACGACTAGCTGTTCCCTTAACTGTGTTGGCTCAGTTTAATGGGCAAAAACCTGGCATGAAACATTATTCTTTATGATCCTGAAATTATTACATAATTCCTTTCATTCCTTCTGGAAAAGACAAAAGAAGCTGGTAGGCTTTTCCAATTGATAAAAGTAAACTTCACTTTATTAGTCATTATGAAACTAGGCATAAGAAAGAGATAGTGACATCATGTAAGAACATTACATCTTTTTTTTTGAGACGAAGTCTCGCTTTTGTCCCCCATGCTGGAGTGCAGGGGCGCCATCTCGGCTCACTGCAACCTCCGCCTCCTGGGTTCCTGGGTTCAAGCAATTCTCCTGCCTCAGCCTCCCGAGTGGCTGGGATTACAGGCACCTGCCACCATACCTGACTAATTTTTGTATTTTTAGTAGAGATGGGGTTTCACCATGTTAGCCAGGCTAGTCTCAAACTCCTGACCTCAGGTGATCCGCCCACCTCAGCCTCCCAAGGTGCTGGGATGTACAGGCACGAGCCACCACACCCGGCTCATTACATATTTTTAGTATGGTAGGATAAAGTGCTATTGTGTGCAGATTGTGCTGATGGAACCGTTGTTGTACCACGTCTATTTTACGAAAAGTATTACCAACTGGAACATTAGGCAGAGAATCAGTGTCTAGAAACATAGCTAAATTCAAAAGCCTCCATGCAACGATTGCTATTGGAACATAACATGGATTTTATTAACTCAAGCTAAGGCAATCGTCAGGCCAAATTTGTACTGTAAGTATTTCATCAGTGGAAGAGGAAACTAATGAATGATTCTATTCTTGAGTTCTTATATTTTGCTTGAAACTAATTCATATAAATGAAAGAAATTTTTTTCTGTAACTATATTCTCTTGGTTTAAAATAATTTTGTTTCAAGAATGCACTATACTTTTAAAAACCCCTTTGAATAAAATAGTGGTTTTTTTGTTTTGTGTGTGGTTTTTTTTTTTTTTTTTT
>NW_012104154.1:1204415-1205970 GCF_000951045.1 Mandrillus leucophaeus | reverse complement strand
CATCTCAAAAAAAAAAAAAAACCAAAAAAAGTTAAGCTAGTATAGTGCCTTACTGCGCCCAAAGTAACTTAGTAAAGGGATGTGTATTACTTAGAAATGAAAGTGACACAAAAGAGAACTGTGTGTAAATAAGACTGCATTGCACAGATGCAGAACCACCTGTGAAAGTGTAGGAGAGAGTAAAGGAACTGGGCCGGAATGTAAGCTCTGCCATTTAACTAGCTGTGTGACACTGGGCAAGTCACTTGACTTCTGTGAGCCTTAGTTTTCTTATCTGAAAATAGTCATTGAAAGTGAATGAAGGAAAGCAGATCAGGCTCCCAGTGCCCGTTCTGTGGTAAGTGTTCAATAAATGGCACCTATTATGATTGCTTTTGTTATTATCTCCATGACAGGAAGAAAGCCTGCACCCCAGGCCCATGTCTGTGCAGCTCTGCACTCACACCTGGTTCCCCTCTGCTCACCTGTTTGTCTCCCACCCACGACTGAGTGCCTGGTCTCGGGAGTTGGGTTTTTCCTCTCCTTGTTTATGTGCCCCCAGTCTTCCCTTGTGCCCAGTACACAGTAGGTGCTCCATATGTGTTGAATAAACCAATTAATGAATAAGAGAATCTCTCTGTTAATAAGTAAAATATCTTCTTTACAATTCACAGAACATTAAAAGAAAGCATCAAAAAAGTTTTCTGGTTACAAAACTCTCTTATATAAGGTATGTGGGTGACTGTCAATGAAATGTTGAGCACTTAATATCTTCAGGTTTTTGCTGGAAGACTGCAAGTATATTTTAATTTCCACCCTGAAGTAATTCCCAGTGTAGTTGGGCACAAAAGACAAACATGTGGAAACACACACAGTGTATGTGATTATGCCTCTCTCCGTATCACCCCACAATGCTGATAAACTCTTTTTAACACTGCAAGATTATTTGATACATAATATTACAGAAAATATCCTAAGATAGTATGGTGATTTGCCGCTGAGTTGTGGAGACCATGAATGTAATATATACAGATGAGAGAAGAATCACAGATTTATAGTGACATGTCATGAAATTCAAATAGGAAGAAGATGATTAAAAACAAATGAGATGGCCGGGTGCAGTGGCTCACGCCTGTAATCCCAGCACTTTGGGAGGCCAAGGCGGACGGATCACCTGAGGTCAGGAGTTCAAGACCAGCCCGACCAACATGGAGAAACCCCATCTAAAAATACAGAAGTATCTGGGCATGGCGGCACATGCCTGTAATCCCAGCTACTCAGGAGGCTGAGGCAGGAGAATTGCTTGAACCCTGTAGGTGGAGGCTGTGGTGAGCCAAGATCACACCATTGCACTCCAGCCTGGGCAACAAGAGTGAAACGCCGTCTAAAAAAAAAAAAAAAAAGACACATGTAATGAGAGACATCTTCCCCATTTATTTTCTGCCCTTGGATGTTTTCACAGGAAGAAATGATGTTTGGCAACATGGTAGCCATCTTATGATCCTGAGGATAAAGGCTAGAACAGTTCACAGAATATGACCCATGCCCTGACACTGAAGAGCTTATGACTTCGCTG
>NW_012104154.1:1155929-1202490 GCF_000951045.1 Mandrillus leucophaeus | reverse complement strand
AGAGATAGGGTTTCACCATGTTGGCCAGGATGGTCTCGATCTCCTGACCTCGTGATCTGCCCGCTTCGGCCTCCCAAAGTGCTGGGATTACAAGCGTGAGCCACTGTGCCTGGCCTAGTAACCGTTTTTTAGTTCAAAGCTACTCTGTAACTGAAATCTGAAATCTATTTTGACAGAATTTTCAGGATCACAAGAAGTATTTTGGACATTTCAATGTTGAATGTTTGATAGAACAATTCAAAGGAATCAGAAAAAAAAAATTCTAATCTCTTAAACTCAGATGCTTGTAAAGAGGTGGATTGATTGAGAAGAATCCTTTTCATTGAGTTGCAGTGAGTCACCTGGTGGAATTTGCTGGAATCTAAGCCTACCAGGCAGTCAGGGATGTGATGGGCAGGTTTATGTCCACGTTAAGGTGTAGATTAAAACCAACAGCTCCGTTGTTAATGTGGCTTTTACTTTAGTTTTTGTGGAAGAAGTTTGTCTCCATTTATATTGTATTCTATATAGGAGTGCAGAACTTTTTTTTACTCATGTTAAAGTTTACTTGGTTAAGTCCCTTTTAAGAGGTGAGCATATTGCTTGGCAGTGATGTAAATATTAGGTAACGTTATTTAGAAGCACCACGGTATGCATGTACTATTTAGAAACTTAACCAACCAGAGGTTATCTGTCATTTCCTTCCTGTAATTGCCCACACCCAACTATTTCTCCATTTTGCCTCATTAAATACAGCCTTCCTCTATATCTTTCTGGGCAGAGGTTATTTTTCCCTCACTTTCCTGGACCACATATTCTCTTACTGATAGGTCTCATTAGGGATTTGTCCTTTACAGCTTTATAGTTTAGGTATTTGGGAACTTACTTCCTTTTTGAGAATGCTAACTCGTTGAAAGAAAGAACTGTGGCCGTGCCTCATCTGTGCTTGTATGCCCTACATGCTTAGCATATTTCCTTGTACATAATTTGTAATAAACATTTATCCAATGAATAACTGGGATTTTCTTTTTATTCATGTATTGCAGATAACCACGGAGGCCCAGCTTCATTCAATAAGGAGCCTGAAGGATTTATCCCAGACAGTAGAACAAAAGGAAGAATATTGATGGATTTTAAACCAGAGTTTTTAAAGAGCTTGAGAATACGGGGAAATTAATTTGTTCTCCTACACGCATATATAGGGGAAGGTTGTTTCTGATGCAGCTGAGAAAAATGCAGACCATCAAAAAGGAGCAGGCATCTCTTGATGCCAGTAGCAATGTGGACAAGATGATGGTCCTTAATTCTGCTTTAACGGAAGTGTCTGAAGACTCCACAACAGGTGAGGAGCTGCTTCTCAGTGAAGGAAGTGTGGGGAAAAACAAATCTTCTGCGTGTCGGAGGAAACGGGAGTTCATTCCCGATGAAAAGAAAGATGCTATGTACTGGGAAAAAAGGCGGAAAAATAATGAAGCTGCCAAAAGATCTCGTGAGAAGCGTCGACTGAATGACCTGGTTTTAGAGAACAAACTAATTGCACTGGGAGAAGAAAACGCCACTTTAAAAGCTGAGCTGCTTTCACTAAAATTAAAGTTTGGTTTAATTAGCTCCACAGCATATGCTCAAGAGATTCAGAAACTCAGTAATTCTACAGCTGTGTACTTTCAAGATTACCAGACTTCCAAATCCAATGTGAGCTCATTTGTGGACGAGCACGAACCCTCGATGGTGGCAAGCAGTTGTATTTCTGTCATTAAACACTCTCCACAAAGCTCGCTGTCCGATGTTTCCGAAGTGTCCTCGGTAGAGCACACGCAGGAGAGCTCCGTGCAGGGAAGCTGCAGAAGTCCTGAAAACAAGTTCCAGATTATCAAGCAAGAGCCAATGGAATTAGAGAGCTACACAAGGGAGACGAGAGATGACCGAGGCTCTTACACAGCATCCATCTATCAAAACTATATGGGGAATTCTTTTTCTGGATACTCACACTCTCCCCCACTACTGCAAGTCAACCGATCCTCCAGCAACTCCCCGAGAACGTCGGAAACCGACGATGGTGTGGTAGGAAAGTCATCTGATGGTGAAGATGAGCAACAGGTCCCCAAGGGCCCCATCCATTCTCCAGTCGAACTCAAGCACGTGCATGCAACGGTGGTTAAAGTTCCAGAAGTGAATTCCTCTGCCTTGCCACACAAGCTCCGGATCAAAGCTAAAGCCATGCAGATCAAAGTAGAAGCCTTTGATAATGAATTTGAGGCCACGCAAAAACTTTCCTCCCCTATTGACATGACATCTAAAAGACATTTTGAACTCGAAAAGCATAGTGCCCCAAGTATGGTACATTCTTCTCTTACTCCTTTCTCAGTGCAAGTGACTAACATTCAAGATTGGTCTCTCAAATCGGAGCACTGGCATCAAAAAGAACTGAGTGGCAAAACTCAGAATAGTTTCAAAACTGGAGTTGTTGAAATGAAAGACAGTGGCTACAAAGTTTCTGGCCCAGAGAATTTGTATTTGAAGCAGGGGATAGCAAACTTATCTGCAGAGGTTGTCTCTCTGAAGAGACTTATAGCCACACAACCAATCTCTGCTTCAGACTCTGGGTAAATTACTACTGAGTAAGAGCTGGGCATTTAGAAAGATGTCATTTGCAATAGAGCAGTCCGTTTTGTATTATGCTGAATTTTCACTGGACCTGTGATGTCATTTCACTGTGATGTGCACATGTTGTCTGTTTGGTGTCTTTTTGTGCACAGATGATGATGAAGATTAGATTGTGTTATCACTCTGCCTGTGTATAGTCTAATAGTCCATGCAAAGGCTGTATATATTGAACATTATTTTTGTTGTTCTATTATAAAGTGTGTAAGTTACCAGTTTCAATAAAGGATTGGTGACAAACACAGAACTCCAGCTCCATTGCATTTGATTTGATGGAAAAGAAAAATCAATTTAAGTTACAAAACTAAATATTAAGCTGTTTTACATTTTATATGGGGGAGTTTTCTCCCCTGAATAAGAGAAAACTGAAGTGCTAAGTTCAGCAAATAATTTGTTTTTCCAGGCTATCAGTTGGAAAACCTTCTAAAGAGAAAGAAAAGAAAAATAACAGTGAATTTTCTTGCATTCAAGACTAATTCACTAAATTACTTTATATTATATATTTTTCTGTAAAATTATGTTTTCTCTATAATTTTCTTAAGTATAAAAATCCAAGTTGTTTGGTAACAGCCTCTTCTTAGTTATCTACCCTTTAAGTATGACACATGGATGTGGGTAGTTGAGTCACTGACGCATTTTATTAAAGTCTGTTTTAAAAGAGTAGATAAAGACTGAGGATGAGGCATTTTTATGTTATTATAAGTCTTAACAGTTCTAGAGTATAACAACCTAGGGAACTAAGCTAAACACTAATTTTATTTAGTTGTTAAAATTTCAAAGAACACGTCAATTACCACATGCCAACATATATAATCTGAGTATATATAATGACATTTTAGAAGATTTGTTAATGATGAATAGAAAGAATGGCTCTATATCTTCAGATATTAGCTTAAAAATTATAACATAGAAGTCCAAAACAAAAATCTTCCTAAGTAAATTGAGGATAAGACCATGATTGGTTATTTGTCCAAGACCCTCAGTTGCCTTATAGAAGTAAGCGTGGTCAAACGTGGACCCAGTGCTTCTGTTGCAGTGCGTGACTGGCATCTGCCTCTGCGTCTGGGATGGGGTGGGGTTGGGGGAAAGTTGTGCGGGTTGGTAGGCGGGCTGGGCATTAGTCAGGCACAGCTTTCTCCAGAGATAACTGCTCACTGAAGCCCTCTCCAGAATCATCTCTTTCCACACTGACCTCTTTTCTATTCTAGAAGTGGGTAAAAGACTTGAGCAGTCCTGGAACAGGTGCAGAGTGACAGTGACTCAGCCCTCACTTCTCACTCGCATCTCATGTTGGCAGGGAGGCAAAATGCAGGCAGGAAGAGCCCAAGGGTAGCATCCCGTTTTAGGAGTCTGCAGTCTTTGTGACTGCCCGCTTTGAGCACAAGCCTGATTTTTGATATGCTAAATTTGCTGCACTTTCATATTTTTAAAAAGCATGGTGCTTTGTATTAAAGGCACTGCCAGTAACACACACACACACACACACACACACACACACACACACAGGCCATCCACTTTGTCCTTTCTGCCACAGGGGTCACTTTCCTCTCTCAAATCTGGCTCTTAGGGAAATGTGCCGCCTGGCTCCGCTCTTGGCCTTCTCTCTCCAGTATTTTACTAGTGGCTGGGTGAGGCTCAGAGGCCGACTCTTCTCATTTGTGAAAGTTATAAAGCAGGGAAGGAGAGCTAAAATATCCGATGGGAGTCAGGACCCACAAGCCTTTGGCGGTCTAGATGGGTAGGATGAATCTAACAACACAAAATATAATAGGGATACAACGTAAAGCCAGGTTCCTACATTAAAAAAAAAAAAAAAAAAAAAGCTATCCACATTCACAATTGGGAGAAAAATAATAAAATAACTACATTTTAAAAAATGAGTTTCAGTTCCCTCAAGCTTACTAAGAGTCAACAACGGTGGAACGCTGGGTTGTGTCAATGCAAATGGCATTCCAAGCACAGGTGGCTGTCCTCCGTACCTGGGGTGCACACTTGATAAGAGGAGCAACAGCAGACTTTCCAAAGGAGATGGGCGAGTTTGTAGCCGTGAAGTAAGATAAAACACTAAGATAACTATTGGTAAATTGTCCAAAAAGGGATCAGCCTTACACTCTGGGCTACTGAAAGGGAGAATAAGTAGATAATAGCAAGAAAGGTAAATCTCGAGTAGTTTTCTTTTTTTTTTTTTTTGGAAGAACTTTGATCTCTCAGAGCAGTACGGAAGCAAACAGCACCTTCCCCGGTAATCTGTGAATATTAGCGCTCGTGGTGTGTAACACACTCAGATGTCATCATTTGAACTCTTTCCCTTAGCCTTTTTTTGCCTTTTCATTTCAAGGATCGAAGTTATCATTGGGATCATGTTTAAAATGCGACTCGTGGCCGGGGGTGGTGGCTCACACCTATAATCCTAGCACTTTGGGAGGCCTAGGTGGGAGAATTGCTTGAGCCCAGGAGTTCGAGCCAAGACAGGGCAACATAGTGAGACCCTGTCTCTACCCCCACCCCCAAAACTCCCCCCAAATTAGCTGGGCATGGTGGCACATGCCTGTAGTCCTAACTGCAGGAGGCTGAGGAGGAAGGATTGCTGGAGCCCAGGAGTTCGAGCTGTAGTGAGCTGCAATGGCACCACTGCACCCCAGACGGGCAATAGAGCAAGACCTTACTTATCTCAAAAGAAAAAAAATGTAACTCCTTAGGAATAAAAGGAATATCATCAACAAACAATTCCAATCCCACTAGAGACCAAGAAATGTAAAGTAAAATCACACCTTGACACTTTGGTTTCATGATGTTAACCAACCAAACACCACCACCTCTCCTTCCCACTCACAGAGCCCCCAAGAATGACAGAAGATGTGTTTAAAACCAAATAAATGTATATTCAAAAATAAGAAACACAAACCTCAGAGCTCTAGAAGGTTTAAGAATTCCCAGCAAGGTGGCTATCCGGCAGGCCCAGATAGTGGGAGGAAGCTGCAGTCAGGCACAACCCAAGAAAGCTGCCACTGGGTTCCGCCCCAGTGACTGAACAGGAGAGGCCTGTGGGGAACCTGAGTGATCCTCAGGGACATTGGCTGGGCGAGGACACAGCAGCCACAGCCACCAGCCAGGCCAATCGCAGTAGGGAGCCACGCAGGGCAGAGTCGGGGGGTCGGGGGGGGCCTGCGCCCCGATAGCCCCCTGCTCCCCTGTGCGGTGCACGCCTGTGCGTGCGTCCCGCAGGAGGGCTGCGTATCCTGGGTCCATTGTTTGGCCTTTTTTTGGTTTTCGGTTTTTTATTGTTGTGCCCATTTTTATAAAGAAGAATGCTCAGACTCTGAGAGGTTGACTTGTCGGAACTCCCAGCTGGCCATCAAAAGCGGCGGTCAGGTCAGGCACTTTGTTCTTACCCCCATATACCCGGGAAATGAGACTAAGGCATCTCTCCAACCTGCATGAGAAAAGGAGTATCCAAAGTGGCTTTCCTCTGTCAATCAGTGAAACTGCTGTCTAAGCATCTACTTGTATAGATGTATAACAACTGTGTAATAACTGTATTCTTTTTTATCCTCAACCAGCAAACATTCCCAAATAAAAACAGCCCCCATCAGTGTAGATCTTCCATTGCTCACAGATACGCACACGTGTTTCCTCTCCTGAAGTCAAATTCCTCACAAATAGGCACCTTTTTGACACACAGCCATTGTTAATTAAAACCTTAAAAGAAATCATGTTACATTTTTAAAAAAACTAGCAGCTGTTAAGCTCATTTTTGAAAACTATGAATTATTTCTCAGAAATGAAAATCATTGGCAGCACCCACCTGATGTTTGTTGTTTTGTGTTCTGTGGGGCAGAGGTGGGGAGCTGTTGAAGTGTAGTATTAATTACCACTGAGATGTCTTGGGCTGGGCCACCAACTACCTGCACCAGAAAAATTTAAATAAGAAAAACTTGTGGCTGTGTGTGGTGGCTCACATCTGTAATCCTAGCACTTTGGGATGACGAGGCGGGTGGATCACCTCAGGTCAAGGGTTCGAGACCAGCCTGGCCAACATGGTGAAACCCTGTCTCTACTAAAAACACAAAAATTAGCCAGGTGTGGTGGCAGGCACCCGTATTCCCAGCTATTCAGGAGGCTGAGACAGGAGAATAACTTGAACCCGGAAGACAGAGGTTGCATTGAGCTGACATTGTGACACTGTACTTCAGCCTGGGTGACAAGAGCAAGACTCCATCTCAAAAAAAAAAAAAAAAAAAACTTGCCAAGGATGTGAAATTGTGGCATACTCAAAATGCCAGTGAGGATACAGAAGTAAGAGAATATGCAGAATTATGAACCATAGTCTTCCCAGATAAATGTACACAAGGATATCTTCTGGAAAGGTAATATAAAATACAACTGGTTTAAAGAGTCAGCCACGCATGGTGGCTCACATCTGTAATCCCAGCACTTTGGGAGGCTGAGGCGGACGGATCACCTGAGGTCAGGAGTTCGAGACCAGCCTGGCCAACACGGTGAAGCCCGTCTCTACTAAAAATACAAAAATTAGTCGGGAGTGATGTGTGCGTCTGTAATCCCAGCTACTTGGGAGGCTGAGGCAGGAGAATTGCTTGAACACAGGAGGTAGAGGTTGCAGTGAGCTGAGATCGTGCCACTGAACTCCAGCCTGAACGATAGGGCAAGACTCCATCTCGAGGGAAGAGAGAGAGAGAGAGAGAGAGCGAGAGCGAGCGAGCTTGGCAGTAATTCCCAGAGGTTGCTTATTTTGATTCTAGTGGACGTAAGGAAAAACTTAATTCAAGAACTAATGAAAATAAGACCCAGGGTAATATGAGCACCGGAGAACAGATGACACTTAGTGACGAAGAGGTGCTACTTAGAAAGTCGGGAGAGAGAAGCTGTCACTGCTAAGTCACGCTGGAGCCCGGCAAAGAGTGGTTACTGTCTGCTGAGTATCGATAAGGCTACAGACAGGCAAACAGAAGTACTTCTGCAGAGCATTCGAAAGGAAACTAGTTCAGCTAAGTAGCCCAGACAGGTATGACGGCTATTTTTTACACCTCATTTTTGTCAATCTGATCCACTTGAGAAGGAAAAGGTTACTTTGGGGGAAATACCTTAATAAAGTCCAAGGTTCTGGAGGTCAAGAAACTTTTGAAAGAGCACATGGAAGAAATCAAGGTAGGAAAGGAGAGAGAAAAAGGAAGTTGTTCAAGAATAACATATCTATCTAACAAAAGGGAGATGAAGAACAGGAAGGAAACTTAAAATTAATAACCCCTGAAGTAAACATATTTCAGTATAACAGGGTTAAAAAAAAAAAAAAGTTGTTCTAACAGCTATGTCAGATTTCTAGTGAGAGAGGGAACTTTCTTTCCGAGAAAAGAACTTCGATATGATACCGGGGTCCCAGCAGAAACGCTAAAAACGGTGATGTTTATAGATGCCTGGCACAAACATAGTTCAGTTTCTTTGCAGAGAAACTGAGTCAGATGATGGTGGTGGTTTGTGCTTTTTCAGGGCAGTAAGGAGGATTACTTTTGAAAGGAAGAGGATGGAGGAGAAGAGAGAAGGGAGGGGACCCTGCCTGGCTAAAAAGCCAGTGCAGACTCCCTGTGGGTGGGCAGCCACAGGACCCAGAAAGCCACCGTCTGATTCGAAAGAGTTTCCATTGCTGAATGGAAACAGGCCAAAATATCTCCTCCTCAGATTTTCAGTAGGTCCTACTAGACTCAGAAATGCTTTTTGCGAGTGAGTTTTTGTTTGCGGGACTTTGTATGTGAGTGAGCATTCTGCAGAGCAGCTTTCTGAAAGCAGGAGCCCAAGGCCATGGCCATGAAGGCTGACCTGAGAAACCTGCAGAATCTGGAGGGAGACTTGGACTTTGATGACCCATGCACCTAAGACCTGGATGTCATCTTATCTAGATCTCAGGGGTTGCAGCACCCCCACCTGCTCATTTTCAACGACCATGAATCGCCTAATGGATACCCAGTTCTGTGCAATGTGCTGTAAAGGAAACATAACAAAAAAAGACTATCTCCTTGTGAAGAGTTTTAAATCTACTTGTAAAGACCAAAATTCTAGAAGTAGTAAGAGCCAATAGCGTACATTATTAAGAGGTAGAATATGTAGAAAGAAATCTATCTGGCTGGGTGCAGTGGCTCACACCTGTAATCCCAGCACTTTGGGAGGCTGAGGCGGGCAGATCACAGGGTCAGGAGTTCAAGACCAGCCTGGCCAAGATGGTGAAACCCTGTCTCTACTAAAAGTACAAAAATTAGCGGGGTGTGGTGGCGTGTGCCTGTAATCCCAACTACTCGGGAGGCTGAGGCAGCGAATTACTTGAACCCGGGAGGCGGAGGCTGCAGTGAGCCAAGATTGTGCCACTGCATTCCAGCCTGGGCGACAGAGAGAGACTCCGTCTCAAAAAAAAAAAAAGAAAGAAAGAAAGAAATGTATCTACCAAAGAAACTCAGAAAACAGAACTGGGCAGAAACTAAAGGACGTTTTGGCAATTAAAGAACCTGGATTTGTCGGGTGTGGTAGTCACAACTGTACTCCCATCACTTTGGGAGGCTGAGGCAGGAGGATCGCTTGAGCTCAGGAGTTCGAGTCCAGCCTGGGCAACATGGGGAAACCCCATCTCTACAAAAAATTTAAAAATTAGCCGAGTGTGGTGGTGTGCGCCTGTAGTCCCAGCTGCCCAAGAGGCTGAAGTAGGACAAGTACTTGAGCCCAGGAGGTTAAGGCTGCAGTGAGCCGCGATTGCACCATGGCACTCCAGCCTGGGTGACAGAGCAAGACCCTGTCTCAGGAAAAAAAAAAAAGACAAAAAAAAAAAAAAAAAGAAAGCGAAAAAGAAAGAACCTAGATGAGAAGGAAAATTTAGAACTTGAATGAGCAGGGAAGACGTGTTGGGCATGAATACTACTGTTGGGGGCAGGGCGTGGTAAAGTGATGAAATACTCTGCATCATTGCAGAAGGGAATTTATTCAGAGGATTAGTAACAGAATTCAAAGATAAACATAGAACCAGTTGCCAAAGGACCTTGAATTCCAGGCTTAAGAAAATGCCTTTGATTCACTTAGATGGCTGGAGGAAACGTAACCTTGTAACTGCTGCTGAAAGACCTACCAGGGGCATCAGCTAAAGGTGAATCCAGGTAGGAGAGTCAGGAGAGCAGGTGAGCAGGGGTCAAGAAAAAGATCTGGAGAAGCTGAAGAGCTCTTCCTTCCCTGGGTACATTAGTGCGTTCTGAACACTTCAACAGCAGTGAAATCCCAGCAGAGCCAGGGTCACTGAAGATGGTGGATTGTAATGAACCTATTCTTCATTTTCTGCAAAGTATGATAACTATCATGATGTTATTTTCTGCTTCTTCAATTTGTAGTTGCTTTTGTCTTGTATGCCCCAAGTGGCACCTAATATCATACCAACATCAGTACAGAACAAAATGGGGATAACTACTGAGATAATTCAAGGGAAAATATTCTGAATTTTTTGATATTGTAAATGAGTGTGTTTCTAGAAAAATCAAGATAATTCTCTATATTTTCCACTTTACTTGCTGTGAACATGCAAATTGGGCCTAAAGCTTGCAAAACACATTTAAAAACTCATTTTCTCCAGGTAGAAAGAAGCATCTTAGTGCCTCCTCAGAGTCATGGAATAAGGCGGAAATGAGGGAAGTGTCACTCTTCCCATTCATTAAGTTTGAGAGTAAATTAGCCTCAGGCCAGAAAGTTCTAGGATAGAGCAAAGTGTACTATAGGCCGAGCATGGTGGCTCACGCCTGAAATTCCAGCACTTTGGGAGGCCAAGGCAGGCAGATCACCTGAGGTCACGAGTTCAAGACCAGCCTGGCCAACATGGTGAAATCCTGTCTCTATTAAAAGTACAAAGAATACAGCTGGGACACACACCTGTAGTCCCAGCTACTCAAAAGGCTGAGGCAAGAGAATCGATTGAACCCAGGAGGTGGAGGTTGCAGTGAGCTGAGATCACACCACTGTACTCCAGCCTCGGCAACAGAGCGAGGCCCTTGTCTCAAAAAAAAAAAAGAAGAAAGAAAGAAAGAAAGAAAAGTATGCTGCAATAATTGGTGAAAGCCCCAAGGTGGGGTGGCTCTTGCCTGTAATCCCAGCACTTTGAAAGGACAAGGCAGAAGGATCCCTTGAAGCAGGAGTTTAAGACCAGCCTGGGCAACACTGCAAGACCCCGTCTCTATAAAAATTTTAAAATTAGCTGAGGTGGTGGTGGGCACCTGCAGTCCCAGCTGCTTGGGAGGGTGAGGTGGAAAGATTGCTCGAGCCCAGGAGTTTGAGACTGCAGTGAGCTATGATAGCTCCATTGCACTCCAGCCTGGGTGATGGCGAGACCTTGTCTCTTTAAAAAAAAAAAAATTCAAACTTTTTTTTCCTCTCTGTGCTTCATATTGGGTAATAAATAAATAACTGGGGAAAGCAATAAAAAATGGCTAAGCAGAAGAAAATACAAGCGATGGCTAGAGCCTGCTACTTTTATTTGTCCCTGCCTAATGCGCTTGCCAAGTTCTGTTATATTTCAGTACCATGAATAGCATACCAAAACTTAAACGGTGACTTACACGTGCAGTAATGCATATTTATGATGAAAGCGTAAGAAAGAATGAACAACAGGTCATTTTTTAGTATGCCTTTTATGTACTTTAAACATACACAGTCACAGTGAGTGCTAAGGCGAGAGCCCTGCTGGCATTTCCTTTGCCCCCTCTTCCCACAATTGTGATTGAAGAACTAGGTGACCAGGCCGCGAGTGACAGCAGGTTTGGAAGCTGCTTCAGAGGAATGTTCTGCATTTGCAGAGGGGAATTGTTTCCCTGGGGACATGGCTGGCACAGCTGGACTCCATGAGCCCCAACTCCCGAGGAAGTGTGGTACTCTGGGCTTCTGCACGACGCCGCTAACATTCACTGTACTTTGAGAGCTCTTTCTGTGTCCCAGAAATAGCCTTTCACAGAGCTTGGCAGGGAAATGTCAGTCACTTGGCCACGTGCACAGAGTGGGTACGTGGGGAGAAGGAGGTGACTTTGAGAGCCACACTCCTAATCACTGTGCAACACTGCCTTAGGTCTGAGCTGGTAGCATTTTTAAGGGCAAAAAAATCATGGAGGAGAGGATGAGAAGTACAGTAATTATTCTATCCCATCAGTTTAGGCTGCAAGAGCCTGAACTAGTCTGTGGGCTACCACCACTGTCCCCAGTGCCAGCGAGCCCTGCACCGTCTACCACACTGTGCCCACTGCTACAGGCCGACCATCTCCCCAAAGCCCACATGGAGACACACTGCCCACCTTCTTTTTTTGTGGGGACAGGGTCTCACTCTGTCGCCCAGGCTGGAGTGCAGTGGTGCAATCATGGCTCACTGCAGCCTTGACCTTGATGATTGCTTGCATGGCTCAAGCAGTCATCCCGCCTCAGCCTTCCAAGTAGCTGGGATTACAGGTTAGTGCCACCATTTTTTTTAAAACGTCACATTTAAAGTTTTTAAATTTTACATTTAAGGTTTGTGCCACCATAATTTTTAAATTTTTTTTGTAGAGACAGGGTTTCATGATGTTGCTCTGGCTGGTCTAGAACTTCTGTGCTCAAGCAATCCTTCTGCCTTGGCCTTCCAAAATGCTGGGATTATAGGCATGAGCCACTGTGTCTGGCCACATTGCCCACCTTCTAAAAACCTCAGGAGACCCTCTTGGTTACAAATAACAATGCCTAAACCTGCTTGTCTGAAACTTAAGACCCTCAACATTTCAGCTGACACTAACCTTTCCCAGCATATCTCCCATCCTCTGTGAATTCCAGACTGTGGGTTGCAACTGCACTGGCTTGTGCCATTAATGCCATGGACGCTAGCCAGCGTTTCAGATGCAGGAACAGATGACATGGCAGTGCATTCAAGGTAGCAAGTCTAGCTGTGGTTTTAAGAAACACACATCCTGAAAAGTTTCCATTTACAATGTAAAATGCATCTCTTATGATAGGTCTCTACTGAATTAAAGTCCTGAAAGCCGTGATTTCATACCACTGATGTGAACTATTCTCCCCGGAACCCAGGAAGCCCACAGAGAGGCTTTACTGGCCTCTGGGAGGCAAAAGAAGGGGGCATGAAAGCCTAGGTCTCAAGGCCCGGTTCTCCTCCCATTAGTGCTCCGTGTGTGTGTGTGTGTGTGTGTGTGTGTGGTATTGGGTGTTTGCCTGGTAGAAGAGTTCTGCTCTTCCCTACTCTGTGACAACATTCTTCATGACCCCACATCTTGGGTGCTCTTCTGCTTCCACGTCTATAGCACATGCCTGCCCTAGCCTCCATCATACAGCTCTTTTCCTGTAGCATTATTCAAAGTAAATTCTGATACAAGAAAATTAGGACTACCTTTTCAAGACTATCATTTTCTAGGTTAGATAATACCTGTGTACTACTGGCATTACTGTTATTTCCATCCAAAAATTAGCCCTCTTAAATGGTACCCCTTGAAAACAACTTGAATAAATTAAGTAGTACCTTGCCAGGTTCTGGAAACACAAAATAAAAATGTCCTGGTATTTTAGACCAGTGGTTTCCAACTTTTGTTTATCCCACCGTCCTAGCTATTAAAAAAAGAAGAAAGAAAAAGAAAGAAAGAGAGAGAGAGAGAGAGAGAGAGAAAGGAAGGAAGGAAGGTAGGAAGGGAGGGAGGGAGGGAGGAAGGAAGGAAAGGACATCTATCTATGTATCTATTATCTACTTTCCTACCTATCAACCATCTATCATCTATCTATCATCTATCTATCCACCCATTCACTCATCCATCTAGCCGTTATCCATTTATCTATGTACCCATACATACATCATACATCTATCTATCTACCTATGTATCTTTTTATCCATCCATCCACCCATCCATCTATTTGATGAGAGAGAAAGTGCAGGTACTCAAGTCAGAACATTAAATATTAATGAACCTTGCTGAGCGGGGTGGCTCATGCCTGTAATCCTAGCACTTTGGGAGGCCAAGGTGGGCACATCACTTGAGGCCAGGAGTTTGAAATCAGCCTGACCAACATGACAAAACACTGTCTCTACTACAAATACAAAAATTAGCTGGGCATGGTGGCACACACCTGTAATCCCAGCTACTCACGTGACTGAAGCACAAGAATTGCTTGAACCCAGGAGGCAGAGGTTGCAGTGAGCCACTGCACTCCAGCCTGGATGACAGAGTGGAGACCTGTCTCAAAAACAGGAATAAATAAAATAAATATTATTAAAGCTTAATGTATCTTATTTTCAGGCAAATAAATATGAAAAATAATTCAAATATTCTCCCTGCATTACAAAGGATAATTCTGTAAACATACTGGGCATCATCCTTGGACCCCAGTAAAGACCACTGCTTTGTATGAGGAGGGATTGGAGGTAGAGGAATGGTAGCTCTTCATATACTTGATCAGCTAATTGGCTTTTTACAAAAAACAAAAAACAAAAAACAAAAAAACTAAGGCACATTTTGACATCTCAGTTTAAAGCTCTTAGATATTTCCAAATGTTAAAAATATACACACATCTCTATTTCTTCTTCTCCGTATTTCTTCTCACCAGCTTGGGTTTTAATGGATAAGATAGCCTTACAGATCGTTTCCAGTTTTGAACTATTTTTGACACCTACACTATATTTTGAAAGTGAGGCTATGTTTGTCTTATAAAATGCCTAAGACTTGTTTATTACCTAAAAATGAACAAGGAAAGTCAGAGCCTGCCCTAGTGTTCTTCCAGTGGTCAGGAAAAAGCTTCTACCGCAGAGCAGTTTAATGAGGCAATGGAAAACTACATAAAGTTTGGCTTTGAATCCATCAGGAATTGTGTTGATTCAAGGTACCAGATAGCTCTTTATAGAATATAAGTTCCCCCTTCATTTTATTACTATTACTTTTTGAGACAGAGTTTCGCTCTTGTTGCCCAGGCTGGAGTGCAATGGTGTGATCTCGGCTCACTGCAACCTCTGCCTCCCTGGTTCAAGCGACTTTTCCTGCCTCAGTCTCCTGAGTAGCTGGGATTACAGGCATGTGCCACCACGCCCAGCTAATTTTTATTTATTTATTTATTTATTTATTTATTTATTTTGTATTTTTAGTAGAGACAGGGTTTTACCATATTGGCCACGCTGATCTTGAGCTCCTGACCTCAGGCGACCCACTCTCCTAGGCCTCCCAAAGTGCTGGGATTACAGGTGTGAGCTCCTGTGCCCGGCCAAGTTCCTCCTTTAAAAGTTGTAAATTGTTTCAGGGCTAGCATTCAAATAGGCTTTGAGGGAAAGCAATCACCTATTAAATTCTTTGTGAGAAACATCTCTGGATTAAACTTGTGAGGGATTCCATCTAGTCTCTGATCTTTGAGCTTCTTTATAATTACAACTGACCCCAAAGTCATTCTATTTTGCAATTTTCTACCTTGGGTTCCAGCAGCCTTCATGATATTTGTAAGATATTAAAATTACCATCTGCTATTGCTTACTATGTCTTAGGCTTCTGATGTGATAAAAGTATTAATTATTTTAAGCAGTACATTTTTAAACTTATTATCCTCTTTTATGAAATGCTCACTAATGAATTCTTATTAAGCCATTAAGGTAAGTATGACAATTTATTATTACATTTTTCTTTTTCTATAAAATGGGAACAGCTTGTCTGGATTTGCATCTCTAATGGTAACAGAAGCTTTAAGAACATCTGCTTTGGTGTTAACTTCTAATAGGCCTTGCATGGAGCAATCTGTTCTCCATGTATGGGACTCAGTCATTATTCACGTTCCTGAGAAAAGATGGCACCAAGTCAACTACTGCTGGTTTTATTTGTATTGTTTGTAAGTCATTTTATTTTTTTGCTGTAGATATCCTGTAATTGAAACATACTACTTACTTACAAGAATTCTACCAAAATTCCGTTTCTACACTAGGACTAAAGTATTAAATTAGGAAGAGACATACATAGTACATTCAAGGAATGCGTATTTTGTGAATCTTTGAGGTATTCTTGCCATTTGAGGAATTCCTGAAATGAGTCATAACCCACAGGACACGTATCCGCAGAACTTGTGTTGTGTGACTCGCAGCGGCAAGTCATTTACAACCAGTTTTACACATGTTTGTCTGGTTTAACTTCCTAAAATACAAATGTGATCAACCCAATCTTCTGATTTCTTACTTTACAGACTAAGCTTTGCTATTCAAAGTGTGGTGCAGGCTCCAGCAGTGAGAATCTGACATGGAGTCTTCTAGAAATGCAGACTAGCAGGCCCCTCTCAGAATTAGAATCTGCATTCTAACAAAATCCCCGGGTGATACATCATACTCATTAAAATGTGAGAAGTAAGATCTACAGGAACGGCCCCCAAAAAAGTCTGTCTTGGTGAAATTAGTGAAAAATGAAGAACACAGTGAGTCTGTCATAAAGCTAAAGGTATCTAACGTTTTTAGTAGACAAGTATGAAATCTCCCCCTCCCCCTACTGCCATCCTCCAATCTGTTCTCCACCCACAGCATCCCTGTTCCCATCTTGCACAACTCTGCACCTTCGCACATGAAGCTTCTTCCATTGGGAATCCCCATCCCTGTCTGACACACTCCTTTGAATTCTTCAAGACCCACTCAGTTTCTACCACATCTGTAGAGACGTTCTCACTGGTGTCCCTACAATGCCGTACTCATGCTGTGATTGTATGTTTCTCACATTACATAAAATATTGTTCATGTGTCTGTCAACACACCTAGACCATGTGCTCCTCAAAAGCAGAGACTGTGTTCTCCCCGTCATTGTCTCCTCAACTCCTAAGAAAGATAGACACAAACTAGTTGCTCAATATGTTTGCTGAATGAATGTGACCTATGTGGAAATAAGCACCAGCAGAGACAGTTATTGTGAAATACTCCATTTGATAGGTTGAACATGGTAGATGGAAAGGCGTCAGTTCAGGAGACCACTTGCTAGAAGACTTTGGTCAAGCCCCTTAATCCTTCTGTGCCTCAGTTTCTTCACTTGTAAAATAAGAATACCTGATTTCTCTCAATGCATTGGATTATTCTGAGGAATTATGAAAGAATCTTTAAAAGTTAAAAAACAGGAACATCAAACACATGGTTAAACATCAATATGAGGCAGTTATCTTTTATTTAATGTACCATTAGAATGAAGACATACGATATACAAGTATTTGTGGCTTTTTTGGTTTTCTAGAGCTGCTGTAACAAAGTCCCACAGTCTAGGGGCTTAAACAACAAAAATCTATTTTCTGGTAGTTCTGGAGGCTAGAAGTTCAGGATAAGGTGTTGGCAGGGTTGCCTCCTTCTGAAGCCTCTCTCCTTGGCTTGCAGATAGATGATGTCTTCTCCCTGCATCTTCACATGGTCTTCTGTGTGTGTCTGTGTCCTCTAACTCTCTCTTTTTATAAAGACACCTGTCAGATTGGATGAGAACCCACCCTACTGACCTCATTTTAACTTAATTACCTCTTTAAAGACCCTGTCTCCAAATATAATCACATCCTGAAGTACCAGGTATTAGGACTTCCACTTACAAATTTTGAGGAAGACAATTCAGCTCTTAATAGTGACTTATTTAACTTTATACAATACGTATTTGTGGCTTTTTAATATAGCCAAGGCACCTCCTACCTGCTCCATCCATTCCTCAAATCCAGCCGGTTGTTAGGGATCCCGATTTTTTTTCCAACAGTAGGCCATTCAGAAATGCAAAGCACCATTCAGTTAATAATGGTGCGCCAAGACGGTTCAGACTTGGTAAGTGGGATTTCATTCGAACATGACTCAAGTGGAGAAGGAGGTTTTTACAATATTTTTAACGTTATAAAAAAATAAAAGAAACATAATATAGAAGTATAGAAAGAAAAATTTAAAACATCCCCTTCCCTAATCTGATCCCCTCAAGATGACCAATGTTAAGTGGTTTAATGTATATTTTTCCATATTAAAAATGCTTATATATGCAAACCTACACAAAAACATATGCACATATGGAGTCTCCATATGGAGGCATTTTCACACCCATTTTACTTTTGTCAGTAACCCATCATACTGTCTCAGTTTCATGATGTAATTGCAGTGGAATTACATTTAACAGCTCAAAATTACATATAATCAACACATTTCAATGGGGGTGGAGGAGGCAAGCAATGTGCCTCTTACTTGCTGGTGAGCCCCAGCACTCTGCTACCTCCTCATGCAGACTTTAGTCGGTTGGCCACCATGACGCTTAATTTTAGGTGTCGACTTGACTAGACTTAAAGGACACCCAGATGCTGGTAAAGCATTATTTCCGGGTGAATTTGTAAGAGTGTTTCTGGAAAAGATTACCATTTGAATTGGTAGCCTGAGTAAAGAAGGTAGCTCTTCCCAGTGTGAGTGGGTATCATCTAATTTGTTAAGGGCCCACACAGAACAAAAGAGCAGAGGAGGGGCGAATTTGATCTCTTCCATTTGAGCTAGGACATCCATCTTCTCCTGGCCTCAGACATCAGCACTCTGGGTTCTCCGGCATTTGGACTCCGAGACTGACACCATCATTTCACTGTTTCAGATTCTCAGGCCTTCAAACTCAAACTAAATTACATCACTGGCTTTCCTGAGTCTCCAGTTTGCAGACAACAAGTTGTGGGACTCCTTGAGCCTCCATAATTACATGAGCCAATTCCTATGCTAAATCAATTCCTCTCTCTCGTGTGTGTGTGTGTGTGTGTGTGTGTGTGTGTATAAAACTGTATACAACGCCACAGTGAACTCTTAACTCACAAGAGTCAACCTCTAAGATGCTGTCCTCTGTTTTGTAGCTTTATACTAATTTCTTTTCTTTTCTTTTCTTTCTTTCTTTCTTTTTTTTTTTTTTTTCTGAGATGGAGCCTTGTTCTCTTGCTAGGCTGGAGTGCAGTGGCATGATCTCAGCTCACTGCAACCTCTGCCTCCCGGGTTCAAGTGATTCTCCTGCCTCAGCCTCCTGATTAGCTGGGATTACAGGAGCCTGCCACCACACCCAGCTAATTTGTGTATTTTTAGTAGAGACAGGTTTCACCATGTTGACCAGGTTGGTCTTGAACTCCTGATCTCAAGTGATCCACCCGCCTCGGCCGCCCAAAGTGCTGCAATTACAGGCATGAGTGTACTGATTTCTCGAGTCACTTGAAGCACAGGTCTCTCATTTTTAAGAAGCTAAATTTACTTACTACTATGCTTAATTTAAATATTGTTTTTCTGGCTTTAATAATGTCTTGTCTTTAGAAAATTATCACATATGTTCATATTCCGATGTGATTAAATGCTTGCAACTATTTTTTTTTCTGTTTCCTTTCCTAATATTTAAGGCACTATGCCTTGTGGCTTAGCCCCTTTCCTTTCCATTTCCCTCTAGGGCACCAGCTCCCCACAAAGATGAGGAAGCAAACACTTGTATCAGCTACAGCAATTGTCCAATTCTATCAGTGATTGAGCAAGTAGATCTTATTCTAGAACCTGGTACTGGCAGGCTCATTTGGCCTACAGATAGAAAGCCATGTTTGCTAATAGCCGTGTTAGTTATAAAAGCAATAGAAGAAAATGTGAGATAACACAAAAATGAATGTTGGCTTTGTCTCCCTCCCTAGTCCCATTGTCAACAGGTTGCAGTAGTAGAGTATAAAATGCATAGCATTACGTGCATGTTTTGGTGGTGTTTGTTAATAATCAATTCTGCTATGGAAGGAAAAAAGTGGAAAGGAGGAAACTTAAGAAAGAAATATAGATGAGTAATAAGTATGTAGCTTGGAAGGCATCCACAAGATTCCCAAGATACGTTAGATAAAGAAAGTGGTTAGCAAGCAAAGCCTGAGAGAATGGACTGAGAGATACCCAATATACATTACTCTAAGTATACAGGAGGCACGTGAGGCACTACATATTCATGAGGTTTTAATTCAACCACCCATCGGTGACACCCTTTCTGGCCCTACCTGTTCTCTGTCTAAGAAAAGCAAATAAAACCCTTATCTGCTCAGCAGGCTAATTGACAAGCAGTCAAGGGGCCAGGCATCCTTGTCCCCTTGGTGCCAGGCACCTCCTGTGATTGGACACCCTGGCTCAAACCTCAACACTAGTCCTTATAACATCAACACTAGTCCTTATAACATAGGGACAGCGGATGAGACAGAGACAGATGACAGACACACTACCTGAACACTGTCATGTACCAGGATTGAGAGAGCATGGCCCTTCATCCTGCTCACGCCCTACGCTAAGTCTGCTAACTAACCCTATTTCTTTTCCCTTGCATCTCCGTGTGTGTTTTAAATTGACTTAATACATTAAGTGTTTGGAAGAGCTTAACTTGTCCGGTAAGACTTTCTGTTCTGTGACCTCTGGAACCACTTGGCTGTTAATGTCAAGTTGGTGATGAGTATGGGATGAATCCCAACTAAATTAACAGGAAAACGAGGTCACATTGCAGAAAGACTCTCTGAAATCAACGCCATACTTAAAAGGAAAACCTCCGGTCTAGGAAGACTATGAAGAACTGACTCATGGTCTAGTGTAGAAAAGGCATTAAACAAGAATTTAGGAAATAAATCCAGGTTAAAACTCAATGCAGTCCTAACCAAATCCACAGCAGTGAAAACAAAAAGCAAAAACCTAGAGCCAAAGGCGATGGCTTCAGTGTTAGTGGGAGCTTTGATAATGTGCATAGGCAGAAGTTATGGCAGAAATCAGACTATAGTAGCAACTGCCCACCTCTGGGAGCTGACCCTGGGGAGTCTTTGCCAGCACCCCCACCTCTACCTGGAGGATACAAAGAGGATCACTACGATCGACCAACAGAGTGATCATATTCTTCAAAACCAGGAAGTACTGTTTGTGGTCCTGTTGCTCAAATCAAAGAAATGCGGGGCTTATACTAGGGCAGACTTAAAACAAATGATAGGAGAATTTAGTTAAATCTCAAGAAACATAATGAATTAGCAGACTGGATTAAAACAATTCTAGGCTGGATTTTAAAAATCCCAGCACTTTGGGAGGCCAAAGTGGAAGAGTCACTTGAAGCCAGGAGTTGGAGACCAGCCTGGACAACAAAACATGTCTCTACAAAAATAAAAAATAAAGATAAAATAACCCCGCCTGGTGGTGTGGACCTATAGTCCCAATTACTTGGTAGACTAAAGTGGGAGAATCGCTTGAGGAGTTTGAGGTTACAGTGTGCTGTAATCGCATCACTGCACTCCAGCCTGAGCGACAGAGTGAGAGTGTTAAAAAAAAACAAAAAAACAAAAACAAAAACAAAAACAAAAAAACACGCCAGGAGCGGTGGCTCACGCCTGAAATCTCAGCGCTTTGGGAGGCTGAGACGGGCACATCACTTGAGGCCCAGAGTTTGAGACCAGCCTGGCCAACATGGTGAAAACTTATCTCTACTAAAAATACAAAAATGGGCCGGGCGCGGTGGCTCAAGCCTGTAATCCCAGCACTTTGGGAGGCCGAGGCGGGTGGATCACGAGGTCAGGAGATCGAGACCATCCTGGCTAACATGGTGAAACCCCGTCTCTACTAAAAGTACAAAAAACTAGCCGGGCGTGGTGGCGGGCGCCTGTAGTCCCAGCTACTCGGAGGCTGAGGCAGGAGAATGGCGTGAACCTGGGAGGCGGAGCTTGCAGTGAGCCGAGATCGCGCCACTGCACTCCAGCCTGGGTGACACAGCGCGAGACTCCGTCTCAAAAAAAAAAAAAAAAAAAATACAAAAATGATCTGGGTATTTGGGTGGCCGAGGCATGAGAATTGTTTGAACCAGGGAGGTGGAGGTTGCAGTGAGCCAATATTGCACTATTGCACTCAAGCCTGAGTGATGACAGGGTGAGACTCTGTCTCAAAAATAAATAAAAACAAATGACAGGATTTAACTAAGTCTCAAGAAACACAATGAATTCACAGAATGGATTAAAAAAATTCTGGGCCAGGCATAGTGGTCACACTTATAATCCCAGCACTTCGGGAGGCTGAGACAGAAGGGTCACTTGAAACCAGGAGTTTGAGAGCAGCCTGATCAACAAAGCACGTCTCCACAAAAATATTTTTAGAAATAAAATAACCCAGTGTGGTGGCATGCACCTATGGGTCCCAGTTAATCTGTAGGCTAAGGTGGCAGGATCGCTTGAGGAGTTCAAGGTTACAGTGTGCTATAATCACACGAGTACACTCCAGCCGGGGTGACAGAGTGAGATCGTTACTCCAAAGAAAAATTCTGTTCAGAACACCTCTATCATTTTAGTTTTTGTCTTTGTCTTTTCAAGAATGTCTTATAAATGGAATCACATGGCATTTAACATTTTGAGTCAGGCTTCTTTCACTTAGCACAGTACCTTTGAGATGATCCAAGCTGTTGCGTGTATCAACAGTTGGCTCCTTTTTATTGCAGAGTAGAATACCATCGTATGGCTGGACCACCATATGTTAGCCATTCACTCTTTGAATGACATTTGGGTTGTTTCCAGTTTGGGGCTATTACAAGTAAAGCTTGTGCAAGGTTTTATGTGAAAAGAACTTTTCAGGCCGGGTGCAGTGGCTCATGCCTGTAATCCCAGCACTTTGGGAGGCCGAGGTTGGTGGATCACTTGAGGTCAGGAGTTCGAGACCAGCATGACCAACATAGTGAAACCCCGTCTCTACTAAAAATACAAAAGTAGCTGGGCATGGTGGCACACGCCTATAATCCCAGCTACTTGAGAGGCTGAGGCAGGAGAATCGCTTGAACTCAGGAGGCGGAGGTTGTGGTGAGCCAAGATTGGGCCCCTGCACTCCAGCCTGGGCAACAAGAGCAAAACTCCGTCTAAAAAAAGAACTTTTCATTTCTCTAGGGCCAAAACCCAGGGGTGGGGTTGCTGGGTCATATGTAAGTGTGTGTTTAACTCTTGAGAAACCGTCAAACCCTTTTCAAAGTGATGGCACCGTTTTGCATTCCCCTGGCAATGCATGAGGCTTCCGGCTGCTTCCTATCCTTCCCAGCACCCAGTATTGTCAGTATTTTTTATGGTACTCATTCTAATAGGTGCCTAGTGGTTCCTCCTTATTTTTTTCTCTGTCTATAAGCAACTCTGAAGATTAATTCATCATAAAAGAAAAAACAAAACATTGTCATTTATTAAATACCTGAAAGAAAAATAATAGAATGTAGCTGAGGAAAAGAATCCATTCAGCCAAAATAGCAATAAACTATTTAGGCATTACTCAAAGACAGTCTTTAGTACTAGATGTTATAAAGGAAAAATAAAAATAACAGCTCTTCCTCTCTGGCAAAAAAAAAAAAAAAATACACAGAGGCCCAGAGAGACATTTGAGTACTGGAGACATATATTTTAAACTCGGGTAACCTCTTTATGCAGTTACTGGAAGACTTGGGACATTGGGAGAAGACTCTCACAACAGCTTACCCTTGACCCACCTGAGCAAGCTGGTCTCACCTCCCTCCTATTCTCCCCATCCCTTTACCTGGAAATCACTATTTTGGATAACCGTGCTTTCTTGTCTCTGACATCAGCAAGTAGGTGGTTGGACAGTCTGAATCAAATACATTGACACATTGATTTACAAAGATACATACACATACACACACACCCCCCACACCACACACATACTACAATAGTATACCGGGCATTACAACAAACTGGAAACCAGCCAGCAACACTGAACACTACAAGGGCAATGGTTGGATTTACCCCCAGCCACAGTGAGGATACAGCCTCTCTACTCAGGTAAAATGAAGAGGAACATCACAGAAGAGGCTGAGAACCTGTGGCGTGTCATTTGCTGTGGGCCTGCTGGGGTCTAACAAAGCTTGGAGGGGTTAGGGGGTGGGAAGACCCTTGAGGGGAAGGCCCCGGGGACTTGGGTCCTCCCTGTTCAAAGCTCTCAGACAGGTAGTGCCTGAGGCCCTGGGTATGCTCTGCTGAAACTCCCAGGGGCCGAGCCTGGCCAGGCTCAGCCAAAGGTGGAGAAATGTGTCAAGTTGGCTGAATTACAAGCCATGCTAAAAGACATAACTTGCGACATATTTTACACTGATTCCTAAACAATACCAAGTGGTGTAACTACTTGATCTGCACATGGACAGACTACAAACTGGGAAGTTGATGGCAAAAGGGTGGCAAAATCTAGCAAAAAATCATAAAAATTAAAAAAGAAAGAAAGAAAAGGCTGGGTGTGTTTCGTGCCTGTAGTCTCAGTTACTCAGTAGGCTGAAGTAGGAGGTCGTTTGAGCTCAAGTGTTCAAGGCTGCAGTGTACTGTGATTGTGCATGTGAATGGCCACTGTGCTCCAGCCTGGGCAACATAGTGAGACCCTATCTCTAAAAAATGTTTAAAGATTTAAAAAAAAAAAAACCCAACCAACAAAACAAACTCGCAAGCACAAAGAACACTGCCACGTAGCCCAACCCTCACCTTAAAGAAATATCCAAAGCCATATAACAGGAGTCAATGGACAAAGTAACTCAGGAGAGTATATACAAGACTGTAGTACACAAGGAGCAGTAAAAAATAAACAAATTAAGCATAGTAAGAGATTAACAACAATAACTCATAATAAAATAGAACAATTTAAGAATACACTGAAATAAAAGTTATATTAATGTAGTCTCTGTCTCAAAATGTCTTATTGTACTGTACTCACCTGTTTGTGGAAGGCGCTTGACTGTGGGTAACTGAAACCATGGAAAGTGAAACCCTGACTAAGGGACACTACTGTACACTAATCAAACAAAAACAAAACTTTGCAAGTGACACTTTTGAAAAAAAAAAAAAAACCACCAAAAACCCCCATAAATTATCCCACAGAATATAGTAAATTGTGTTTCTGAAGACTGAGGACACTCAGGAACAAATTCTCTGACAAGAAGAATTGAACAAAGACACATTCCTTTAAACAATGAGGCTATTTTACCAGCTCTCCAAAAATGTGAACCATGCCATGCTGATGAAGTCAGTCTTTCACCTGTCAATGGAGAGATTGACAGATCAGAGGAAGCAAACTGAGACAAAGATGGCAGATGGGTTATGGGCAAGCCTTACCCAGACCCCTGTCATGGAGCAGATAAATACTGTCTCACCACCTAAGATACAAACTCAGCACTAGCATTTGCTGTCCGGGCAGATCTGCAATTCCTGGCCACTACTGCAGGGTCCCGCCATCTCTCCAAAAATGACACCTGCTTACAAGCAGAAAATGATCAGAGAAAATGACCAGCGTACTTCACAGCTCAGGTGGTCCAGGTAGGGGCAGAGATACATAGGCTTATCCATTTAAATAGGGCTTTTATCTCCCCTTGAACTCTGAGTTGGGAATTAGATAAAGTTCCTCTTACTAATTTGGCCTACAGAACTTGAAGAAGCACCAATTTAAAATAGGCTGGGGGCAAAAACAAAAAGCAAGAACGAAATTGGGGTGGGTGACAAAATAAACTTTTAATGTTTTAAGGGTGTTAGTCTTTCAACATAAGTCCTTGTCTTACGGAAGTGGCCAAGAGAGTCCATAAATAACAATGACTAGCTAGATAACTAGATAAACCAAAACGCCAAAAAAAAAAAAAATATATATATATATATAGAAAACGTCAGTACTATTAAGTACAATTTATTTCATATATATTTTTTGAGACGGAGTCTCGCTCTGTCACCCAGGCTGGAGTGCAGTGGCGCGATCTCGGCTTACGGCAACCTCTGCCTCCAGGGTTCAAGCGATTCTCCTGCCTCAACCACCTGAGTAGCTGAGACTACAGGCGTGCGCCACCATGCCCGGCGAATTTTTGTAGTTTTAGTAGAGACGGGGTTTTCACTGTGTTGGTCAGGCTGGTCTTGAACTCCTGATCTTGTGATCTGCCCGCTTTGGCCGTCTGAAGTGCTGGGATTACAGGCGTGAGCCACCACACTTGGCAGTACAATTTAAATGAACTGTAACATTTGGTTGATAAATGCAGAAGTTTATAAATTGTATGGAGAACATCATGGGTGGGCGGGCTCAGTAGCTCACGCCTGTGATCCCAACACTTTGGGAAGCAGAGGTGGGAGGATTCCTTGAGGCCAGGAGTTTGAAACCAGTCTGGGCAACGTAGAGAGCTCCTATGCCTACAGAAAAAAAAAAAAAAAAAAAAAGAATAAACTAGCTGGGCATGGTGGTGCATGCCTGTAGACCCAGTTACTCAGGAGACTGGGAGACTGAAGCTGGAGGATCACTGGAGACCAGGAGTTTGAGGCTGCAGTGAGTCATGATTGCTCACTCCAGTCTGGGTGACAGTGAGACCCCAACTCTGAAAAGAATGAAGAACATCAAGGGTTATATTCCTATTTAGTATGAATACTTGAATACAGTATATTAGTACCCACAATATATTTAAAACTAAGTATATTCAAAAACATTTATTTGTCTTCTCTCTAACCTCATTATTTTATACTTTCTAATTTCCTCTGTTGATTTCATGGGTCAGATAAATTATCACTCTTTGCACAAAATATGTAAAGGCATAAAAAATATAAATATATGTATTTAGCTAAATTAAATAGCAACTGCTGTTTTCTAAAAAGATTTGTTCCCGTAAACCTCAAATAATAGCGTAAAACAGCTCACTTTTGTTACCTGCATGTGATTTTTTCTTTTTCTTTTTTTTGAGAGACAGGGTCTCACTGTGTTGGCCAGGCCTGGTCTAGAACTTCTGAGCTCAAGAGATCCACCTGCCTCGGCCTCCCAAAGTGCTGGGATTACAGGCATGAGCCATCATGCCCAACCCTTTATGTGATTTTTTTTTTTTTTTTTTGAGATGGAGCCTGGCTCTGTCTCCCAGGCTGGAGTGCAACAGTGCGATCTTGGCTCACTGCAACCTCGGCCTCCCTGGTTGAAATGATTTTCCTACCCCAGCCTCCCGAGTAGCTGAGATTACAGGCATGCACCACCACCCCCAGCTAATTTTTGTATTTTTAGTAGGGAGAGGGTTTTGCCATGTTAGCCAGGCTGGTGTCAAATTCCTGACCTTGGGTGATCCACCCACCTCGGCCTCCCAAAGTGCTGGGATTATAGGCATGAGCCAACATGCCCAGCCCTTCATGTGATTTTTAAATATTGTCCCTTTGATTTTTAAAATCAACAATGATTATATCACACTTTAAATATAATTTTTGACATCTGTAATTGTCTTCAAGACCTATGACTAATATTCAATTAAGGTAATAAATAATATTGTCATCTGAAATCTTTTGTGACTAAAATGCATAAATAAGAACAGAGATTACAGAAGTGATACACCACTCTGTAATAACGTATTTGCTCTTTGCAAAGCTAAAATTAAGATGGTACATTTATATGAGGTATATTGCTTTAGATAATACAATGATATTTATCAATATTTATTTTTAAAAGCTGAAGTTAAAACTTTACATACGTATATTTAATAAAAATGCATATAAAGGTATATTAAAGATGCTAAATGAAAAAAATCTTATTAATAATGAAGACAGAGAGTAGGGGAATAGTTCAGATGAATATTATTTTGACCCTTGAATATACAATCTGCTCTTTTAAAAAGAGAAAACAATTTTGTCCTCTGTCTCGAAAACTGAACCCCACTGTTAACTCTTCTCACAAGAGTCAACCTCTGAGAGGTCGTTCTCTATTTTGTAGCTTTGCCCTGATTTCTTGAGTCATTTTAAATAAGTCTCTCATTTTTAAAAAGTCAAATTTAGGCACTAGTATGCCTAATTTAAATATTATTTTTCTGGCTTTAATAATTTCTTGTTTTCAGAAAACTATCCTATGTTTATATCATGATGTGATTAAAAGTTTGACAATTCTTTTTTTCTGTTTCCTTTCCCTAATCTAGGTACACAAATTAAAACAAACTTGGCAAAAAAAGAAATTGATTATGTAGTGATAAAATATAACTAATATAAATTTCAATAATCATTTGCTTTTCAGGTTGGATAGAACATACTTAGGTTATGTATAATGATTGAGGCAAAGCTGTCAACAAATTAGTTTATTCCTAGACGCAAGACTCCTTGTAATTTGGTAAAACTCTAATACAGGAATAAAATCAAAGACCCTGGACATTTGTCAATATCTTCGCTGATCATAGTTCCTTCTCTCTGTATGACCATTGGCTAAATACCCAAATAGGGGATTCCATTCTCCTCTCTTCTGATAAAATAATATTGACTAATCAGAGCTGTTCAGTCTTGTTTCCTTCAGGTGGTTTTATAAACTATAAATCAGAAATTGAGTTTTCTAGAACTGCCTCCTCCCCAAAAAGCCCTAATAAAAGATTTATTATTTCCTAATAAAAAAATAGGAACAGACTTTTCCAAAGGGATAAAACTAGGATTCCCAGGATTCTTTCTATCTAGAGAGAGATGACCCTATTGAAGTAGACTGCTTGACCCAAGTTTATCAGTATATTTGACTTTTGAAGCTATGCCAACTGGATATCCATGTATCAAAAAATTAAAATCAGAGTACTATGTCACACCATGTACAGAAATAATTCCTGATAGATTAAGGACATAAATGTGAAAAATAAAATATTTAACATTTTAGAAGAAAACATAGGAAAATGTGTTTTAAGACTCTCAAGTAGGAAAATATACAGAAAAGGCATATCTGATAAGAAACAACTGGTAAACCTGACATCATTAATGTAAAACCCCCATTCAACCAATGACAACAGAAATAAAATGAAAATAGAGCTCAAAGAGTGAGAAAAGATACTCAAATGCACATAAGAGGATATAAAGAGTATATTAAAAACTTCTACAAATCAATGAAAACAGGATATACTACTCAGAAAAAAACCTAGATAAAGGATATGAGTAAAAAATCCATAGGAGAAGAAATAAAAATATTGCATAATCATTTGTAAAACCACTCGGTCTCCCTATTAATCTGAAAAGTGCAAATTTAAAACACAAAGATCAACCATTTCATGGCCATTGGGTGGGAAAAATAATTTGTTGTCATTATCTTTGTAGAAATAGAAATTGTTACACATTGATAATGGAAGTAGAAACTCACACAACTACTTTGGAGGATAATTTCTCAATATTTTACGAAGCTGAAACTGTGCATATCTTTTGACTGGTTTCATGATTTGGATAATATTTGTAACTTTTTGGCAAGTGTGTGTAAGAAGACAGATAACAGAATGTTCACTGCAGTATAGCCTGTAATAGTTAAAAAATTTGAAAACAATGTAAATGCCATTAATAGAGAATAAAATAATGATTTATTTCTTTTATCGAATACAGATAATCAAAAGAGTGAGCCAGAGCTCCATGTATGAAAAAAGATACATCTCAAAATCAAACTGAGTTAAAAAATATACACACTGAGTTTGAAAAGATGGGTGCTGACGAGTTGATGGGTGCAGCACACCAACACGGCACATGTATACATATGTAACAAACCTGCACGTTGTGCACATGTACCCTAGAACTTAAAGTATAATAATATATATATATGGACTTTAAAAATAAAAAAAAAATTTTTAAAAAGAGAAAAGAGTTAACAGTGTAAAAACTTGCAAGAGGCTGGGCGCGGTGGCTCAAGCCTGTAATGTCAGCACTTTGGGAGGCCGAGACGGGCGGATCACGAGGTCAGGAAATCGAGACCATCCTGGCTAACACGGTGAAACCCCGTCTCTACTAAAAAAAAAAAAAAAAAAAACCTAGCCGGGCGAGGTGGCGAGCGCCTGTAGTCCCAGCTACTCGGGAGGCGGAGGCCGGAGAATGGCGTAATCCCGGGAGGCGGAGCTTGCAGTGAGCTGAGAACCGGCCACTGAACTCCAGCCTGGGCGACAGAGCAAGACTCCGTCTCAAAAAAACAAAACAAAACAAAACAAAACCAAAAAAAAACTTGCAAGAAACTAAGCACAATATTTTAAAAAGTGATCATCTCTGGGAAAGAAGAGGCAATGAGAAGATTTCAGAAATAGCTTTAATGTTTCCATTATATCTAATACCCTTGAAATAATTTAAACTAAGGCAAAATACTAGACTTTGAAAGGGCTGGGCTGTGGGTATATAGGTGCCATTTTGTTATTCTTTGTGTGATTTTCCATGTTTGAAGCATTTAATCACAAAAGCATAATAAAGAATTTTAGTTGTCTCAATAACTTCAGTCGGTTGCTATAATTTAACGAATGAAATCCGGGATATTTCCTCAGGCTATGTCTTTTGTGGCATTTAAGAATATAAGAATATACACATGTATAAGAATGTTCCTCATTTGGGGTTCATCTAATGCCTCCCCACGAGTACAGTCTGTGCAGATTATGGATCTTTCTCAGGATTCACATCTAGTGGTAAGTGATATCACTCATTGGTGATGCTAATTTTGACCATCTAGTTATGCTAGTGTCCAGATTCTCCATTGTACAGCATTTTCCCTCTTATATTACAGTAAGCTATCTAAAGGGAAAGACTAGGATCCATTCCTCATCATAATGGCTCACCAACTTTGTTTATCCTTCATTGCTGCTTCTTGATGGAATCATTATTTATGAAGGATGTTGTAATATGAATGTCCAACTCCAGCATTTCCTCCACGGTTACCACTTAGCAGTTGACATTCTACTGTAAGCAAATGCTTTCCCGCTGCAATCAACCATCCATTCACCCACCTATCTATCCATCCATATCTGTCTATCTATTGTCATCAATCTTCAGTATGGACTCATTGATTTCCCCCTTTTTTTCTTAATGGCTTATAATTTATGACCATCTTAGTTATTTTGGTGTTGAAATTATCTGAGATTTGGCCACTGGCATCTCCTTAAAGCCTACGCATGGAACATGTGCCCCTTATTTTATTTTATTTTTTAGCATTTCCTTCTTTCTTGAATAACAGTATATTCTAGAATTATTTTCTGCCATCTTTGCGTGATCCCTGGAAATTCTCTCCAAGGACTATGTTTGTAATTTATTGGGATAAGTTCCTTGGTTTCCCTTTCAGTGTGATGACGATACTCATTTGAAATACAGGTAGTTTAAGGTTTGCTTTCAGTTTTAGGGTTTTTTTTCTTCTTTCCCATTCTCATAAATTAATATTATTGTTTGAAGATGTAGAACACTAACATGCTTCTAAAAATCAAGCTGATTTAAAAAGGAATAGTGTCATTATCTTCTGTATCCCTTTCATGCCAACATCCCCTCACTTATAGGTAACTATTCTCAGTGTCTTTTAAACTTATCCTTCTTGCATTTTTTCTTTGGTTTTGTAAACATAAGCAGATATGTGTATGTCTTCTTTCTTCCTCTTCTTTCTTACGTAAAAAGTAGTATACCATAGATGCTCATGTTGGTCCGGCACGGTGGCTCATGCCTGTAATCCCAGCACTTTGAGAAGTCAAGGCGGGTAGATCACTTGAGGCCAGGAGTTTGAGACTAGCCTGGCCAACATGGTGAAAACTTGTCTCTACTGAAAATACAAAAAATTAGCTGGGCGTGGTGGTACATGACTGTAATCCCAGCTACTCAGGAGATTGAAGCATGAGAATCACTTGAACCAGGGGTGGGGTGGGGGTTGGAGGTGGAGGTTGCAGTGAGCCAAGATGGTGCACCACTGCACTCCAGCCTGGGTGACTGAGCAAGACTTTGTTCCCTCCCACCAAAATATATATATGTATGTTTACTTGGCTTTTTTTCACTGAACTATACATCTCGGATATAATTCAATCTGTCTAGAGCAATATTCTTCACGCATTTTACAATTGCACAGCACTCTTCTGAGCATAGAGTTCTTGAACATTATGACAAGACCTGGTGAATTAAGAACAGAGACAGGAGAAAGGCAGGAGACAGGTTTTCTAAGGATATAGAGAAAAAGGCTGCTTCATTTACTTTAAAATGTCACCCAGGGCTCTGGGAGTGTGCCAATACCATAGTCAAAATACCAGCACTGGGTTGGAAGCCTGCATTTCATAGCTTCTGTCTCGATTCCATTTAAATCTCCTTTAGAGACAAGAGAGGAAGCAAGAGAAAAATACACATCTATCTGCTATCACCCTCTTCTCCTTTTTACTATAGTCAGGATTTCCAAACTGGAATGGGACTCAAAACTTGACTACACTACACACTTGTGTTTGGCCCAGCCATAATGGTTTGCAAAACTAAAAATATAAATTAAATGATGCTAAGAAAGTCTCAATTTCTCAGCCAAATATGTGTTCCTATAAAACAAAATAAAAGACTATTACCTATAAGAATGGCTACACCATAGAATTTTAAAAATTATACTCTACATTCTTGTTTCTTTGTATAAGAACTCATAATCTGACCTCGTGGGTTAAATTTTAAAAAGAAATCACATGTTCTCAAATAAATAATACTCAATTATTTTTGCCATAATCTTTCTCCCCGGGGCAGTAGGGAGGAGAACTTCATAAACAGAGTTACCACATAATATTTAAACTAATAAGTTATCAATGCACTACTGTCTCCTCTCATTTTCTGTATTTCCTCAGTGGTATCTACTATGAAATGGGTTGGGCTCTTATCAACTCCAGGAAATGACCAGGAGCCTGATAGTGATTTAAGAGAAACATCTGGTTCCTTTTATTAAGTGTGGAGATAGAAATCAAGATAAAATCTTATCATTGGAATGTTGCTTGTGTTTCATTATCCTGGCTACTGATAATAAATGAAGTTCCAGAGTGCTGTTCTTGCTCAATAACTCAGAGAAGATTACCCAGAACAGCAGTTTTATGCATTTCTTGGTCAGAAGAGCCCTAGTTGTTGGAAACAGCTTCTCAGGCAGCCTTTCTTCCTGTTCTGCTGAGACACTGATACCTTGGGTGCTTGGAGCTGCAGGAACTATTGGATTAGTCATTTCTGCCCTTCAAGAGACCTTAAGTAGGCTGCGCAAATACCAGTTTCTGTGGGCACCATGACATGAAAATGACCAGAAGTGCTGTTCATAAGACAAAAGTCACTTATTGTCTACATGCATTGATGGGCAAATAGCATTTTCCAACTGTAAAATTTCAAATAATTTTAGGTACTTCAGAAAGAGAATATAGCTTAGAAGAATGCAATTTAGTAACAACTACTTTTAAATGCCTACGTGTACTGTACATAAAATAAAAGACCTGAAGACTCTGCCACTCCTAACAACACTTTAATAGAATGTGTATTAGTCCGTTTTCACACTACTGATAAAGACATACCAGAGACTGGGGAATTTACGAAAGAAAGAGGTTTATTGGACTCACAGTTCCACGTGGCTGGGGAGGCCTCAGAGTCATGGCAGAAGGTGAAAGGCAAGGAGGAGCAAGTCACATCTTACATGGATGGCTGCAGCAAAGAGAGAGAGAGCGCTTGTGTAGGGAAACTCCCATTTTTTAAAACCATCAGATCTCATGAGACTAATTCACTATCACGAGAACAGCATGGAAAAGACCCAACCCCATGATTCAATTACCTCCCAACGGGTCCCTCCCATGACACATGGGAATTGTTGGGAGTTACAATTCAAGATGAGATTTGGGTGGGGACAGACACAACCAAACCATATCATAATAGTTCTCAGCCTCGGCTGTACATTGAAATCATCTGGGGAGCTTTTAAAAACCCCAATGTATAGGTAGGTGAAGTTGCTCATGCCTGTAATCCTAGCACTTTGGGAGGCCGAGGTGGGAGAATCACCTGAGGCCCAGAGTTTAAAACCAACCTGGACAACATAGTGAGACCCCCATCTCCATAAAATTAAAAGAAAAATTAGCTGGCATGGTGGTGTGTGCCTAAAGGCCAGGGCAGGAGGATCACTTGAGTCTAGGAGTTTGAGGTTGCAGTGAACTATGATCCTACCACCAGCCAGAGTGACAGAGAAAAACCTTATCTCTAAGAAAAAAATGAAAACAAACAAAAAACCCCCAATGTCCAGGCTGCAGCCTAGACCAATTCAATCAGAATCCCTGAGGGTGGCATCAACAATTTTAAGAGTCTGGCCTTCCTAGGAGATTCCAATGGATACCCGAGTGGCTACTCTAAAAACACAAATTTTACTTTGTCAATTCTTCTTTCCCTATTTTCTGAGAGCCTGTAGAAAGGTGCCACATAGCACCCATATGACCAATACCCACCTGGGCTCTACCCTAGTGAGTCTGAGGTCATTATCCAGCTGTCCAGATTTTCGTTTTCCTTAAATGAGATTCAGAGGAATGTTTTAACTTTAAGTGTTGTCATTTGACTCATGAAATCCATTGAAGAATGGTGTGTTTAAAAAAATACAACTAAAGAAATGATGTTTTAACTGATCTACCAGAATTGGTACAACAGTAACAGATTAATACTACCTGCTCTGCAATTCAAATTTAAAAGCCAAAAGCTAAGTCTTTAAAATTAAGTCGTAATTTTTGGAGAGTTCGGTCCTAGTTCTGATTGACCTCATGGAAAACCACAGATCTCAGTTTTATTTTAACAGAATGAACAAATGCAGTGTTTTACATGGACACAAAGAAGGGAACAATAGGCACTGGGGCCCGCTGTGGTTGGAGACAGAGGATAGAAAAACTACATATTGAGTACTGTGTTTATTACCCGGATGATGAAATAATCTGGGCCAGGCGTGGTTGCTCACGCCTGTGATCTCAGCACTTTGGGAGGCCAAGGTGGGTGGATCACTTGAGGTCAGGAGTTCGAAACCAGCCTGGCCAACATGGTGGAACCCCCTCTCTACTAAAAATTTAAAAAAATTAGCCAGGCATGGTGACAGGTGCCTGTAATCCCAGCTACTTGGGAGGCTGAGGCAGGAGAATCACTTGAACCCAGAGATGGAAGTTGCAGTGAGCAGAGATTGTGCCACTGCACTTCAGCCTGGGCGACAGAGCAAGATTCCGTCTTGAAAAAAAAAGAAAAAGAAGAAAGAGAGAAGGAAATCATCTGTACAGCCAACTCACGTGACATGCAACTGACCTATGTAACACACCTGCACATGTACCTCTGACCCTAAAAGAAACATTTTAAAAATGCAGTGTTTTAGACTATCTAATTTGTGCCAGGCGTTGTGGCAGACCCCGGGGACATGATGGCATGTAAGATGCACAAAGCCACTGTTCTCGTGGTTCTGATCACTTAGCAGTAATGAGGCGTGAATTCTGAGAATACACATAAAAGCCACAAACATTCTTCAACATAATTGAGAAATCCATCCTAGCCTACAGACTTGAAAAAGAAGAGCACTTAGCCCCAGTTGTCAAAACTTAACACGTTGGCTCTAGATTATACTTTCCCTTACAGTAGATCACGTATGTACTTCCCAGAAACCAATACCATTGATAAATAATTAGAAAAAGCAACAAGCATTTTCCCAAGCAAGATTCAAATTATACCAAATGCCTCCACCTAGGCATAATTTTCACTAGTAGCACCTCAGTGATGTGCTTGTTAAAAATATATGCTCTTTATTTTATATTTAACAGGAAATGAAGTCAGCTTTGTCTTTAGGGCTAAATAAGCCTTTTGGCTCTAAAGGCCGGCATACTCCTGGGTGTTCGCTGGGTTACAACAGATTGTGACTGAGTTGAAACAAGCCACAAGAATTTCTGAGCTGTTCCCCCTCTACCTGGGGCTCTACACCACAAAACACCTAATACTTGGAAGGGACATCTCTATGGTTTCAAAAAATAATTTGTTTGATAGGTTTCATATTCTTAGGTTTTTCTCCCCTTCTTCTTCTGTTTCTCTTTCAAAGTGGTTATTATTTCAAGCAAAATTTTGACGGTTTCCCTTTTCCCTTGAACTGCAACTGTAGACTACCTTTCTTTGAAAAATAAAAGTCAGGGCCGGGCACAGTGGCTCATGTCTGTAATCCCAGCACTTTGGGAGGCCGAGGTGGGTGGATCACCTGAAGGTCAGGAGTTCAAGACCAGCTTGGCCAACATGGTGAAACCCGGATCTCTACTAAAAATACAAAATATTAGCCGGGCGTGATGGGGGGCACCTGTAATCCCAGCTACTTGGAAGGCTGAGGCAGGAGAATCGCTTGAACCCAGGAGGGGGAGGCTGCAGTGAGCCGAGATCACAGCTCTGCAGCTCAGCCTGGGCAACAAGAGTGAAACTCCATCTCAAAAAAAAAAAAAAAAGAAAAGAAAAAAGTCAGGCTCCCACATGGCAGGTCCTCTGCATCAACCTCCTGGGTGGTAGCCACGCAGGAAGGTGGCACAGGACCAATATGCAGGAAGCACAGGGTGCCCACACTGCTGCTGATTAACAGGGGTTGAAAATCAGGAATTCTTCCTTTCACATCTCCCAAGCCCTAGCTTCATTTAACCAGGTTTTCTAATTTGGAGACAGATAATTACCAAGTGACTTCATATAAGATGACACACATAGAGAGTTTCTACTGGACATCTATAGTAATGTTGCTGATAAAATAAGGTCTGACTCACTTCCTGAATTATGTATAAATTCAGTTCCTGAAAATAAACCCAGCATCCTAGGCAGTACACTGCTCTTGATCTGTTGATTTGACAAAGGAATTTTCATGAATTGCTGGGGTTGGAAAGAAACGCATCATTCTGGCTTTCTTGGCCCTAGTTCAAAATGTGAATATTCACATGCTACACTACAGGTTGGCAAGCTTTAAATAAGGAATAATTTGAAAATATTTTGCGGTTTGTATGAAAGAGACTTAATCTTGAGAATGAAAATTCTCTAACGGTTCTTGGTCTTTTGGCTAAGACCAGGTGAAAATGCTATACAAATATATGTTTCTAGACTTTTATTAAATCTCTGAGCCAGCTGTCTCCAATTTTTAAAAATCACATCTTCTATCAGTGAAAACATTTTTAGGTACATAATTCCTATATATACACATACACACATATATGTATATATACACACATATGTATATGTACGTATGTATATAAACACACACAAATAAAAGCTATAGGGAGAAGTAAAAATATAAACAGAAGTCCTAGGGCTTTTTTTCCTATCCCAGTGTATATTGCCTTGGAATCACTAATCATGCCAAAGTTACTGTATCTTAAAGGTGATAATAATAACAATTGACATTTATTGAATGCATATAATATGCTGGGCTATACTAAGTATGTTACATATGTGATTTCATTAAATCCTCAAGTGAATTACTAGGGTCTGAATGCTTATGTCCCCCCAAAATTCCTGTGTTGAAATCTAATCACTAATGTGATGGTTTTTGGATATGGAACCTTTGAGAAGTTATAGGTCAGGAAAGTGAAGCCCTCATGAATTGGGATTAGTGCCCTTATAAAACAGATCCCAGGCCAGACACAGTGGCTGATGCCTGTAATCTCAACACTTTGGAAGGCCGAGGTGGGCTGATTACTTGAGCTCAGGAGTTCAAGACCAGCCTGGCCAACATGGTGAAATCCTATCTCTACTAAAAATGTAAAAATTCGCCGGGCCTGATAGTGTGTGCCTGTGATGCCAGCTACTCTGGAAGCTGAGGCAGGAGAATTGCTTGAGCCTGGGAGGCGAAGGCTGCAGTAAGCCGAGATTTTGCCACTACACTCCAGCCTGGGCAACAGAGTGAGATTCCATCTCAAAAAAAAAATAAAACAAAACAAAACAAACAAACAAACAAAAAAGAGAACATTTTCTGATAGTGGTAGAGTTGGTTTAATTTTTTTTTTTTTTTTTTGGAGACAGGGTCTCAGGGTCTCCCTCTGTCATCCTGGCTGGAGTTCAGTGGCCTGATCACAGCTCAGTGCAGCCTGGACCTTTCTAGCTCACATGATCCTCCTGCCTCTACCTCCTGAGTAGCTGGGACCACAGATGCGTGCCACTACGCCTGGCTAATTTTCTTTTGAGAGATGAGGTCTCATGTTGCCCAGGCTGATGTGGAACTCCTGAGCTCAGAAGATTCACTGTTCTCGGCGACCCAAAGTGCTAGGATGACAGGTGTGAGCCACCATAGTGGGCCTGGGAGAGTTAGTGTTTAACATACTGCAGACCCGGCCTTCGCAAAGCTTGGTGGCTAGTCCCCCAAATGCCCAAGTGATTTTTCTCTTTATGATAAAAATGGAAGACTACTTTACTCAACGAGACAAGTATGACCCTGATAGCGCAGTACAAAAAGAACAACATGCAAAGTCTTGAGAAGTAGAATCTATTTTGCTGCTTTTTTTTTTTTTTGGTAAATTAATTTCTGGATAGTCACGAATCAAAGAGACAAACCAACTGCACTGTCGTCTGTTGCTTTTTTTTTTCTGAAGCTGCTGAAAGCACTAATGATCAGGAGATTAGCTAACGCCTATTCTCTGAGCAAAAGGAAGCATTATTCTATCAGTGCCTCTACTGTCAGTGCCTCGTGCCTAACTATGACAAAGACTTTAATGAGAATAACTGGATGTCCTGGAGAAAAAAGAGAACATGAACAGGGAGGCAGGAGGCAGGAGGTTATGACAAAATACCTTGCATGGATTTGCATAAGGTTCTACAGCTTACTAGCTATGTGACCTTTGGTGAATTGTCTTCCTTAACAGGGGGAGACAGGGTGCTTGTGGGCATAAGAGGAGGTGTGGGCTGTTGGCACTATTATCATCCAGGGAGGCTGCCACAGATTTGGGGAGGCTCAGGGATATGGCGGTAGGTCTACAGAACTGGCTACGGGAAACTGAGGAAGAATCCCTTTGTTATAGACTGAGTTGTGACCCTCCAATTCATATGCGGAAGCCATAACCCCCCGTGTAAGTGCATTTGAACATATCGCCTTTAAAGTGGTAATGAAGGTTGAGATCATAAGGGTGGGGCCCTCATCTGACAGGAAAGGTGTCCTTTATTTAAAATTAAAATTTAAAATTTAGTTTCAGGGGGTACGTGTGCAGGTTTGTTACAAGGGTATATTGCATGATGTTGAGGTTTTGGCTTCTGTTGATCCCATCACCCAGATAGTGAATATGGTACTTCCAACAGGACGTTTTTCAGCCCTTGCCTCCCTCCCTCCATCTCTTTTTGAAGTCCCCAGTGTCTATTGTTTCCGTCTTTACGTTCGTGTGCACCCAAGATTTAGCTCTCACTTATAAGTGGTGGCATGCAGTGTTTGGTTTTCTGTTGCTGTGTTAGTTTGCCTAGGATAATGGCCTCCAGCTGCACCCATGATGCTGCAAAGGACACGATTTCACTCTTTTTATGGCTGCGTAGTATTCCGTGGTGTATAGGTGTCACATTTTTCTATTCTGAATAGTGCCGTGATAAACATATGAGTGCCTTTCTGGTAGAAGTATTTATTTTCCTCTGGGTATATACCCCGTAATGAGATTACTGGGTCGAAGGGTGGTTCTATTTTTAGTTCTTTCAGAAACCTCCAAACTGCTCTCCACCATAGCTGAACTAACTTACGTTCTCACCAGCAGTGGATAAGCATTCCCTTTTCTCTGCAGCCTTGACAACGTCTGTTATTTTTGGACTTTTTAATAATAGCCATTCTGACTGGAGTGAGATGGTATCTCATTGTGCAGGGGTATCTCACTGTGCAGAGGTCCCCAACTCCCAGGCCACGGACTGGTACTGGTCCACGGCCTGTTCAGAACTGGGCCATACAGCAGGAGGTGAGAGGTGGGCCAGGGAGCATTACCACCCAAGACACCCCTCCTGTCAGATCAGCGCGGGCATGAGATTCTCACAGGAGGCAAAGTCTATTGAGAACCGTGCATGCAAGGGATGTAGGTTGAGTGTTCCTTATGTATGAAACTCTAATGTCCAATGATCGGAGGTGGAACAGTTTCACCCCCATTCCCTCCCACCCCCACCCCTGGCCCAGTCCATGGAAAAATTGTCTTTCCTGAAACCAGTCACTGATCCCCAAAAAGGTTGGGGACCACTGTCATTGTGGTTTTTATTTGCATTTATTTGATAATTAGTGATATCGAGCATTTTTTCATATGTTGGCTGACTGTATGTCTTCTTTTGAGAAGTGTCTGTTCATCTCCTTTGCCCATTTTTTATTTTTTGAGACAGGATCTCGCTCTCAGTCAGGCTGGAGTGCAGTTGCCCGATCTCAGCTTACTGCAACCTCTGCCTCCCAGGCTCAAACAATCCTCTTACTTCAGCCCCCGACCCCAGTAGATGGGACTACAGGTGTGTGTCACCATGCCTGGCTAATTTTTATATTTTTAGTAGAGATGGAGTTTTGCCATGTTGTCCAGGCTGGTCTCCCAACTCCTAAGCCCAAGTGGTCTCCTGTCTCAGCCTCCCAAAGTGCTGGGATTATAGGTGTGAGCCACCATGCCTGGCAGTTTTGCCCATTTTTCAATGGGTTATTTGTTTTATTCTTGTTGATTTGTTTAAGGTCTTCATTGATTCTGGATATTAGGGTTTGCTGGATGCATAGTTTGTAAATATTTCTCCTGTTCTGTAGGGTGTCTGTATACTCTGTTAATGGTTTCTTTTGCTGTGCAGAAGCTCTGTAATTTAATTAGGTCCCACTTACCAATTTTCGTTTTTCTTGCAATTGCTTTTGAGGACTAAGCCATAAATTCTTTGTCTAGATGGATGTCCAGAAGAGTATTTCCTAGGTTTTCTTCTCTGATTGTTATAGTTTGAGGTCTTATTTAAGTCTTTATTTCATCTTGAGTTATTTTCCTTGTATATGTTGATTGATAGGGCTCCAGTTTCATTCTTCTGCATATGGTTAGCCAGTTTTCCCAGCACCATTTACTGAAAAAGGAGTTGGAAAGATGGTCTTATAAGGAGAAGACATACCAGGGATGTGCACGCACAGAGGAAAGGCCATGTGAGAACACAGGAAGAAGATGCCATCTGCAAGCCAAAGAGAGACCTCAGAGGGAACCAGCCCTGCTGACACCTTGATCTCGAACTTACAGCTTCCAGAACTTTGAGGAAATAAATGTCTATTGTTTAAACTGCCCAGTGTGTGGTATTTGTTATGGCAGCCCGAGCTGACTGATACACCCTCTTCAGTACCCTTTACTCCATAGAAGGATGGCTGATTTAGAGGAGAGAATAAACTTCTCATCCACTAGACAAGTGCTTAAGCAACAAGGCACAATGAATGCACAGACTATAAACAGGAGGGGGCTAAGACAAAAGATGTCTAGTTATACCCTGATAGAGCAGGTATTCTTTTTACCTGTTTGGAAGGGTAGGAGGGAGATACCACCTACCTTACAACTAAGAGGGTTAAAAGCAATAGGGTGGGCCTCTTGCTCTTAGATTTAAAATTTTACGGACAATTCCTACCCTAGACCTGTTGAAAGCAGACAAGAATATCGTATTACGTTATTACAATAGTATATCACTGATTAATATCTGTCCTTACTACTTTAACTACCGTTGGCTTTGTTTATCTTTGACGCCTTCCTCAGGTAGGGCAGAGTATCTGCGTGAATTATTGGAAATTCTTCTGCTTGGGAGTTTGGTCTCTTCTCTCTCATTTAATTATTCAATCATTTATTTGTGTCAGTGTGGATTCATGCATATTTATTTGATGCTTTTGGATATCATGCTATGCCACTTTATTTTATTGTTCGTCTTGTTCCAGCTATGGCCACTGGGAACTCTCTCAGTTGGTTCCTGCATCTTTTTGACATATGCCCATCATTTTGGGGTTATTTTGAACACTTTCTTATTTTCTGGCACCACAACATCCTTCAGACTCATCTTGTATATTTCCTGCCCCAGTCCTAGAGTCAACTGTTTCTCCAAGAATCGATGGCGAATTCTTTTTTTTTAACTGGAGGATGGTATTAGAAACCAAGATCTGACACCAGGTGTGCTCATTGTTGCTGGTGTGTTATTGCTTCTAGTTCATCTTAGTTGACAGAGCAGGAGATGTGTGTATACTCACGTGTGTACATATACTTATCTATAGATGTTTCTACGTGTGTCCATCTATAGCTATATTAAACTAAACATCAGTTCACACTGATGTTCCCAGTGCTAACCCCTTATCACACAGATCATCCTGTCCTCCTTCCCTTGCTTATCTGTATTCTGCCATACCAACAGGGAGAAACTGGCTTCCACCATCTGCCATCCATTTACTTAATTATTCACTGATATCTTTAAAAAATGCTAAATGTTTGTATCAATTACTAGCATGGGTCTCTTCAATGCTCTAACTGCCCCAGGCTAGGCCAGTAGAAACCCTTCCGAGCCGTGGCCTTTCACATTTCTGTCAATTGTGCAGCATCTCAGTGTTTTCTGGCACAGGGAGATATTCTGATCTCACTTAGTGTTTTTCTCTGTCTCAGACACTCAATCAATCATCTCTTCAAGGATCCCAAATCCCATCTCCTGAGTTTTGCAGCAGCTTTATTGAAGTATTATTCACATGCCAAGCAATCCCCCCATTTAACATGTACAAGTAAATGGTTGTTAGTATATTCTCAGAGTTCATGCAACCATCATACAATCAACTTAGGACATCCTTATCATCCCCAAAAGATGCCATGTACTTTTTTGATCTCATCCCCCAGTCTCCCCATCCCTCTCATCCTGAGATGAAGAAGGTTTGCATTTTCAGGGCATGGTGCATGTGTTTGTATATTTGCATGTATGTACGTATACACAATCAGCAACTATGGAATTGTCAGGGGGAAGAAGCAGTATCTGGGAAATCATGATCATGCAGGATCCAATGTAAAGGGTGAAATTTCCAAATGAAATTGTAACAGAAGAGCTTGATAAAACTCCCTACTGATGGGGGTCAGAGTAGTGGTGGGGAACATGAAGCCCTTACAATCAATTAGGAAAAGCAAACAAAAGAAAGTTGTGATTAAGAACTCAGTTTTTTGGAGTACAGTGTTTGAGTTCCAGCTTTGTAATTTATTAGCTAGGTAACTTTCAGTAATTTACGCCTCTCTTTACTTGTCTGTATAATGCCTGCTCTTCTCCAGAGGTCATGGAGCTCACAGGCACACATGCTTGCTACCTAAAATGAGACCTACAATAACCTTGGTGGGGGCGGATTGCAGTGTCTGGCCAAGGAGTCTGCAGGGCAGAGGGAGAGAGGGTGTCTTCAAACATACCTTTTCTCTGGGGGTAGTGTCCTTGGGTGAGGCTTACTGGATCCCTTCAAGGCTCTAGAGATTGGATTTTCTGGATTTGACATCCAATCCCTCCATTTGGAGATAAGTACTCAGACTAGGTAGGAAAAGACCTTTTCGAGTGAAAGGCCACCATGGGGCTTATGATATCGTGATATACTAAGAAAGCAATATTTGGTCCTTGTCTTAGTCCATTTTGCATTGCTATAAAAGAATACCTGAGGCTGGGTAGTTTCTAAAGAAAGGAGGTTTGTTTGCCTCACAGTTCTGCTGGATGTAGAAGAAGTAGAAGCAGATCAGGAGATTAGTGAGTGTAGTACTCTGAACACTCCAGCTTTTCCACTCTTTCACTCTTGTCATTTCTTTTTTTTTGTTTTGTTTTGTTTTCAGTGGCAGAGTCTTGCTATGTTGCCCAGATTGACCTGGAACCCTGGGCTCAAGCAATTCTCCTGCTTCAACCTCCCAGTGCACACCACCACACCTGGCTATACTCTTTTCATTTCAGAAAACAAGCCCTACCCACCTTTTCCCAAACTGATACTCATTATTCCTGTTCCATACTTGACAACCTTTCATTGAAAAGTAGAAAGGAATTCCAGAGGTCATGCCATTTTATTGAGTGCCTTAACATTTATTGAAAGGCTGTTCTAACTAGTAATTAAGAATATGGACTTCAGCTGGGCCCCCTGGCTCACACACATAATCCAGCACTTTGGGAGGCTGAGGCAGAAGTACGGCTTGAGCCCAAGTTCAAAACCAGCCTGGGCAACACAGTGACACCCTTGTTTCTAGTAAAGAAAAAAAAAATTAAAAGATTTTTAAAAAAGATAAAGAACATAGGCTCTGGGGTCAGACGTATCAGGATTTGAATTCCAGCTCCATGGCTTCCCAGATGCAGGCTTTGGTAAGTAACTCAATCTCAGTTTCCTCATCTATAAAAATGGGGATAGTAATACCAATGTGAAAGTTTCCTGAACATTAAATAAGATATTGAATTGCCTTCTTAAACAGACTGAGAAGAAAGTTGGTAAACGGTAGCTAATATTTCTATGCTATTCCTATTCCTTTCTTGATGCCAAGGGTTTTACATACTTATCAACCCAATAAATGGGCATAATTATTCTCGTTTTATAGGTGAAGGAACTGAAGATAAAGAATTCAGCTGAGCATGGTGGCTCACGACTGTAATCTCAGCACTTTGGGAGGTTGAGGCAGGTGGATCACCTGAGGTCAGGAGTTTGAAACAAACCTGGCCAATGTGACAAAACCTGGTTTCCACAAAAAGAAAAAAAAAACAAAAAAAACACGAAAATTAGCTGGGCATGGTGGTGCGTGCCCATAGTCCCAGCTACTCGGGAGGCTGAGGCAGGAGAATCACTTGAATCCGGAAGGTGAGATCACGCCACTGCCCTCCAGCCTGGGTGACAGAGTGAGACTCTGTCTGAAAAGAAAAAAAAAAAAGAATTCATAAGGTGAAATAGACATATTAGCTATACTGTAGATGAAGAAGTGGAAGCATGAAGTATTTAAATAACTCACTGATGTCTCAAAGTGGAGCAATTATAGAGCGGGGATCCAAAGCCATGTCGATTTGATTTGGAATTTGTTAAATTCCTGGTATTTGGCAGTTTGCTATTAGTTGTCATTCTTGGCAGGTTGTGATAGTCATGGCGATGTTCATTAGTTGCATTAATTTTTAGAATCAACCTTGGTCACAGACCTGAGATATCTGCATGACTACTGTAAATAAGGACGAGAGTCCCAAATAACAGGGAAGGGGATAGTCCTCTATGTTGCATTTTTTCTATCAGGCTCAATGCCCTTAGAAATAATGGGTGGTCCTTTGTTTTCTTCTATAACCCAAACAATCTACGATTATCTTTCTGCAGTTGTCCTAGTCAATTATCAGTATTATCTGAAGCTATATTATTTTAAATAGCACTGTCAGGAGCTCTGTATAACGGCTTTCTTTAAATTTACAATCTATTGATGAACCCACATAAAGATATCAAAACAACTGGAGACCAATACTAATAAATAGTAATTACATAATTGCAATAATTGCAATGGTTGATCTGTAAATACAGTTCTGAGTTTCCTAGTGTTATGGGACCTTTGGGGTGTCGATTTCCTGGCCAGAAACCTCTGTGGCTGGTGGCACCTTTGCCAGAGTTCTTGTCCTGTGTCCGGGAAGAATGAGGTATGCAGACAGGTAGAGGGTGAACAAGACAAAGAGGAGCTTTACTGCGTGTTAAAACAGCTCAAAGGAGATTGTAGTGGATAGCTCCTCTCTGTAGGCAGGTCATCCTGACGTCTGTCCAGCTCCTAGGAGAGAGGAGGCCCTGGAGAGGGCAGCTCCTTTCTGCAGCTGGTTGTCCTAACATCTGCCCAGCTCCTAACAGAGAGGAGGCCCTGGAGAGGGTCACTCCTCTCTGAAGCCGGTAGTTCTGACATCTCTGCAAGTCTCTGAAGCTCTCAGCTGAGAGGGTAGCTCCTCTCTGCAGCCGGCTGTCCCATCGCCTGCTCAGCTCTGGCTGAGTTGGGGATTTTATGAGCCTCAGAGGGGAGCAAGTGCCTGCTGCTGATTGGTCCAGGGGCAGCCATGGGCAGCCTTGGAAAAGGCACCACAAGTTCCTACTCTGGTTCATGGGGCTGACAGCCTGACCCCCAGCCTTCAGGCCCTCCTTGGTCAGAAGTTGGGGCCTCACTGGGGACCCACACCCTCTGCCCAGGAGTCTGTCTGCCTCCCACTGCCATTCACGGTGCCTGGGTTCAGCCTCAACTTTGCTCCAAGAATGGAGCAGGTGCCAACAGCAGGGAGAAGCCAGGCAGCAGGAGCAGGCACTTTTGAGCCTGCAGTGGCATGCAGGGCCTTCCTGGGCCCCCAAGAGTGCAGGGATGCCTGGGGCTGCAGCCGTGGTTTGGGTGGCTGCAGCTGCCCCCAGGAGGGCAGGGCTTTTGCCTGCTCCTGGCCCCTCAATAGCACAGGGAGGCTCAGATCTGCAGCCACACTGTGGGTGGTGCTCCTGCCTGCTCTGTGGAGCAGGAGGCCCCAATCTGCAGCTGTGCTCAGAGGCACCCAGGGAGCTCCCACCCCAACTCAGAAGGGGTGGGTCTCCTGCTTGTCCCTGGCTCCTGCCAGAGAGCATGCAGCCCTGGCCATGCCTCCCCGCTGCAGCAGCAGGCCGTCGGGAGCAGCTGCTGCCATCACTAGTAGAGTGAATTCTCACAATTTTATTTTGCCTTGGCATCCATTTTGAATGTTTAACTTTCTCATATGAGAAGCAAGGGTCAATTACCTTTGACACAGTTACTAGTTCTCTGCTTCTTCCCAGTTCTTCAACGTGATCCACCCAGATATCTGCCTAATGCAACTGCTTCCTGGTGACCATCTCCCTATGGGACAGGTAAATGCAGCCTGTTTGACTCACCCGTTGACCTCCCTAACGCACATGGACTGTGTAGATGGGCTCCGGTGACCATCTCACAGCGACAGGGTGACTCCATGGATCTTGTGCCTGCTTGCTCTAAACCCACCAATTAGAACCGACAACCTGAGATCCGTAAGTAAGGCAGTGTCCCACGACCGGCTGCCTCACTTTCAGCCAACTGGAGGAGACAAAACTTTTTTTGTTCACTTTTGCACCTTACTTACAGGACAGCAGGGCTTGGTCCAGGGAGTACGGGGAGACAATTCCCTCCGGATAGTTCTTATAGAAGAGGCTTCCCTGAACTATTCCATAGCCTCGGACACTACTTTCTTTCCTTCTGTGTTGGACAAACCACCCAACCTCGCTCGGAAAATGGGGCAAGGCCTCGGGTCACGGGGCCCCGGCGGGGCGGTGAGGGGCGGGAACACGGCTCCGGA
>NW_012104154.1:1140591-1155484 GCF_000951045.1 Mandrillus leucophaeus | reverse complement strand
GGACGGGCAAAAGGTGCAGTCCGCCGGCTGGACGCGGGGTCGAGGTCGGGCAGGCGCACCGTCCCTCCCCTTCCTCACCTCCCCCCTCACCCAGCGTGGCAGTTTCCTTGTGCACCTATTTCTTGCTTTTAACAACCTAAACGTGTGCTCCAGAGCAGCTTACCTGTTAAGTGACCGCATTCAGCGCGGCAAACAAAAGTGCAGCTTACGCCCTCCGCTCCAGACAAGCCAAGGTCAATATATACCCTGGGTATTTAATCCTTGCTACCAGGCTTTATTCTTGCTGTGTAATGGCTTTCTGTAAACTCAGCTATTAGTGGTGGAGTTGTAAAAGCTGCAGTGAAACTGCCTTTTATTATTATGGAGAATCTTAAATTTGAAGCTGCTCAGCTGGAACAATTTTTCTTCTTGTTCATTTTCTCCTAGAAAGTTAGTCTTGAGGGACTGTTCCACTTCATTTAAACAATTTTGAGCACTTTTTATTTTCCTCAGCTCTGGCGATAAGAATGTGGATGGTATGGATCTTGCCCTTGAGCTACCTACCTACTGCAGGAGGAGACATCATTAGCAATACAATACAGAGGGTTGAAGGCTTTGAAGGAGGCTGACATTTCTAGGGAATACTGTTAAAGCTCAGTTCCTTTCGCTGCCAGTGCAGGGAAAAGCTAAAAGGGTCGTGAAGGGTGGAACGGCAGTTTACCCGGGTTAAGCCAGAGGACCAGTCTTTTAATTTTGACATGCATTTGTTGAGCACCTATAATCTGTTAAGCAGAAGTGAAAAGCGTGTAAGTCATGATTGCTTTTAGTATAGTGAAGCAGATCCTGATTATTAGGCTGTGTGAACTTTCAAGGCATGGTAGGAGGAAAGGGCTGTAATACCTGCAGGGTTTCGCCATATGAAAGGGGTTCCAAGGCATTCTTTAATAGGCAGTGGATTTCGCCATTTGTGAGGGTTCTTGGGCAGACTTAACTCACGTGTAAAACAGGAAAAATAATACCTACTTTATAGGTTTGTTATGAAGGTGAGATGAGATCGTTAATATAAATTGCCACTAGCCCATAGCAGTGCTTCAGGAGTTTGATGAATTACTTTATTCCTTACTTATTATTCCAGACAGAGACAAGAACATGGTCAAAAGCATGGAGATGTGAACATGTGTGGTGTATTTGGGACGTAACATAAGGCAAGTGTGGCAGTAGTGTGGCATAAGCAGAATAGTAAGAAATTCAGCTGGAAGCGTAGACTGGCACTGGGGTGATTAGAGCCTCAATGCCACCATCTTTTGGGTAAGCTTAGTCATGCTGGGACTTCACTTCCATTAAGTGTACCAACAATATGTTAGATATAAAGGGATAGCAAGTACAGCTACTAATATGCATCATATTCTATTATTTTGGTCATTATGACTTGAATGCAATTAAAGGAATATTTGTGCAAAATGTCTGGAAAGACTTTAAGTTAGGATTTGAAGAGAGAATATCAGATAAAAGATAATACACGAAGATGTTTTTCGGACGTCATGGTTTCTTTTTTTTTCTTTAGCCTTCATTTCCTGATGAGATAGGACATACATCATGGTTTCTTAAAGTTGACCCCGCCTCCTTTGAGAATTGGCAAGAATTACGACTCAGGCTTGGCTAACATTACTTATGCTTTGCTTTGCTTTACTGTTGAACCAGCAATAAGCAGTGCAAAGAAAAACAGGTCAAGGGTACTACAGGTGAAGGAGTTTCCTGGGTGCCTTTGTTTCTCTTTGAGATGGGTCCAAAATTTGGTGCTCTCAGCAGCCTCTAAGGAATAGGATAACTCTCCTAGTCACAGAAGCCCCAGACAGCATGCAGCACTTTAGGTGGGTGGGGGTAGGTAGTGCAGAATACACCAGGTCCCATCTGTTATCTGGGCTCCATATTTGTAATTTGTTGTGGGAGGCATAGCTCTACAACCCAATTTCCTTTTCTTTTCTTTCTTTTTTTTTGAGATGGAGCTTCACTCTTGTCGCCCAGGCTGGAGTACAATGGTGGGATCTCAGCTCACTGCAACCTCTGCCTCCCGAGTTCGAGCGATTCTCCTGTCTCAGCCTCCCGAGTAGCTGGGATTACAGGTGCCCGCCACCACGTCTGGCTAATTTTTTTGTATTTTTAGTAGAGATGGGGTTTTGCCATGTTGGCCAGGTTGGTCTCGAACTTCTGACCTCAGGTGATCCACACGTCTCGGCCTCCCAAAGTGTTAGGATTACAGGCGTGAGCCACTGCGCCTGAACACCAAATTTCTTTAGTGGTTATTTCTTGCATTGTTGTCCATCCTACTCAGTTTTAGAGCAGGAGTCCTGGTCACGGCTTACAGAGGTCTCTCCTGCAACAGCCTTCTTCATAGGTCACCTGGTTTCCAAGCGTTCTCTTTCCCACTTTCTCGTCCCAGGGGTGATGGAGTTACCTTTTTTTCAAGGCCAAAAACCGTGAATCTGCTTAGTTAAACACCTCCAAAGGCTCGCCGTTGCCTGCAGGGCCTTCTTATCCGACAGACGTCTCATAGTCTATCTCTCTGCCACTGGACCTGAGCTCTGCCTTTTCCTGTTCTTTTCTGTGTGTAGCTTTTGCACACACTGTCTGGAATGACTCCTCCCCTTCCCCTACCAGCCTTCCTGCAATTTGGCATAATTATGAACCATTTCAAGATCATCTTTGTGAACCATGTCAGAACAGCTTCTGGCAGAAATAGAGCAAACAAGCACTTGCATAGTGCAGATCCTCCTTGACACCTGCTTCTTCCTCCTCTTTCACATCTAGATTGTCATCAGGTCTTCCCGTGTCTGAAACCTTTCCATGTGCTTCTTTACCCACAGCATCCTTGTCCAAGCTTGTCAAGTGTACTGCAGCAGAGGTAGCAGGTCTTTCTGTATCTACTGCCTTTTCTTATTTAACAAGTTGATTCCTTTCATATTTTTTTCATGTTTAAAAAATAATATTTTTATAAATTTTATGGTATGTAAATTATCTCAGTAAATATATGTATTGAGATACAGTGTATGTATTTTTAAATCTTTAAGATTAAGATTTAATCTCATCTACATTGAGATTTAAATCATATACCATAAAATTCAAAATGTACAGTTGTTTTTAGTATATTCACAGTTATGCTTTGTCAATACAAGCCAATTTTAGAACATTTATCAACTCAAAAATAAACCCTGTAGTCTTTAGCAGTCACTGCCTACTCCCCGCCTTATCCCTCCAGCCTTAAAAAAACCTTCATTTATCTACTTTTTGTATCAATAGATTTGTCTATAAAAGAATAGTATAATAAGTGGTGTTTTTGTGGCTTCCTTCACGTATCATTATATTTTCAAGGCTCATCCTTATTGTAGCTTGAACTAGCACTTCTATGCTTTTAATGGCCAAGTAATATTCATTGTATGGATATACCGCATTTTGTCTGTCTATTCGTTACTGATGTATATTTGGATTGTTTCCATTTTTTGGATAATGTGAACCATGCTGCTTAGAACATTCATATATTAGTATAAGCTTTTGTGGTCATCTTTATATTTTCACATAGGAGTGGGATTGCTGGGTCCTATGGTAATTCAATTATGAACATTTTGTGGAACTGCTAAACTGTTTTCTCAAGCGTCTGCATTTTATATGCTCACTAGCAAAGCATGAGAGCTCCAGTTTCTCCACATCTTGGCAACACGTGGTATTGTTCTTTTATTAGCCACCCTAGTGGGTGGGAAATGGTAACTTTTTGTGATTTGATTTGGTTTTCCCTCATGGCTAGTGATGTTGTACATCTTTTTTTTTTCTTTTTTAAAAGATGTTGAGGAATACTATTCAAAAGGACTACCATGATGGGGCTGTGTTGTAGGAGAGCTTGAGATCAGGTTCAACTCTCTGTTGGAACATTTTTTCATGCACATATTGGCCATGTGCATACATTTGGAGAAATGTCTACTCATATCCTTTGCCACTTTTTTATTTTATTTTTTATTAAAAAAAATTTTTTTTGAGACAATCTCACTCTGTCTCCCAGACTGGAGTGCAGTGGTGCGATCTCGGCACACTGCAAACTCCGCCTGCCGGGTTCAAGGGATTCTCCTGCCTCAGCCTCCTAAGTAGCTGGGACTACAGGCGCCCGCACGGCGCCCGCCACCATGCCCAGCTAAGGGTTTCACTGTGTTGGCCAGGATGGTCTTGATCTCTTGACCTCGTGATCTGCCCGCCTCAGCCTCCCAGAGTGCTGGGATTACAGGCGTGAGCCACTGCGCCTGGCCCATTTGCCACTTTTTAAATTGGATTATCTTTTTATTGTTGAAGCATGAGAGTTGTCTTTTTATTTTTGAGACTGGATACAAGTCTCTTGTCAGATGGATAGTTTGCAAATATTTTCTCCCATTCTCTGGGTTGTCTTTTGACTTTCTTGATGGTATATTTTGAAGAACTAGTGTTTTTAATTTTGATGTAGTTCAATTTCTCTATTTGTTCTTTTTGTAGCTATGCCTTAGATTATACCTAAGAAACTATTGCCTAACCCAAGTTTACAAAGATTTACACTTATGTTTTCTTGTGTGAGTTTTATGGTTTTCACTGTTATGTTCATCTGTGACTATGATCCAATTTTGAGTTAATTTTTATATGTGGTGTGTAGTAAGAGGTCTAACTTCATTCCTTTACTTGTGGCTATGTAGTTGTCTCAGCACCATTTGTGGAAAGATGAGTCTTTCACCGTTAAGTTGTCTTGGTATCCTTGTTGAAAATTAATTGACCGTAAATATAAGGGATTACTTCTGGATATTCAAGTCTATTCCATTGATCTATGTATCTATCCTTATGCTAGTACCAAACTGATTACTATAGCTGTGTAGTGAAATTTGAAATTGGATAGCATGACTTCTCCAACTTTGTTCTTTTTCAGGAGTGTTTTGGCTATTATGGAACTCTTGTATTACCACGTGAATTTTAGGATCAGCTTGTGAATTTCTGCAAAAAAATTTGGGATTTTGATGGGGATTGTGTTGAATAGGTAGATTAATTTGGGGAGTATTGCCATCTTAACAGTGTTAATTTTTTCAATCCATGATCATGATATATTTTTCTATTCAACAGTGTTTTGTAGTTTTCAGTCTACAGTATATAGGTTTTACACTACTTTAGTTAAATTTATCCCAAAATATTCTTTTTGAATTTAAATAGATTTTTCTTAATTTCATTTTCAGATTGCTCATTGCTATTGTATAGAAATTACAGAATAAATTGGTTTTTGTATATTGGCTTGTATCATACAACTTTGCTGAACTTGTTAGTTTGTTCCTAATAGTTTTTTTTAAGTGGATTTCTTACTATTTTCTATGTACAAAATTGTGCCTTTTGCAGATAAAGAATTTTATATGCAGTTGGCTCTACTGTTCAGTTAGATCTAGTTGATTGATGGTGGTGCTCAATTCAACTATACTCTTACTGATTTTCTGCCTGTTGGATCTGTCAATTACTGATAGAAGTAAGTTAAAATCTGCAACTATAATAGTAGATTTGTTTCTCCTTGCACTATCAGTTTTTAACTCACATAATTTGATGTACTATTGTTTGGTGCATACATATTTAGGATTATTATGTCTTATTGGAGAAATGACCCCGTTTTTATCATGTAATGCCCTTGTTTATTTTATTTTAGTAGCTTTTGGGGTACAAGTGGTTTTTGGTTACAAGTGGATGAATTGTCTGGTAGTCAAGTCTCAGATTTTAGTGTACCTATCACTGGAGTAGTGTACATTGTACCCAATATGTAGTTTTTTAAAATCCCTCAACCTTCCCACCCTGCCCCCTTATACTCTCCAATGTCTGTTACACCACTGTTTTGCCTTGGTGTACCCATAGCTTAGCTCCCAGTTCTAAGTGAGAACTTATGGTGTTTGGTTTTCCATTCCTGAATTACTTCATGTAAAATAATGGTCTCTAGCTCCATTGAGACCTTTAGTTGAGTTTCATTGAGATCTTTAGTTAATTAACTCAACTTTAGTTCAGAAAATTGGCGAAACCAGCTGGGCGTGGTAGCGCCTGCCTGTAGTCCCAGTTACTCAGGAGGCTGAGACGGGAGGATTACTTGAGCCCAGGACTTTGAGGCTGCAGTGAGCTGTGATGGAGCCGCTGCACTCCAGTCTGGGTGACACAACAAGACCTTGTCTCTTTAAAAAAAAAAAGAAATATGTATGAACCTATTTATGTAGAATAGCACCAACAGAACATATGATCCATTTATGTAAAATAGCAACAACAAGCCAAATGGTAATATACAACTCTGTTTCTGTATGTAAATATGTTGAACATTTTCTGGAAGGTTACATTACATGTAACTGTGATAACTGTGGCTTCCTCTGGGGAAGGGAGTGAGTTGATTCTACCGAAGGAGGACTTTCACTTTGAGTGTGTTTTTTCAATTTTGTTTAAGCAAAATGTATTTCTGTTTCTTTTTAAAGTCTCAGCAAAGTTGTTACATTCGTCTTTCAGTTGTGTGAGCTTTATGGAGCAGGATTAATGCTGTGATGTGACCTTGTTACAGATTCACTGAAGATTTTTGTATGTTTTGTGAAAAGTCAGGAAAATTAAGGTTGGCATGTGAATGCCTAAGCTTTTCTGAGTTGGTAAACTTGTCTAGGTTATGTGAGGAGGATGCATGATAATTGAGTTCTTGAGAAGTGATTGAGTTGTGAATTAAAGTGAGACAGTTATAAAACAAAAAAGTTTAGACTTTGCTGAATAAAAGCTAAGGTTTTATTCCATTTTAGAGTACCAAAAGCCTACAGATACATTTGATGGTACAGTTGTTACATATTAGATACTTCATTTCAGATTGCAGAACTGATTTCTAGCTTTTTGAAGTGGAAGTACTCAAAACATCAAGTCTCAAATATGTGACCAAAACTGCTGGAATTGACTGTGATAGAAACATTTTCATGGCACTTTACAGTTCAGTAATAATGTTAGCAGTATCCTATCTAGCAGAAATTATGGTGAAACTTTAATGCTTATTGCATGAGAAGTGTTCATGCTAGAAGGGAGGGTAATTGGGTGCTCATGTTGTAAGTTTTACATCTATCATATCATTTGATTCTAATACAGTCCCATGGAGTGTGGAACTGTTAGTGTCTTCATAGAGTAAGAAACTGAGGATCAGAGAGGTTAAGTAACTTGCCCAATAGCTAGTAAGCGGCAGACTGGGATTTCATCCCCAGCAATCACACCTTAGAGCCTGCATTCTTAGCCCTTGGAAGTGGTGTCAGCTTGGATGTCTGAAAGTCACTTCAGATTCACTTTAATTCAAAACAGAACTCATGAGCTTTACTCCCCTCCACCCTCACCACGGTATTTTTTATGATTTTGTCTCATTAAATGTCATCTTCTTTCATCCAATTGCTGAAGCCAGAAACCTGGTTAATACTCCCTAACACTTTCTTCCAGTTAAATCAGTCCTCTGTCTAGGCATCATTAACTCATTTAAAATTTTGAATGGTTCTTGAATCCTTTCACTTTCCTTTATTTCTACCACTACCTATCTCAGCCAGACCTGTTATCTGTTGATTGGACTCCAGTTGTGTCTTGAAGCTCCCACCCCTGTCTACTTCTGGTATGACCTTCAAATATAGAAACTGTTCCCTCTCCAGTTTTATATGTGCATGTGTGTATGTTTATACCTACGTAAACTCCTTCAGTGGTTCTTAGAGTGAAGAACAGACTTTTCAGTAGGTCTATAAGGATATTTCTGGCCTGTGCTCACCTGTTTACTTTCATTGGTCACTCTCTTCGCCTCGTAGGTGACAGGACATTCAGTGGGACCGTGACTAGTTTATGCTTTTCCTGTTTTCACTGCCTGGCAGTCAGCCCCTCTCCTTCCCTCTCACCTTAACTCCTACTCATCCTTCTAACCTCCACTGTCTGGGGTAAGCTTTCCCTATCCATCTCCTTTTGCCCTAGATCATTATCAGTTCTGGTTACAAGTTACTGGGGCACCACTTACAGCTTGTAAAGCAGTTTGAATTCGTTATTAATGACATTTATGGTTATTAATGATTTCTATGATTATTAATGTTTGTATTTCCCTCCTAGACTCTAGTTCGTTGGCTGCTGATCACTATAGTACATCCTCAGTATGTTTGAATGAATGGACACATCTAGTCTTAGCTGCTTGATTTCCTTCCTGAGGAAACTGAAGCTTGAACAGTGTAACACAGTTTTATTCAAATACAGAGTTAGATTAGCACTTAATAGCTGAAGGAAGTTACTTCACCTCTCCAAGTCTCCATTTCTTTATCTGTTAACTAAGGATAAAAATAGTGCCCACCTCTTGGGTTGTGTTGGGGATTACATGAGTTAATTCGCTTAAAGCACCTGGAGCAGTGCCTGAGGCCTACCGATGGTAGCTGTTGTCAGTAGTATTGGGACCTACCTAAAGTCGTTCAGCTTTTTAATACAGATCCTGTCAGATAGCAGTCCTTCATGCTTTTCTCTGTACTGAGAGCATTTGGCATTCTTGCAGACTTACTCTTTTGTGAGCAGAAGTTCATTTTTATACTTTAAAAAATGATTCTGCACAGTTTCTTGCACAGCGAAGGCATGTGTACGTTTTGTTGTCTTCAGTTTAACTCAGTTGCAAACGAGAACCATACCCACCCTGACTCAGTGGAAGGTATTTCCGATACACAGTGAAAGTTTGTCTACTCCAGGAACGAGAAGGTCAGTAGAGGTTGTGCAGAACTTTGAATATCAAATTAAGGTCTTTGAAGTTGCATATTTTGAAATAAATAATGAAAGGATTTTAAGTAGGGGGTGAATTCTATGCTTAGTATGGTTTTTAGAAAATTGGTAACTGGAAGGAATGGGAGGCTGGGTTTAGATGATGGTTTTTGATTTAAAAAATGGGGCAGTTAAGAGTGACAGCTGGGTTTGTGGGAGAGATAATGAACTTTGTTTTATATAGGTTGAGTTGAAAGTACTTGTTGGACATCTAAATGGAAGTGCCCTCAGGTTAAGTGTATCAGACAGAAATCAGGAGAGAAACCTGGCATAGAATTACTGAAAACTATGTAGTATGAACAACAACAACAAAAAATTGAGATATTTAGAACTGGCATCCTAGAAAAAGCAGATGCTGTAATACCTGCATGTAACAAGGTTTATTAGCTGTTACTTCTGTATCTACTTGAAGATGATGAAACCACATTTTAAATAGTATCCTTTAACTTAAAATTTTCACTGATAAGTGTGGTCTTCCCTCTAGTTTGAGTGATGTAAAATTTACCAAAATGTTGCAAATTACCTTGGTGCTTAAGAAGAGGTCAGTGGAAGGGAATGTGATATCCTGAATTTCTTTGATTTGTTAAGTTCGAAGTTAGCTAGATGTGTGATGTAGAATCTGTTCTGTGAATGCCTCGCTCACTCAAGTGCTTGTACTTTTTTTCCCCTTTAACTAGGAATTGTGGTGCTTGGAATAAACAGAGCTTATGGCAAAAATGCACTCAGTAAAAATCTTATAAAAATGGTGAGTGTAAAGATTAAACTGTTTGCTTCTAATATTAAGATACATTATTGTCCTCAATGTAAAATTTTATTTTTCTCTTTTCCCTCGTATGCTTCCTATTTCTGTTTAGCTATCAAAAGCTGTGGATGCTTTGAAATCTGATAAGAAAGTACGGACCATAATAATCAGGAGTGAAGTCCCAGGGATATTCTGTGCTGGTATGTAAATATATTATGAAATTAAACTGTAGTCTGATTTTTCCTCAGTAGTAGTCTGTTTTCCGTTAGAATGTTCTGTGGTTTGAACCCCATTACCAACAACTCCTCTTTGTGTTTTACTGATCCACAAGAAAAAAACAAGCTTAGTCTGAGAGCATTAGAAAGAAGCTTTTGCAACATTTAGATTGTTTCAGAAGTTGAAAAAAAACTTTGAGCCGTTAAAATACTTGTTTGTAGTACCTGTAGTACAATATTGCTTGTTGTGTCTTAATTGTGGCCAATATTCTTTAGTTTCATTCCTTTTTTTTTTTTTTTTTTTTTTTTTTTTGAGATAGAGTTGCTCTGTCACCCAGGCTGGAGTGTAGTGGCGTGATCTTGGCTTACTGCAACCACCACCTTCCTAGTTCAAGTGATTCTCCTGACTCAGCCTCCCGAGTAGCTGGGATTATAGGCGCCTGCCACCTCGCCCAGCTAATTTTTGTATTTTGAGTAGAGACAGGGTTTCACCATGTTGGCCAGGCTGGTCTCCAACTCCTGACCTCAAGTGATCCACCATCTTTGGCCTTCCAAAGTGCTGGGATTACAGAGGTGAGCCACCGTGCCCAGCCCCTAGTTTCATTCTTAAGGATTCTCATTTTTTTTAAGCTTCAATCTCTGTGGCTTCTGCCTTAAAATATTGCAGAATAGTGTGATATTTAGAAATATGCAGTATATTTTGGCTTTTGATGAGGTTTTATTGCCTTTTTAATACATTTCCTAAAATGTAGGATACCGAAAAGAATTAGTTTTAATTCCAGTTGAGTAATCAGAGTGAGTGTAGATTTATTACTCTCAACTGCTAGGCTTATGCTGTTATGCAGTAGATTTCTGTTTTTACATTTGTCAAATGCGAGTAATACTGTCTGCTTAGTTGGAGTGCTTTTAAGGGTTTTACGTATATTTTGAGTTCTTTTTTTTAAACATTGCGAAAGACTTATACCAAGAGAATTAGGATTCTTATGTCTAGTTTTAGGGACGAGGTGAATATGATCTTGAGGTAAAGGAGTGTAACACTATGACTGATGTTGAGAGGTTCTCTAAAGGTCATTGGATGGCTTATTGGGAAGATACAGAGTGGCTTTAGGGTTTTTAAAGAAGGCCCAATTATATGAATTTTTGAGGAGTGATAACAATGTTGTGAAGACAGATTAACGTTTTAAAAATAAGTGTTAGTGATCATCCTGGCATTGTTTTTCTATGGGCAGTAGGTTTTATAATTACCACGCTATAGTTACTGGTGGAATTCCTTTTATTTTATATATTCTTTTGCAGCCCATTTGTTCTAGATTTGTGCATTAGGAATATACTTTGAAAAAGGCTTTAATGCTTTAGCACAGTTTGTGGCTGTCTGTTACAGATTGCCTGATTGAGGACATGCAAAATGTCCTCAAATAATATACCACATGCTGTTTATTAGAATAACATGTTAGTCTTGAGTGCTTTTTAACAAGTTAATCTATTTAGTTTGCTTTATGGGCTTTTAAACTTTCATACAATCAGGATAATCTTTTAACTCAAGATTTTGACTGTTTCATCAACAAGTCAATGTTTTAATTATAGAAACATTGGGGCATATCATCTCTTTTAGTAATTCAGTATGTATGATGGAACTGTTCTTTCAGATTTCTCCGAAAGGTTTTCCTTTCTTGTTTTATTTTTTGAGATGGAGTTTCACTCTTGTTGCCCAGGCTGGAGTGCAGTGCTGTGATCTCGGCTCACTACAACCTCTGCCTCTTGGGTTCAAGTGATTCTCCTGCCTCAGCCTCCCGAGTAGCTGGGATTACAGGAACCTGCCACCACACCTGGCTAATTTTTTGTATTTTTAGTAGAGACGGGGTTTCAACATGTTGGCCATGGTCTTGAACTCCTGACCTCAGGTGATCCACCTGCCTCAGCCTCCCAAAGTGCTGAGATTACAGGTGTGAGCGACCACGCCGGGCCTCTTTTTTTAACATATATTTACATTTATAAGCTGACTAGTAGGTCTGTCTTTTAACATGTACATATGAAATCAAATTCTAGATAAAATCTCTTTACATTATTTAAAGAATATTTAAACTTATAGCCTGTATTAGTATAAACATCTTAATCAGGCCACGTTTATCAGTTATTGTTGAATAATGCAGTCTTTCACATAATTAAAGCTTTAATTTGTATTCCAAAGTAGTAATATTAAAAGAAACCTCGGCTGGGCACGGTGGCTCATGCCTGTAATTCCAGTACTTTGGGAGGGCAAGGTGGGTGGATCACAGGGTCAAGAGTTTAAGACCAGCCTGGCCAACATAGCGAAACCTCGTCTCTACTAAAAATACAAAAAATTTTCTGGCTGTGGTCGTGGGCGCCTGTAATCCCAGCTACTCGGGAGGCTGAGGCAGGAGAATCACTTGAACCTGGGAAGCAGAGGTTGCGGTGAGCTGAGATGGCAACACTTCACTCCAGCCCATACGACAGTGTGAGACTCTGTCTAAAAAAACAAACGAACAAACAAAAAAACTCAAAAACACAGTGTACCATTTATTAATTATCCTTTTAGCCTCTTCTCCATCCCTTCACAGTCATCATTTTCCCTCTCCTTTTTCTGCCCCCACAAAGGTTTCTCTGTATATATTAATAACCTGTGTTCCAATGATACCTTTTTCATTTCTGAATACTTAAAGCTTAGCAAATGGTCTTGCCTCAAATTTCTTGAGCATAGGAACTCCTCTTATTCTTTGAGAATCGTCTTTCACATTCTCAGAATACAGCAAACAACAGGGACTCAGCATGTATTTGCTGGAATTAATCAGCCTTTGTGCTTTAATTCACTGATTTTTTTTCAGGAATGGTTGAGATATAACAAGCAGCTTCTCTGAATTGTCTCATACCACTCTCCTATTTACTGATAGTAAGTTTGGCTACATCTGTTTTCTAAAATGCTGGGAAAACATAAACATTAAAGAGATTCCTACATTGCATTGGAGGTTGGGCCAAATGATTTTTGACTTCTCATTTAAATCTACCTATTATTTAGCATTATTAAGTACTTTACTTACATTTTAAGTTTTTTAATCAATTTTTAGTTTAAAAAAGTAGCATGGTAGGTCAGAATGTATGAAAATGTATACAGAGAGAACTCTCTCTAACCCGACTTCCTCTGCTTTATTCATCCCCTAATAAAAATAACAATTATTATTTTTATCCTTCTAGTAGTTTTCATATATATGTATGTACACACACACACAAATACAGTCATGTGCTCCATAACAATATTTTGGTTAACAGTGGCCTGCATTATACGATACTGGTCCCATAAGATTATTTATTTTTATTTTTTTGAGACGGGGTCTCCCTGTCACCCATGCAGGAGTGCAGTGGTGTGATCTCATCTCACTGCAACTTCAGCCTCCAGTGTTCAAGCGATTCTCATGCCTTGGCGTCCTGAGTAGCTGGGATACATGTGTGCCACCATGCCCAGCTAAATTTTGTAATTTTAGTAGAGACAGGGTTTCACCATGTTGCCCAGGCTGGTCTTGAACTCCTGACCTCAGGTAATCCACCTGCCTCGGCCTCCCAAAGTGCTGAGATTACACGGGTGAGCCACTGTGCCCAGCCTCATAAGATGATAGTACTGTATTTTTACTGTACCTTTTCTGTTTAGGTACATATAAATACTTAGCATTGTGTTACGGTTACCTCCAGCATTCAGTACAGTCACCATACAGGCTTGTAGCCTAAGAAAAATATGTTATACCGTATATCTTATTTATGTAGGGGATGGTTTCAGGATGAAACTGTTCCACCTCAGATCATCAGGCATTAGTTAGATTCTCATAAGGAGCGTGCAACCTAGATCCCTCGCATGCGTAGTTCATGGTAGGATTTGTGCTCCTATGAGAATCTAATGCGGCTGCTGATCTGACAGGAGGCAGAGCACAAGTAGTAATGCTCCCTTGCCTGTACTCACCTCCTGCTGTGCCACCGGTTCCTAACAGGCCACAGACCCAAACTGTTCATCAGCTCAGAGATTGGGGACCCCTGGCCTGTACCATCTAGGTTTGTGTATGTACACTCTATGATGTTTATACAAGGATGAAATTTTCTAAGGACTCATTTCTCAGAATGTAGTCTTTAAGTGACGTATTATTATATACCGATGCACTCATTAGAATGTTAAGTAGATATTTAAAGTGATACATATAAAGACATGTAAATACGATACATATAAAGTGATACATATGGAGTATGGAAAATACCTGTTACAAGCGTAGGGAGAGTTGTATATAAAATGTTATGACCATTATTACTGTAACTGTGTAAACTATGTCTACTAATAAGATCATGGGCCAGGTGGCTCACACCTGTAGTCCCAGCACTTTGGGAGGCCGAGGCAGGCAATTGGCTTGAGCCTAGGAGTTCAAGACCAGCCTGGGCAACATGGCAAAACCCTGTCTCTACAAAAAAAAAAATACTAAAGTTAGCCAGGCATGTTGGTGCATGCCTGTAGTCCTAGCTAGTCAGGAGGCTTAGGTGGGAGAGTTGCTTGAGCCTGGAAGATCAAGGCTGCGAGCCGTGATTGTGCCACTGCATTTCAGCCTGGGTGACAGAGCTAGACCCTGTTTGAAAAAATAAGAAAAAAAAAAGATCATGGATTAAAGGTGATTTTTTTCTGTCTTCAAACTTTCTGAAATAATTTCATTATATTAACAAATTATATTAAGCAAATATGTACAAAGTAAATACTTTTGAAAAAAGTACAAAGTATATTAGTGTATTTTTCTTTTTTGGAAACTAAAATTGGGATATTAACTGAGTTCCTGAATTGTTGTTACAACTTTTTTTTTTGAGATGGAGTCATGTTCTATCACCCAGGTTGGAGTGCGGTGGTGTGAGCTCTGCTTACTGCAACCTTTGCCTTTCAGGTTTAGGTGATTCTCCTGTCTCAGCCTCCTGAGTAGCTGGAATTACAGGCGCCTGCCACATGCCCAGCTAATTTTTGTATTTTGAGTAGAGACAGGGTTTCACCATGTTGGCCAGGCTGGTCTTGAACTCCTGACCTAAAGTGATCCGCCTGCCTCGGCCTCCCAAAGTGCTGGGATTACAGGCGTGAGCCACTGTGCCCGGCCTGTTACAGCATTTTCAAAGTATCATC
>NW_012104154.1:1131501-1140537 GCF_000951045.1 Mandrillus leucophaeus | reverse complement strand
GTTTCACCATGTTGGCCAGGCTGGTCTCGAACTCCTGACCTAAAGTGATCCGCCTGCCTCGGCCTCCCAAAGTGCTGGGATTACAGGCGTGAGCCACTGTGCCCGGCCTGTTACAACATTTGAGAAGAAAAATTTTAGACTAAAATAGTTGCTATAGAATAATTCAGACCGTTTAATACCTGTGAAGTGAAAGACCTGGTTAAAGGTGGTAGCTTAGCTGAAACTACTTCTTTTAACAATTAGGAGAGAGTTTTCTCTTAGACTGTGGTTTCTAATCTAGAACCTAGAAGGAATATTAGGTCTCCTTTTAAAGTTCTTAAAATTTTATACACTTAAGACATTTTAGTGGCTCTACATTGAGAAGGTGTGTAATGTCAAAATGTCATTTTTACAGTAATGTATTAAAATGGATGTTTCTATTAACCACAGTAATATGTAAATACAGATTAAAAATATGTCATAGTTGTCACAGATACAGACAGTGTTTCCCATACATAATGTGTTTTCACAAGGTGTGCTGTGCCCCCAAAGTTTTAATATATTGCCGATCGTGACATTCTGGAAAAGTCTTTCTGGTTGGCCGGCTGCGTTGGTTGTAAATGTGTGATCACAGTCATACCCTTCAGGTTGGGAATCACTGTTGTGTATTCTTTCCTGTAGATTAGAACACCACTTGTGGGTTCATGGCTTGCCTGTACTTCTCTTAGAATAGTAAGAAATGTAATTTTGTTAGTCAAAGCTTCTTATGAAGCATTGGCTACATGGATTATATGAGATTGGCCTGAATGTGTGCTGCCCCAGCTTACATATTCTAGAAACTGTTTAATCACTTTTAGTTTACCTTCTCTCTCTCTCTCTCCCTCTCTCTTTGTGTGTGTGTGTGTGTCTGCCTCACACACACACACACACACACACACACACACACACACACACACAAGCCGAAACAATTCCGCTATTTCAAAATGTTTATGTAGTTAACGTTTTAATATTTGCCAATCACAAAATTCTAAAAATGTCTGATTGGGCTGCTGCGTTGGATATAAATGTGAGATCACAGTCATCTGTTTATTTTTGTTCTTTTACTTTTCTAATTCAAAGTAATAAAGTGCACATGCATTGTTTTTACCAAAACATTTTTGAAATGAAATTCTGTGAGAAATTACTGAGACCGAGGATTTTTTCTTTTGAAATTCCTAAGATATATGATAAACAATTCTTGGTAATTGATTGCTATATGTAGAACCCTAAATTGTTTCACTGAATTACACCAGTGTGGGTTTTATAAAAAAGTAAAGGTAGTTTTGCTTCTGCTTTTGAATTCTAGTAAATTATGTTATGACTAAAGACTAACTTGTCACTAAAATTGTCAACATGCATTATTGAATGTTGTGTATATTGTCAGTATGGATAAAAATGTCATGATCTGGATAGATGTGTGGGCACCTTGGACAGTGAAGTAACCTGGTCATTGTTGTTTCAGAATCTTAGATTGTCATATTTATGTATTTAACTATTAGTCTTTCAGAGAGTTTGATAAGTTAACATGAAGGGATAGATACCACAAATTTGTAGTAGTTTAACAAGTTTGTATTAGTTCAGCTATAAAGGGTTCTGTTTTTTTGTTGTTGTCATATATAGTTTGTTGGAATAAAAAATGTTTTATTGAGATATGAACTACTTGGAATACAGGTTACCAATTTAAAATGTATAATTGATGAATTTTTAAACCATGATCAGAATCATGATGCAGAAGATGTTCGTCACTTAAAAAGTTTTCTCGTGTCCATTTGCAGTCAAGCCCCTTCCCTTGCCCTGACCTCTGAAAAGTACTAATCTCCTTGCTACTCCTAGTTTAGCATCTTCTGTAATTTTTAAAATAAATTGACTCATACTGTGGGTAGTCTTTTGTGTCTGACCTCTTTCATTTAACATAATGGTTTGAGCTTCACCCATGTTCGTGTTTCACTAGTTTCATTATTATCATGTATTTTATTTTATTGCCAAGAATACTATTTGTTGTATTTCACAGTTTGTTTATTCATTAGGTGATGGTCATTTGGGTTTTTCCATTGTTTGGCTTTTATGCATACCACTTCTATGACAATTCACACACACGTTTTTGGCAATGTATAATTTTATTTCTCTCAGGTAAATAGTCAGAAGTGGAATTACTGGTTTTATCCTGTGTGTTTAGTTCTGTAAGAAACTGCCAACTGTTTTCTGTATCATTTTGCATTCCCACTAGCAATGTATGAGAGTTTCAGGCGTTACACATCCTCACCAACACTTGATAATACGAAGTTTAAAAATTGTAGGCATCCTAATGGATACAAAGTCATATTTCATTGTGGTTTTAGTTTACATTTCATATGTGTCACCTGTATATCTTTTTTGGTGACTTGTTTGTTCAAATTTTTTCCCAGTATTTTTCTTAGAATCTCATCTCATTGAGTTTTAAGAGTTTTTTTTTTTAATATTCTTGATACAAGACTTTTATCTGTTATATTTTGTAAGTTTTCTTCCACTAAATGGCCTGTCTTTTTTCTGTATTATAATTTGTTTTGAAGAACAAAAGTTTTTTATATGAAGACTGATCATTTTTTTTTCCTTTTATGGTTTGTACCTTTTTGTGAATTTTAGAAATTTTGTTTTACCCCACAGTCACAAAGATTTTCTCCTGTTTTCTAGGACTTTTATAGTTTTTATATCTTAAATTTAGGACTCTGAAGTATTCGGAGTTAATTTTTATATATGTTGTGAAAGAAAATTAAAAATATATTTGGTCTTTGCCCTTGTTCTTGGTATAGAGCTCTTAAAACCCGGGGAGTTTCCTGAATGGTACAGGTGGTTTTTGGTTGGTAATGAGATGACCCTAGATAGCTGCAGGATGGGGGACAGCTTGTCAGAAAAAGCAACGATGGGTTAGAGGATTAGAACTTTTAGCACCCTCTTCCCCCAGAGGGGAAAGGGGCCAGAGATTGAGCTCAGTTACCAGTGTCCAGTGATTTAGTCATTCACGTCTCCCTATGGAGATAATGAAACCTCCATAAAGACCCTTTAAAACAGCGGGGTTCAGAGCCAGGCACTGTGGCTCATGCCTATAATTCTGCCACTTTGGGAGGCTGAGGCAGGTGGATGGCTTGAGTTTTAGACCAGCCTGGGTAACATGCCAAAACCCCATCTCTACAAAAAAATGAAACAAAACAAAAATAACTCTAACTGGGTGTGATGGTACATTCCTGTAATCCCAGCTACTTGAGGGGGCTGAGGTGCAAGGATTGCTTGAGCCTGGGATTTTGAGGCTGCAGTGAGCTGTGATTGTGCCACTGCACTCCAGCGTGGGTGACAAAGTGAGACCCTGTCTCAAAAAAAAAATGGGGTTCAGGGAGCTTCTAGGTTGGTGAACACATTGATTTTCTTGGAGAGGGCATGGAAGCTCTGTACTCCCTCTCCCCTTACCTTGTCCGATGCATCTGTTCCATTAGTCTGTTCCTGAGTTGCATATAGTAAAGTTTTTTTTTTTTTTTTTAAATTCTATGAGTCATTCTAGTGAATTAAGTAATCTGAGGAGTTTAGGGGAACCCCCAAATCTGTAGCTCGTTGGTTCAGAAATATGGGTTGCCCCTGGGACTTGTGAGTTGCATCTGAAGTGAGGGCAGCCTTGTAGGACCCCTTAACTTCTGGGATCCCACTAATTTTGGGTGGTATCAGTTTAAGTGAATTGTTGGATAGCCACTTGGTGTTGAAGAATTGGTGGAAACCCTCATACATTTGGTGTCAGAAGTGGTGTTAGAAAAAAAGACATCATAATTGGTGTCAGGAATGGGATTTGCTAGAGCATCTCATGGAACTCAGGAAAGTGCTTTATTTACCATTACCAGTTTATTATAAAAGCTAAAACTGAGGAACAGTCAAGTGGAAGAGGTACTTAGGGCAAAGCTAAGGGTGGAGGGTTGCAGAGCTTCCATACCCTCTCCAGGTGTGCCATTCACCCAGCACATACATGTTTTCACTAACCTGGGAGTTCCCTAAGCCCTGTTTCAGGGATTTTTTATGGAGGCCTCTTTACATAATGATTGATTACATCATTAGCCATTGGTAATTGAGCTCAATATACAGCTCCTCTCACTCCCCGAAGGTGTGGGTGGGACACTGAAAGTTCTAACCCTCTGATCATGGCTTGATGCATCTGGTGACCAACCCCTATCCTGGAGCTATCTAGGGGCTCTCTGAGAGTCACCTCATTGGCATAAACTCAGTTTTGATTGAGAAGGGCATGTTAGGAATAACAAAAGACACTGTGTCACTCAGGAAATTCTGAGGGTTTTAGGAGGTTTGGGCCAGGAACCTGGAATAAAGACAACCAAGTATTTTTTATTATACACTGGTGTTTTTTTTTTTTTTTTTTTTGGAGGCGGGGGGCTTTGTTTTGTTGCGTTTTCAATTCTCCCAGCACCATTTGTCAAAAATACCAACTTTTCCCCTATTAAATTATTTTGGGACCTGTCTAAAATACCAGTTGACAGTATATGTGTGAGTTATGTCAGGGCTCTCTGGGATTTTTAATGCCAATACCACACTGTCTCAGTTACCATGTTCAGGTCTTATACATGTTTGGTTAAATTTATTTCTAAGTTTTTCATTTTTTTTGATGTCACTGTAAGTGGCATTTCTTCTTAATTTTACTCCCAATTTTTTATTGCTAGTATATTGATAGTATATACAATCGATTTTTATATATTTGTATCCTGCGACCTTGTTAAATGCACTTTTTAGTTCTAGGACTCTTTTGTAGATACTCTGGGGTTTTCTACAAAGGTAGTCAGGTCGTTTGTGAATAAAGATAGTTTTACTTCTTCCTTTCCTGTCTGTTCACCTTTTATTTTGTTTCTTATCCCCATTACATTTTCATTATAGGGTTGACTGAAAGCAGTGTGAGTGTTCATCTTTGCCTTTTCTCCGTCTTCAGAGCAGGCATCCAGTCTTTTACTATTAAGTATAATGTTAGCTGTAGTTTTTTCACAGCTGCGGTTTATCAGGGTGAAAAGTTTCTTTTTATTTGTATTTTGCTGAGGTTTTTTTTTTTCATGAACACGTATTGAATTTTGTCAAATCTCTTTTTGGCATCTATTAAGAGTCTCATTTTTCAGCCTGCCAATATGGTGAATGATTGATTGATTATCAGTTATTAACAATTGTGTATTCCTGGAACAGACCTCTCTTGGTCATTGTCAGGCCTCTGAGCCCAAGCTAAGCCATCATATCCCCAGTGACCTGCACGTATACATCCAGATGGCCTGAAGCCACTGAAGATCCATGGAAGTGAAAATAGCCTTAACTGATGACATTCCACCATTGTGATTTGTTTCTGAACCACCCTAACTGATCGATGTACTTTGTAATCTCCCCCACCCTTAAGAAGGTTCTTTATAATTCCCCCAACCCTTGAGAATGTTCTTTGTGAGATCTACCCCCTGCCCCCAAAACATTGCTCTTAACTTCACTGCCTATCCCAAAACCTGTGAGAACCAATGATAATCCCACCACCCTTTGCTGACTCTCTTTTCGGACTCAGCCCACCTGCACCCAGGTGAAGTAGCCATGTTGCTCACACAAAGCCTGTTTGGTGATCTCTTCACAGGGACATGTGAAACAGTCATTAATCCTTTTTATATACTGCCAGATTGGATTTGCTGAAGCTTTTTAGGATTTTGTAACTCTGTTCATAAGGGACATTGGTTTGCCTTCTTTTCTTGTAAGGTCTGTAGTTCTGGTATCAGGATAGTGCTGGTCTCGTAAAATGAATTGGGAAGTGTTCCTTCCTTCTGTTTCCCTGAAGAAGTTTGCATAGTTGTTATTATTTCTTTCTTTCTTTTTTTGAGACAGAGTCTTGCTCTGTTGCCCAGGCTGGAGTGCGGTGGCACAATCTCTGTTCACTGCAAGCTCTGCCTCCCGGGTTCACACCATTTTCCTGCCTCAGCCTCCCGAGTAGCTGGGACTACAGGCATCTGCCACCATGCCTGGCTAATTTTTTGTAATTGTGTTTACTTAATTGTTTGGTAAAATTCACCAACGAAGTCATTTGGTCCGGGAAGTTTCTTTGTGGGAAGATTTTTAACTACGAATTTGAAATCTTTAATAAATACAGGGCTACTTGAGTTACTTCTGTTTGAAAAGTCAAATTCTGTAACATACTTGGAGAGATTTATTCTGAGCCAAATATGAGTGACCAGCTCCAGGAGATCGTGAGAATGTGTGCCCAAGGTGTTCAGTCTACAGCTTGGTTTTATACATTTTAGGGAGACATAAGACATCAATCAGTACATGTAAGATGTATGTTGGTTCAGCCTGGAAAGGTGGGACAACTGGAAGCAGTGAGGGAAAGGCCTTCCGGGTTATAGGTAGATTCAGTGATGTTCTGATTGGCAATTGGTTGAAAGAATTTATCTAAAGATCTGGAATCAATAGAAGTCAGTGTCTTCGTTGTGGAGACCAAGGTTCTTACTATGCAGATGAAGCCTTCAGGTGGCAAGCTTCAGAGAAAATAGATTGTAAATGTTTCTTGTCAGACTTAAAGGGCCTGTTCTGTCAGTCTCCAGGTCCTGTGTTGATGTTAATGCTGGTCAGCTGTGCCTGAATTCCAAAGGGAAGAGAGTATAATGAAGAATGTCCTACTCCCACTCCCACTTTCCAGCGTGTCCTGAACTAGTTTCTCAGGTTAGCTTTGGATTGCCCTTGGTGGAGGGGAGGGTCCATCAGTCAGGGAACTTAGAATTTTATTTTTGGTTTACATTTCTTTTTGAGTGAGTTTTGGTAATTTGTGTCTTTTAGGTTGAGTGAGTTTTGGTAATTTGTGTTTTATCTAAGTTTTCAAGTTAATTGCCATAAAATTGTTCATATTATTCCTTATTGTCCTTTTACTGCATTGAATCTATAATGATATCTGATTATTTATTTATTTACTTATTTTGAGACAGAATCTTGCTCTGTCACCCAGGCTGGAGTACAGTGGCGTAATCTCAGCTCACTGCAACCTCCGCCTCCTGGGTTCAAGTGATTCTCCTGCCTCAGCCTTCCTAGTAGCTGGGATTACAGGCATGCACCACTACACCTGGCTAATTTTTGTATTTTTAGTAGAGATGGGGTTTCACCATGTTGGCCAGGCTGGTCTCGAACTCCTGGCCTCAAGGCCGCCTGCCTAGGCCTCCCAAAGTGTTGGGATTATAGGTGTGAGCCACTGCGCCCGGCTGATGTCTGATTATTTATTTTTGATATTGATATACTGTGTCTTTTTTCTTAAATGCTAGCAAAACAGTGACTTGTTTATCTCTTCAAAGAAGTGGCTTTTGGTTCCTTTTTTTTTTTAAATTTTGCTTTTCTTTCTATTTCATTGATTTCTTCACTATTTTCTTCTCTGTTTGCCTCAGGTTTAATTTACTGTTTTTTCTAGCTTCCTAAGGTGAAAGTTTAGGTAATTGATTTGAGGCCCTTTTTTTCTTATAGTTGACCCTTGAGCACCATGGGAGGTTAGGATAGATGACACCCCTACCCGCACCCCTGCCCCCGTCCCTCACAGTTAAAAATCCTCCTATGATTTGACTCCTCAAAAACTGAGCTACTAATAGTCTACTGTTGACTGGAGGCTTCACTGATAACGTAAAGCGTTGAATAACACATTTTATATGTTACATATATTATGTGCTGTATTCTTACAGTAAAGTAAGCTAAAGAAAAGAAAATGTTACTAAGAAAATCATAAAGAAGAGAAAATATATTTACTATTTATTAAGTGAAAGCAGGTCATCACACAGGTTATCCTTGTCATCTTCATGTTGAGTAGGCTAAGGAGAAAGAGGAGGGGTTGTCTTGCTGTCTCAAAGGGGTGGCAGGGGTGGAAGGAAATCTGTGTGCAAGTAGACCTGATGTTGTTCAAAGGTCAGCTGCACTTAAATTTTAATGTTTTCATTTGAGCACGTCAGAGATGTCATTAAAAATGACTCAGAGTACTCGTGCCCTTTCTTTGTAAATAAGGATTGATTGGTTGTTGCCAATTCATTTCTGCCTCTAATTCCATTTTTTAAAAAGCCTACTTGTATAATATTTTAGGATCTGTAGATATTTTCTTTTTAAGGAATAGGAAATATATACTAGTAATAACCTGCTGACTAATCTGCTTCCACTCTTGCCCTTTCCCCACACAGCAGCCCAAGTGATCTTAAAAAAGTTAATGGATCACGTCACTCTGCTATTTCAGACACTCTTCAGAAACAAAGTGTGTGGGAGGCAGAAATGGCCCCCAAAGCTGTCCACGTCCTAATGCTGGAACCTTACATGGAAACAGGAACTTCGCAGATGTGAGGAAGGTGAAGATCTTACGATGGGGAGATTTTCCTGATGTATCCACTGGGCCCAATGTAAAGACAAGGGTTCATACAAGAGGGAGGCAGGAGGACTCTGAGAAGGAGAAATGACAACAGGAAGCAGAAGTTGGAGAGAAGCAAGGAAGGGGCCATGAGCCAAGGAATATGGACAGCCCCTAGAAGCTGGGAAAGGCAAGGGAGCTCATCTTTCCTAGTACCTCCAGAAGGAACGCAGCCTTGCCAATCCATTTAGACTTCTGACCTAGAATTGTCAGGTAATCCCTTTAAGCTTGTAGTTATTTGTCCAGCAGCACAAGGAAACTGATACTAAGTGTGTCAGGTCTCGCCTACTCTGGCCACATTGCCTTTTCTTACCCATCTCCCACTGTCTTTCTTACTCTCTCTGCTTGAGAAAGCTCATTCTTCTCTCCAACTCATTGTACTCAGTGTTCTCTTTTTGTTCAGAAAGGCCTCTGCTCTAATGTCATCTTAGATAGCTGTTCCCTCATCACTTACACTAAAGCAGGTCTCCCTACTTCCCCCAGCCCCCATCACATTTTTCTATTTTAGCTTCATCTCTGAACTTTTCAGTTCCTGAATTTATATTTTACTTATTGATTATCAGTCAGCCTTCCCCACAGATAAACTCCTTTCCATGGCATTAGGGCAGAGGCCA
>NW_012104154.1:1114704-1131451 GCF_000951045.1 Mandrillus leucophaeus | reverse complement strand
AAGCAGGTCATCACACAGGTTATCCTTGTCATCTTCATGTTGAGTAGGCTAAGGAGAAAGAGGAGGGGTTGTCTTGCTGTCTCAAAGGGGTGGCAGGGGTGGAAGGAAATCTGTGTGCAAGTAGACCTGATGTTGTTCAAAGGTCAGCTGCACTTAAATTTTAATGTTTTCATTTGAGCACGTCAGAGATGTCATTAAAAATGACTCAGAGTACTCGTGCCCTTTCTTTGTAAATAAGGATTGATTGGTTGTTGCCAATTCATTTCTGCCTCTAATTCCATTTTTTAAAAAGCCTACTTGTATAATATTTTAGGATCTGTAGATATTTTCTTTTTAAGGAATAGGAAATATATACTAGTAATAACCTGCTGACTAATCTGCTTCCACTCTTGCCCTTTCCCCACACAGCAGCCCAAGTGATCTTAAAAAAGTTAATGGATCACGTCACTCTGCTATTTCAGACACTCTTCAGAAACAAAGTGTGTGGGAGGCAGAAATGGCCCCCAAAGCTGTCCACGTCCTAATGCTGGAACCTTACATGGAAACAGGAACTTCGCAGATGTGAGGAAGGTGAAGATCTTACGATGGGGAGATTTTCCTGATGTATCCACTGGGCCCAATGTAAAGACAAGGGTTCATACAAGAGGGAGGCAGGAGGACTCTGAGAAGGAGAAATGACAACAGGAAGCAGAAGTTGGAGAGAAGCAAGGAAGGGGCCATGAGCCAAGGAATATGGACAGCCCCTAGAAGCTGGGAAAGGCAAGGGAGCTCATCTTTCCTAGTACCTCCAGAAGGAACGCAGCCTTGCCAATCCATTTAGACTTCTGACCTAGAATTGTCAGGTAATCCCTTTAAGCTTGTAGTTATTTGTCCAGCAGCACAAGGAAACTGATACTAAGTGTGTCAGGTCTCGCCTACTCTGGCCACATTGCCTTTTCTTACCCATCTCCCACTGTCTTTCTTACTCTCTCTGCTTGAGAAAGCTCATTCTTCTCTCCAACTCATTGTACTCAGTGTTCTCTTTTTGTTCAGAAAGGCCTCTGCTCTAATGTCATCTTAGATAGCTGTTCCCTCATCACTTACACTAAAGCAGGTCTCCCTACTTCCCCCAGCCCCCATCACATTTTTCTATTTTAGCTTCATCTCTGAACTTTTCAGTTCCTGAATTTATATTTTACTTATTGATTATCAGTCAGCCTTCCCCACAGATAAACTCCTTTCCATGGCATTAGGGCAGAGGCCAGTTGCCAGGACAGTACCTGGCCCATAGAAGGTGCTTAGCAAATAGTTCATGGGATGACCATGAACCATTTTGGTTGTTGAGGAAGTAACATTGGCAAGATGTCATGGTTAAATAAAACAAGCTTTGATACAGAGCATGTGTAGGTGGCTTGTGTGGTTAAGAAGAGTGATTTGTTCTTGAGATATTGTCAGTCTTATAAATAGAAGGTTGTATCTAGGGTACCAGTAAATTTAACCAGTGGAGATTAAAATGTTAGCTTTGTGACTTACCGTTAAACCTATTTCAAAGATATGGCTTTGATGTGTTCCCAAATGGACTTCAAATTCTCTGTCCCACCTGCTACCACAGGGGATGTCTTGGAGGAGCAGAGCTGCCTCTGTTGGGGTGAGCAGAGAATGGCCCCCCCGCTAGTGAGTGGGCAGCTGGTCAGAGAGCCTTGGCTGTTCTCTCTCAGTCCCCTTTCTCCAAGGCTGCCCAGTTATGTGGTGAGGTGGGCATTGTGAGCAGTGGGAGGCTGGAAGGGGTCCTTCCTGCAGGAGACCCCTCTTACGTGAGGCCACAGGAGTGGAATTCACCTCTAGAACTTTGGTCAGCTTGAGTGGAGCTCCGACAGCTAGAAAAGGGAGACTTGAAAAACTTAGAAAAAATTAGATTTTTGTCAGTCTGCTTCTGGAAATTGATACTTAGTAGTAGTTTGCCTTCTTAGGGCTTTCTCTGGGAACTGGCATTAGTCTAGATTGAGGTTAGGGAGACTTGAAAAACTTAGAAAAAATTAGATTTTTGTCAGTCTGCTTCTGGAAATTGATACTTAGTAGTAGTTTGCCTTCTTAGGGCTTTCTCTGGGAACTGGCATTAGTCTAGATTGAGGTTAGTAAATTTTGTGTATAAAAGACCAGATATTTTAGGCTTTGTGTGCCTCTTAACAATTTTTGTCACATATTCTTTGTTTCATCTTTACAACTCTTAGAAAAGATGTAAAAGCTGGGTGCAGACTGGCCTGCAGGCTCTTTTTTGCTGTCTTCTGGTTCAGACTCCATTTTTCTCTGTTTGTTCCGGCTGGAGGAGCTGGGGTCAGTTACACTGGGCTTTGCAGGAAGAAGCTGGAGAGGCCTGGCCATGGAAGCAGTTGTTCTTGACATAAAAATGCTCATTTTTTTCTTGCGTGCTTGGTGAGTGATCTGGAAACAGTTGTACAACTCATAGTTGTACAACTCATAGAAGTATTTTGTTCAGCGATAGTGTCATTTGGGTGAATGCTAGATTCGAAGGCCAATACCAATTAGGATCATCTTGAGGTTTATGGTTCTTGAAAACTCCCTGAGTTGAAGTTTCATTTGAATAATGTATTGCTTTTTGGGGTAAAATAAGTTTGAAAGAGATGGAGGTAGTCAGTATGTTTGCATTCTCTAAAGAAAAAGGCAACACGATTAATAAATACCAGTATTATTTACTCATTAAATTTTATATTAATGGATATTATATTTGTTACCTTTTCGTGACTATAAACATTTGGTGATTTTTTTTTCTCTTGAATTATGTGAAATACCTGTCAATTTGTTTTGTTTTGTGACAGATAGGACACGTGCCTATTAGGTGTCTTTCTTGTTCGTTGTGGTTTTGCTGCAGAAGGTAGTTACTGTTCTGGAGGATCAGTCCAGCTGGACATAGGTGTTAAAGTTCTCTCTGTTCCTGCTGGTCATAGCATGAATGCCTTTCAGCTCAGTGTAATCTCCAGGATTTGTTCATTTCATAGCTCCCTGGTTTTTCTTTCTCTGGTAATTTTCTGTGAATCGGGAGTTTACTGTTTCAGTCTAAGCATTAGGGAACCCTAGTGCAGATTATTGGAGCTCTTTCTCTGAGAGGTTCCCCCCCTTTCCGTTTATCTGCCCTGCAAATTCCAGCCTCCTCAGCCTCCCTGCACTCTGATCTCAGATCAGCAAGACTACGGTGCATCGTTGGGGTCCCCCTGCCTTGCACCAGTCTGTCAGGTGTCTTCAGGAAGAAAACAAGGATAGTCACAGGATCCCAGACGGTAGTCTTTTACTACCTGTTGATCAATATCTGAAAGAGCCATTTCATATATTTTGAGGGAGGGGATATAGTACCAGTTACTCCATTGCAGCCACAGGTGCAGGTTCTTAGTTCCCATTAGTGGGGAACGGTATTGAAGAACCAAGATCTGGGTACAACATGTGCTCACTGTTTTATGGGTGTCTTTGCTTCTCAAGACAGACCTAAGAAATAAGTAGATAAATTACATTACATATTCACACACACATTTGTGCAACTATTTCTGTACTTATATGTTGAAAACCATGAGTTTATATTGTTACCTCCATTTCCAGTTTATCACCACAGGATTCATTCCTACCTTCTCCCTTTCCATATTTGTCGTACCTTCAATATATTGACTCATTTGCTCAATCCCGTAATATACTGAAAGTAGTTTCAGAGTTGCTGATCCATACCACTGTGGTAAACATACCTTTTATCCAGAGCTTATTACCTATTGACACTACAGTCCCTGACTTAAAATGGTTTGACTTAGTGATTTTTCAGTTTACAATGGTGCAAAAGTGATACACATTCAGTAGAAATTGTAACCCCGTTTTAAGTGGAGGAGCATCTGTAAAACGCATTTTCCAGTTGTGAGATTTTCAACATCTCATGAATTTATTGGGATGTAATCCCATTGCAAGTTAAGGAGTATCTGTACTTTATATCTTTGGACTGAGGTGTGTCGTACTGTAATATACAATACTAAAAATACTAAAAATACTGTGTGAAGAGTTACTTAGGTTATTTCTTCTTTATTGTGGTTCTGTTTTATTCATTAGAGGTAAAGTTAGGTTTCCTCCCTCCTATTTATTTTATTTTGGATATATAAAATATTAATATGGTTTCAGAAGTCTAAACTATACAAAGAGGTATAATCATAGAAGTGTCAGGACCCACTTCCTCCCTCCAATCTCTTTCCTCCAGTTCCTACCCTTGAGGGTGTTAGTGAGTCTCATTAGTTTCTAGATTATCCTTCATGTTTCTTTCTGCACAATTAAGGCTATAACTATTTGTTCACCTATTTCCTTTCTTTCTTATGCTAGTAGCATTCTGTATCTATTCTTGCCCTTTATTTTTTGCAGTTAACAATACCTCCTCCCAGCACTTTGGGAAGCCGAGGTGGGTGGATCACCTGAGGTCAGGAGTTCAAGACCAGCCTGGCCAACATGGTGAAACCCCATCTCTACTAAAAATACAAAAATTAGCCAGGTGTGGTGGCAGGCCCCTGTAATCTCAGCTACTCGGGAGGCTGAGGCAGGAGAACTGCTGGAACCTGGGAGGCGGAGGTTGCAGTGAGCCAAGATCACGCCATTGCACTCCAGCCTAGGCCAACAACAGCAAGACTCAGTCCCAAAAAAACAAAACAAAACAAAACAAAGCAAAAAAGTACCTTCTAGAAATCAGTCTCTGTTAGTTCATTGAAATGTAGTGATGGCTGGAAGTGTATGAGAGTTCTGTGAGACTTTTTCAAGATGGAGGTGTTACTATAGGTTTCATGCTGATGAAACTAATCTGATTCTATTGAAGAGGGAGAGGTGTCATAACGTTTCAGAAAGAAGCCTTGAAGTAGGCCTTCAAGAGGGACTGAGATGCTGGACAGAAATGGAGGGTTTTGGTTTTGGTTAGTGAAAGGATATTTCACTTTGAGGAAAAGTGACATCTGATTTATTAGAGCCTTGAATTCTGATAGAAATTCTGTGGCAGAATAGTCCCTTCCATCAAATGGGCAGGTAAAATATTACCGGGTGAGTTTCCAAGATAGAAATTTGTTATTTAATTGGAGTAAAAGGCGGATGTAGGTTCTGGAAGAGGAGATCAATGAAAGCAATTACAAGTTGGTATTCTTCTTGAGGATCTAGTGCTCTGGAAGCTGTGATAGTAGTCATGTTATACCAAGAAGGTCATGCTCCTTAATTTCACTTGATCCTCTCCAAACCTTACCTAGAAACTTCCTGTAATAATTAGAGCTAACTCTTTATCTCCAATCAATTTCTTCCCTTGAGAACAGATGTGGACTGAAGCAGAACCAATTTGTAATCATTTCTAATAGATCATCCAGTTAGATAATGAGCTCTCAGCTCCATCTAACAAAACATTTTCACAAATTAACTTAAACTATAAGCCTGTTAGGATTGCCTGGATCCAGTGATTTTGAATTTTTCTGAAATTCCCATAGTTTACTCTGTTTGCCAGCTTTATATATGGGTTGATAGCCTAAAACTTCAGTTCTCATCCCCATATCCATGCACGACTCTGTTGAAAGAAAGAGAAGACTCTTCTGCAATCCGAGCTGGAGCCCTTCAGTTGACCTTGATTTGATTTCTTAGAGGAATGTACCGTGCTGGTTAGCTCAAGCTGATCATGGTCCACTCCTGGATGTGGGGGTAGATACATCTTCTTCCAAAGTATATGGATTGTGGGGAGCTAGGAGGGCAGACACCAGAACAAAAATAAGGCTGCCATCAGAAAATGGGAGGAGGGAAGTTGGAGAGGATGTTAAGGTAGGTAGGTAGTATTCATACCTGTTAAGCATTTCTACTGTAAACTCTCTTCATCAGGGCTCAACTACAAAGAAAACACATGAATTTCATTAATTAATTCATGTATTTAATATTTCTTAGAGGGAGCCTGCCGTGTGTCAGGTACTGCCATGTGTCTAGGATCTGAGGACATAGCAGTAAATAACAGAAATAATCTTCGCTCTGTGGAGCCTCCATAGGCAGTGGGGAGGGACCATCCCATTTTGCTAAGAGGATGTGCGATAGTGTTATTGAATCTCATATGATGTTTGTGTGTGAACATTTACTTGATATAGCTTGTAAATGATGTGTTGAAGGCCCTTGTGTATACAAAGGTGATAAGAAGGAAATAGATGGCATAGAAATGAAAACAAGTCATTGACTTGATCATTCTGACTGATGTTTATAAATCTAAAAATGAAAGTATATTGCAATTAGGGAGCAAAGAATATGGCTGTCCTCTTTTCAACAAAATTAAGAGCCATCAGTGTTTTCAAAAACGTTGCATTTCTACAATGCAAGTGCAAGAAGAACCAGAAATAGTGATAGTAATGATGATCTGCTAGAGATATATTTGAAACTTAGATTCAGTTTTATAAACCTGTGCAATCCAGGTTCATTTCTTTTTGTTTCTTTTTTTTTTTTTTTTTGGGAGACTGAGTCTGTGCGATTGAGATTCATTTCTTTTTTTGTTTTTTTTGGAGACCGAGTCTTGCTCTGTCACCCAGGCTGGAGTGCAGTGCAGTGGTGCAGTCACGGCTCCCTGCAACCTCTGCATCCCAGGTTCAAGTGATTCTCGTGTCTGAACCTCCTGAGTAGCTAGGATTACAGGCGTGCACCACCATACCCAGCTTATTTTTGTATTTTTAGTAGAGACAGGGTTTTGCCATGTTAGCCACGCTGGTTTCAAACTCGTGGCCTCAAGTGATCCACCCACTTTAGCCTCCCCAAGTGTTGGGATTACAGGCGTAAGCCGCCGTGCCTGGCCAATACAGGTTTATTTCTGTCTGTTAACAGTTTCGTTCAAATGATGTAGCCTTTTTAGGTGTGTTTGTGTATGTATGTGAGTATATATTTGTATATTTATAATATGTATGTGTTTGTAGGGGGTTGTGTGTGTGTGTGTATACATGTACATGCATATACCAGGAAAATATAAAATAGCAATATGGGTTTGTTATGTTTAAATTTTTATTAAAATTTCTAATAAAGTTGTTTTTTCACTATTCTTTATTTTTCTTTAAATTGTTTGTAAATTGACCTAAATATGAAATAAAGATCTAAGGAGTCCATTGGCCCCAGCCCATAGAATGTTGGTTACTTTTCCTGTTCTACTGAGGGTTAATGTAATATACCTGTGTGGATCATCATCCACAGTGGTTGATGACTAGGCATTCGTTTGAAGCACACATGGACTATTTATGAAAATTAGCCATCTGCTATGCTATAAAACCTCCACAGATTTCAGAGGACAGCTATCATCAGACCACATTCTGTCACCACAGGCAGTGAAGTTAGAAGTCATTAACAAAAAACATGATTAGAAAAAGTCCCCTACATTGGGAAATTTAAGATAACTTCTAAATAACTTACGGCTCAACAAATGAATCTTAATGGAAATTAGAAAGCATTCAGAACTAAATGGTAACAAAAAATACTTTAAAAATTGTATAATATAGCTAAGGTTGGACTTCAGGAAAGAAAAAAGGCTGAAAATGAATAAACTAAGCATGTACCTTAAGTGACAAAAATAACTACAGAATAACCCAAATAGGATAGAAGAAAGGAAATGAAGTGAGCATAAACTAACGTCATGGAAAACACATGAAGTAGTAAGGATAATAAAGCCCAGAGCTGGTTCTTTGAAAAGTCAAATAGTCAAACTTTTGGCAAGATTAATCAAGAGTGACGGAACAAATACACAATATTCAGATTGGAAAAGGAGCCATAGATATACATTCCACAGAGATTAAACTGGTAAGATAATGTTAAGAATGACTTTGTGCTAATAAAGTCAAGATCTTAGGTGGAATAGATAAATTACTAGAAAATAAAAATTAACCAAAACTGACTTAAGAAATAGAAAACTTTAGTAATACCAGAGCAATATGGAGATTGAAGCAGCAGTTACAGACCTTTCCACACAGAAAGCACCTGGCCACAATGACTTCAGAAGAATGTTACACCTAAGCATTCATGCAGCAGGTAATTCCAATCTTTACGTACTCCGAGAAAATAGAAAAAGAGTCTTTTCCAGCTCTTTTTACGAAGCTAGGGTACCCCTGACAACCACCATGTAAGAGCAGCAGGAAAGGAAAACAGACTAGTTTCCTGGTCCTCGATGGAGATATTCCAGGACTCAGGAGAATCCCCACTTTATCCAGGGTTGCTTGCGGGTTAAGATGTGGATTTAGCCACATGGAAATCATTGTTTATCTTGACCTGATTATTTGACTTTATTGCAGAGAATAGAAGCCTGTTTGGAGTGGGATCAAGAGACCAGGGTGTTCGAATTGGCAGCACATGTACAAAAATTAGAATGATTGAAATGATGACAATACACTGCATAATAACCCCCTACAATTTTGTGAAGCATTTCATCTTTTACTTCTGAGAAAAATTACCATTTCTCATTTACTAGATTGCCACAATTTAATAAGTGTATTAGGGTTCTCCAGAGAAATAGTATCAATAGACTATAAATAAAGATTTATTGTGAGGAATTGGCTCACAGGATTATGGAACTGAGATGTCCCACAGTCTACATCTGCAAGCTGGAGACCCATGAAAGCTGGTGGTGTAATTCAGTCTGCATCCAAAGGCCTGAGATTCATGGGAGCCAATGTAAATGTAGTCCAAGGGCAGGAGATGAGATGAGACATCCCAACTCTATCAGTGGGGCGGAAAATAGAGGCCAGTTCCTTCCTCCTTCACCTTTTGTTCTTTTCAGGCCGTCAGGGAATTGGATGATGGCTACCCACATTGGGAGGGCTGCTTCTTCACAGTTCATGAATTCAAATGCTAGTTATCCAGAAGGACCTTTACCCACACACCAAGAAACTATTTTATCGGGGCACCCTGTGGCCCAGACAAGTAGACACATAAAGTGAGTCATGACAGCAAGTATGACAGTGCCATGTACTGGTGGCAGCGTGTGGATGTGGAGCCACTTGGCGTTCCATATGACCTGGCTACTGATTTTTGATGGATACGACTTAAAAACAGAGATCCCCTGGCTGGGGTGGGGATGTTTCTAGGCCTTCAGGAGGTGCACAGATGGGTTTAAGGGATCTGTCTAATACATAACGTGTGCCCTGTCAGAAAACTCTTCAGGCTGAACTGGAGGTTCCAGTTCTCTTTCTCTTTCATAGTTGCCTCTTCCACAATGGAAAGTCATTCCTGATCTTTGCTTTGTTGCTCCAGGCAGGGGAAAAAAGCCTATTAATTGCCAAAAAAGAGGCCTTTAAAATATTAATGTTGAGAATTTCAACTGGGAATTTCAGCTGGGATTCTTACTCTGGCAGTTTCTGGTTCTTTGCTTTCAACATAGTTCGAAGACTGTTTACTAGAGTTGTTGGGAAATTGTTAGATGTTTCTTGATTATGATGTGATTTTTCACCAGAGTGCTGAAGGAATGACATTGCTGTAGTAAACGTCTTCCTTGTTTATGTGAAAAGGTTTTCTCAGCATGAGTAAGATTGATGGTAAATCCTGCCTCACTCTAGCAGTAAATAATACTCATTCATGGATAGATGAAATAATGAGAGGAGGGGAGGTAGTCCCATCTATCTCATTGTGATGCATTTCTAATAAAAGTTTATATTTAGTATTTAATAGTTATCAAATATGAAATATATTTTTGCTTTTGTCAGTTCTGTGCTAATAATACTTGTAATGAAAATTCAGATGAAAACTTTTAAACTTGGCACTTTATAGGGAATTTAATAAAAATTAATTTAATTTGCATACATATTTTGTTGCAAAGAAATGTGACAGAATGACCAATACAATATTTTAAAGTACAAATACTAGTTATATCAGGAAAAAAAAAGGAAGGAAAGTGGAGCAAAAATACCAGTTGATGAAGAAAGGAGATGATGTAACATTTTTTATATTGAGAAATAAAAAATGAAATGCTAAGTCAACTGACTTGGACAACTGTGACCCCCTTTTGGAAAGGGGGAAATCTGGAGGTCTGAGGAAAATCTGAGGTCTCAGCCATGACAGGATGGGAGGTCGGACATCTCTTGTGATACCGCCTCCCTGGAGAACTGCCATTAGGCTTTCTTTCCTGAAGGTTAAACAGCCCTTTGGAAAGACTTGCTCCATTGCTGGTATCAATCTACTGCCTGGTGCTGCCCCTGCCTTTTGTAGTTTTAACTGCTCACCAGCATTCTTTCCTGATAAGAGAGCAAGAACCACTGGGAAGGTTACGAAGGATTCACAGTGAAGGTTCTTGTGTCCTGTGCTTCACCTTTGACATCAGAGGGCTGAAAACTCTATCCTCGGGCCGTGCGAACGCCCCCGTCTTTTGTAAGTGACCCAGGAAAGTACATGAAGCTCAATTGTGCACATGCATTTCTCCTTTTATAATATTCATGACTCTTAGCGCTTATTAAATATGTACATTCAGCCACGTTGTTCAGCATAAATTCCACTTACTTTTGCCTTTCCCTTGAAGTGTCTGTTTCCGGCTTCTGGCCAGAGGCCGTGCTTCCCGGCCTGTCAGTATGGCACAAGCCGCAACCCTTTATGAGAAATAAAACTCTCCTTTCCAAATTTATGAACCTCCTCATTCTTCAGTTTACAGTTTTTAAGGATGGGTTTGTATGTTTTATTTATTTTTTTGAGACAGAGTCTTACTGTGTTGCCCAGGCTGGAGTGCAGTGGTACGATTTTGGCTCACTTCAACTTCCACCTCCTGGATTCAAGCAATTTTCCTGCCTCAGCCTCCCAAGTATCTGAGATTACAGGCGCCCACCACCACTCCTGGCTAATTTTTGTGTTTTTAGTAGAGTTGGGGTTTCGCCGTTTTGGCCAGGCTGGTCTTGAATTCCTGACCTCAAGTGATCCACCTGCCTCAGCCTCCTAAAGTGCTGTGATTCCAGGCGTGAGCCACCACGCACAGCCTGTTTGTATGTTTTAAATGTGGATGATTTTGAGAACCAATTCACTGAGAATGTAGATTCCACTGGATTCATTGAAGATGGCATATCAGTTTTGTTTAAAAATGTCAGTGTTCATACTGCACAGAAATCTTTGACACTACTTAAACTTACGATGAAAAATTTTAAATGTCAGCATAAAAATGTTCAAAGGAGCACATACTTTCAAAATTCTTTTAGCAATAATAGGAACAAAAAGGTTGAAGATCACTTGCTTAAAGCATTAGATCTCAAGGGGGACATTAACACTCACAGTGGAGCCTTTTGGAATTTCAGGGACATTTTTGGCTGTTGAGGAGCTTTATTGACATGGTTAGTGGGGGCCAAGGAAACTAGACATCATGCAGTGCATAACAAAGAATAGTGTGTTTTCCCATAACTTCTCTAAAGTTCATTGGAGTTGTCTACTGCAAATATAAGTATAGAAATTTAATATATACTAATTCTAAAGAATATTTAAAAGAAGGAATTTATTAAACTGAAATTTTAGGAGAGGGCCATTATAGTAGGTGGTGTTTAAAATATATGTTTTCTCAAAATTGTTAAATAATGTATCAATTCCCTGCATTGTCTACTCAGTGTACTATACATTTCCAACTATATATTTAGATGAAAAGAGTTCGCAATAGATGATACAAAAGCAGTACAAGTTTTTACAGATATGTAACAGGAGATACAAAGTTCATTTGAAATGTCTGAGAACCAGATACTAAATTGTTAGGAACACTTGAAATACAAGGAACATATGAAATCTTATTGAATCTTACACTTTCTTTTAGAATAGTCTCTCAGATAAACCTCATTGGCTACGATACTGCCACTCATAAAGCTTATTATACTTTCTCAAATAAAATGGTATTTATGACATTATTGAATATTGTGACATGGTCACCGCCTTTAATACCCCTCTGTACTATTTTCACCTTTTTCTCCAAAACATTTATCCCCTTCCGTGTAGATTACTTATTTGTTATGTTTATTTTTTACTCTTTTTGCCTCCCTTGCTTGGAGACAGTGTAGGAGGAGGGCATGGGAGGTCAGGTCTTCTGAAGAGTTTGGCATAAAAAGGAGGAAAAAAGTGTTAGCTGGAGGGGGTAGGGTGCATGGAATCAGGAAACTTAAAAAAAATTTAACTGAAGTACAATGTGAACATACAGAAAATTGCACAAATTAAAAGCATATAATTCTGTAAATGTCTACAAAATGAAATCCCAGCACACCACAGTCATCCCACATGTCCCTTCCTTATCATTACCCATCTCCCACCCAAAAGACATTGGCAATTACTATGACTTTTATCACCAAATACTAATATTGCCTATTTTCACACTTTATGTAATTGGAATTATGCAGGCTGATCTCTTCCACTGAATGTATTTGGAGGATTCAGCCTGTACCATTCATCTAGGAGTAGTACAGTCCTGTTCCTTGTAGAAATATTTCATAATTTGTCTGTTCTACTGTTTGCTTGTTGTTTGAGGTGTTCCTAGGTTTTAGCTGTTACTAATAGTGCTGCCCCTGACTATGCTTGTACATGTCTTTTAGTACACATATCATACGTTTTTTTTTGATGAGTGTGTATATTTGGAGTGGAATTGCTTTCCAAAATGATTGTACTGGTTTTACTCCCAGCAGTCTTAAGTCAGAGGTCTCATTGCTTTACACCTTCACCAATACTTTATACAGTATCTTGACTGTTGTTGGCACTTTGCATTTTCATCTTATTAATTTCCAGAAAAGCTGGGACTTTTATTGGAACAACATTTAATCTGTTAATTTGGAGAGAATTTACATCTTTTTAGTATGGACTATTATAACACATGAACATAGTATGTTCTTTTATTTGGGGCTTCTTTATTTCAATAAGATTTTTCAGATTTTGTGTCAGAGTCTTCTGTGCCTCTTGTTGGATTTATTCTTTCACTCCTTGATTTTTGGATGTTTTGTAAGTGGTGTCTTTTTGAAATTTCACATTCAAATTTATTTTGCTAGTATATAGAAATACAGTTGATTTTTGTATATTGAGCTTATATCCAGCAACCTTACTAAATTTACTTGTTTTCATGGTTCGAAAATTCTTTAGGCTATTCTTCATATGCAGTTAAGTCATCTGCTAATAATGAGAGTTTTATTATTATACCTTTCAATGCTTGTAAGTTTTAAGTTGGTCTTATCACACTCACTAGGACATCTATTACAGTGTTGGGGAATACCCTTGTCTCTTTCTTGGTCCCTGGGAGGAAGCTTTTAGTAATTGACTATTACAGATTATGTTAGCTATAGGTACTTTACAGTTACTTTTTATTATAAAGATCCCCTTTTCTTCCTAGTTTGCTAAGATAATTTTAATCAGGAATGAGTGTTGATTTTTAGATATTACAAGAAAAGCACAAATGATAAAAGAAAAAATTTATAATTTTGATTAATTTTAATCAAAATTTGTGCTTCAAAAATCAAGAAAGTAAAAGGCAAGCCACAAAAATGAAGAAAACATTTGTAAATCATATATTTTAGAAAGGGCTTGTATCTAAGATATAACTTAGAATTCAATAAGCAGAAAACAAATTACCTGGTTTTAAAAAAATGAACAAGATTTGAATGGACATTTCACTACAGCAGCTGTTTGAATGGCCAGTAAGCACATGAAAAGTGTTTAACCTCATTAGTCATTAGGGAAATGCAAATTAAAATCCTTACAGATACCACTTCACACTCACTGTAGGTGTAATAAAAAAGACAGACAATTGTTGGTGACTAGGAAAACAGAGACCCTCAAGCTTTGCTGATAGGAATGTGAAATGGTGCAGCCAACCTAGGCAAACAGCTTGGCAGGGTTGTTTTTTTTTGTCTTTTCTCCAAGTTAAACACAAGTTTACAGTATGACCTAGTAATTCTACTTCTTTGTGTTTATCCAAGACAAATGAAAACATTTGTCCACACAGAAACTTGTAAGTGAATGTCCATATCAGCATTAGTCATAGTAGCCAAAAAGTGGGAATGATATGAATATCTGTCATCTGATGAAGGGATAAGCAGAATGTTTATATGTTCATATAGTGGAAGACTTCATGCTTATAACATGCATGAACCTGAAAAGCATGGTATATGAAAGAAAACAGACAGAAAAGACCACATATTGTATCAATTTATTTATAGGAAATGTCCAGAAAAGGCCAGTTCTTGGGAACATAGATGAGTGGTTACATGGTGCTGGGGTGGGAACAGAAGTGACTACATATGGGCATGAGAGATCTTTTTGTGATATGGAAGTGTTCTAAAATCGGATTGAGGTGATGGTTGTAGAGCTTTGTAAATGTATGTAAATGTAGTAAAAATTGTTGAATTCTATACTTAAAGTTGCTGAACTCTATTAACATATTCCTCAGTGAAGATGTTAAGGAATGAGTATATTGAATTTTATCAAATACTTTTTCTGCAACTAATGAAAATGTATATGATTTTCACCATTATTTCATTAATTTGGTGAGTCCCTTTAGTGGGCTCTCTTGTTTGTAGTTCCTTTTTCTCCAAGATCTTGGCTTCCAAGTTCTGGCTGAGCCAGTAGTCTTCACCGCCGGTGTTTGTCTCCCCGGTTCCAGGAGATTACCGAGATTTTGAGCTGCTACTTCGTGCTGTGGCTTTTATACTCTCTTTCCCCCACCAGTTTATAACTCAGTGTATGTTTTGGGGGGAAAGCAGAGGCTTACCATAGTTTCCCTTCTCTGGCTTTTCAGCCTCTTACATCCTGGCTGCATTAGTTGCTGAAGCAGCTGTCTTACATACTTTCTCCAGTGTTTCATGGAAGAATTGGTCTGATGATAACCTATTCCATCATAGCTAACAGTGGAACTCTGTGTGAGTTTTTTTTTTTTTTAAGATGTCAGTATTACAGCATTGCTGTGTGCTGATGGGAATGAACCTCTAAGGAGGGGCAGTATTGACGCCAGCCAAGGAGAGAGCTTAAGTGCTGGAGTGAGTGATGTCCCCAAGGAGATTAGAAGGGGTTGAATCCAGTGCACAGGGGGATGGATTGGCCTCCCTCATGATGTTACAGGATTCCTTAGATGCCACTTTGCTAGCCAGAAATCTTTGCTGCCCCTGCCACCTCTGTCCGGGCCTCACTCAGGCCCCTGGACTTACTCCACCCACTTGGCCTGGCAGGTTGTGCTTGGCTCGCACCCACTTGAATCCTGTGCCTGGTGCAGCTTCACGCTCAGCTTGAGGCTGGACTGGGCATGCCACAAATGGTTTCCGTGTCAGGCACCGGTGTCTAGACAAGGGGAATGTGGTGTCATCCAAAAACTCAGAGATACCAGCATTCATGGAGCCCCAAGGGGTGTTACAATTCTTGCTTGGGGAGTCCTGAGGTCTGGGCCCCCAGAAATGTTGCAGCTCTTCACTCTCATAGCTTGGCTAGCGGGAGCGTGTTACAGCTCTTTTATCCCCATTGCCCGCAGCTTGGCGAGCCGGCCAAGGGTGTCACAACCCTTTCATTCCTGCTGCCTGCAGCTCAGCGAGTTCCAGGTCCTTGTCCTGCGACCAAGAGGAATGAGGTGCATGGACACCAGAGAGTGAGTAAGGCAGAGAAGAATTTTATTGAGTGACATAAGGAAAGCTCTCAGCTGTGAGAGGGGACCCAAAGTGGGTAGCCACCTGTGAGGCTGGGTCTGGGGTTTTTATGGGTTAGAATGGGTGTGTGTGTGCTGATTCATCCCTGGGTGGGCTTGGAAAAAGCACTCTTTGATTGGTTAAAAGGCATCATCCAGAAGGAACCAATCAAGAGAGTGATGGTAATACGGGGATAGAAGTTTTCTCTCTGTTTGTAGACAAAGTTTTCTCTCTGTTTGGAACCAGCAGCTCAATTTTTAAACTGTCATTGGCTTGAAGGTTGGGTCTCGCTGGGGACGCATCCCTGTCTGCCAGGGAATTTGTCTGTCTCCTGTCACTCTCAATGAGTTAGTTCATTCATAGTCACAGGAGGCAGGGCGGAATATATAGGTTCAAGTCCTGGGTAGATAGCTTTGGTGTCAAGTACTGGTAGAATTTCTTTTCTGGCTTTTGGTAGGATTGATAGGAGGTTTTAAGATTGGTGGAGAGGGAAGTTGTGACATGGTCTATATGTGAGTAGGAGAGTGGATGAACTCAGGAAATACAGTAGAATTGCTGGGCATCAGAATGGCCCACTTGAGATGAGTGGTTATAAATGTAAAATATTTAAATTTACAAAGTAATGGAACTGAGAAATACTGGGCCTCAAAGAAGAGTTTGGCATCGAGTTACATCATTTATTTGTTTTTGGTGGTGCCAACATTTTTCTTTGTGACATATTCTTCATGGAAAAATTAATGATGAAGACATGTATCAGGCATCCCAAAACATTTAGACTCGCATATTTAGCCCCCACGACCCAACCTAAGCAATACAATATTACAAATAAAATTGAAGTCCTTTGTGTACCCATTGCCAATCACACCCCAGCCCCCATAACCACCAATTGAATTTATCATCTGTGTGTTTTATATCTCTGAATAGCATTATTGTTTTTAAAATTTTTGTTTATTATCCTGTGTATCTTTCTGTAATTATACTTTTTCAATAGTATTATTCATTAGATTTATCTGTATTTACTCTAATTCTTTCATGTTCATGCTGTACAAGTAACATTCTATTTATAATTATGTCCTTGTTTTATTCTCCTATGGATGGATATTTAGGTTATATCCATTTTTTTGCTAGGCTTTGTATGCTTCCTTGAATGTTAT
>NW_012104154.1:1034141-1113344 GCF_000951045.1 Mandrillus leucophaeus | reverse complement strand
ATTCTACAAAATTATATTCCCATAAGTTAAAGACAGTATATGTTTCCTCATATTCCTGCCAGCATTTAATGTTGCTATTTTTGAAGTTTGCCTAGATTAAAAAAAAAAAAAAAGGGCATCTCAGCATTTTAATTTGTATTGCCCCAGATACTTATGTGATATTTTATCTTTTCAAATGAGATTTGGCTTTCTTTGTTTTTTTTTTTTTGGTTTTAGTTTTTTTTATTTTTAAATTTTTGATTTTTTCTGGAGACAGGGTCTCACTTTATCGCCCAGGCTGGAATGCAGTGGTGTGATAATAGCTCACTGTAACCTCCAACGCCTGGGCTCAAGAGATCCTCCTGCCTCAGCCTCCTAAGAGTTAAGGACTACAGGTGTGAACCACCAGGCCTGGCTGATTTTTAGTTTTGTTGTAGAGATGGGGGTCTCACTGTGATGCCCAGGCTGATCTTGAACTCCTGCCTCAAGTGATCCTCCTCCCTTGTCTTCCCACAGTGTTGGGATCACATGCATGAGCTGCATTGCTTGGCCTTTTCTTCATTTGTAAATTGCCTTTTCACGTCCTTCATCCTCCTTGGATTATTTAATAACTACTTGTTTATTTAAAAGGCATTTTTATATTCTTTGTTTTTAAATGTGTTATAGATATTGCCCTCTAATGTGCTTAATTTGATTCCAGTATCTTTAAATTTAAAACTGTTAATATCTAGATGATGCTAGGTTCCCTTTATTATTCTTTTTCCTTGAAGGTTTTCTCTGTTGATTCTCACACATCAGGTTTTCCAAATTAATTTAGAATTATTTTTTAAGGCAAAGGGGAAAAATTTCTGTATTGCAACTGTGATTGGAATTTTATAAATTTTGTTAAGAAAATTTTGACATTTTTATGATAGTAAATCTTTCTCTCCATAGTGTGCATGGCTCTTATTTTTTGGGGTCATTCATTTTTTTAATGTCTTTCAAGGAAGTTTTATACTTTTCTGCACACTGGTCTTGGTCTTATATCTTTTTTCCCCTCAGATATATTCCTAGCTATTTTATAGCATTTATTCCTTTGAATGAGACCCTCCCCTCGTTTCTGTTGCAGTCTTGTTATTATAGTCTGTAGGAAAGTTATTAACTTTTTTTTTTGAGCTAGAGTCTCACTCTGTCACCAGGCTGGAGTGCAGTGGCACGATCTCAGCTCACTGCTACCTCCGCATCCCAGGTTCAAGTGATTCTCCTGCCTCATCCTCTCGAGTAGCTGGGACTACAGGCATGTGCCACCACGCCCAGCTAATTTTTGTATTTTTAGTAGAGATGGGGTTTCACCATGTTGGCCAGGATGGTCTCCAACTCTTGACCTCATGATCCATCTGCCTTAGCCTCCCAAAGTGCTAGGATTACAGGCAGGAGCTACCGCGCCCGGCCAAAAGTTAACTTTTATGTGCTTATTTTATATCATGTCAGCTGGATAATTACTTGTGTTAATTGTTGTTCTTTAATTTTCTTGTGTTTTCAGTTGTAAAGTACAATATAGATAATTGCCTACAAGTAATGCAATTTTTATCTCCTCCCCCAACATTTTAACCTTACATATTCGTATTTTTTCATATTGGTTCAGTCCCTCATAGAGTATTTATTTGTTAAGTGAGCGTGATCATCCTTATCTTTCTTTGACTTTGGTGGGTGCCTTTAATATTTTGCCAGTAATTATGATATTCAGGCAGTTCTATTTCAACTTGTTAGGAGATTATTTCTGTTTTTAATCAAGAATAAGTGTTAAAGTTTGTCCAATGCTTTTAAAATATGCATCAGGATTGTAATTGATGTATGTTAGCATTTGTCTTATTTAGCCTTTATTATTCTGAGTTGTGTTAATAGATGTACTAATGCTGCAGTGGCCACACATTACTAGAATAAGCCCTGCCTGGCCATTGTGGTTAGGGGTGGTGTTGGTTTTTAACACATATTGCTGGATTCAGTAAAGTACTTATGGTATAATCGTAAAGGAGATTGAGCTTTTAATTTTGTTTTGTGTTATTCGTTTTTGGTTTGGCGTGAAGGTTATTTGCCTTCACAGAATGAGGTGAAAAGCTTTCCATGTTTTTCTATGCTATATACAGAACAAATCATGTTACTTGAAAGAATTGTAGAATTTGACCACTTAACACCTTTTTGCATCTTGTGTGGTTTTGTTACTGTTTTCTCACTTTCTTAGAATTAAAATTTTTTAAATACATGTTTTAATCTCTATAATGGCTTTTGGCTTAGCTGTCTATTCTGCCTCTTCTCGTTCTGTGCTGCTATTGTCTTAGGCCCTGCTTCTTTCCCCAGCTTCAGCCTCATGTTTATGTACCTTCTGACGCAGAGCATGAACTTTGTTTGGAAGTTGGTCAGAGAGCTTGATTTTAGAAACGTTGATGCTACCTGTAAGTTTACATATATGCACGGGGGTGGCTAAGATTGGTTTCACTGTTCGAATTACCTTGATGCTTGTTCCAGAGTGTCTTTCTGTTCTATGGATTCTGAAATTGGGATTTTTCTGGAACTCTTTCTGTCTTTGCAGTGGCATTTTCTTTTTTGTGATCATAGCTGTAGCTTTTCTTTTCTGGGCTAGTTCTTATCTCCATTTTTTCTTGGGAGTTCCTCCATATTTATTAATGATACTTTTTATTATAACATTACAGTAGACTTACTGTGATGATTCGGAGATTTTGAAGGACGTGTGGAAACTAAGTGTCTTAATAGTATCTTAATAGAATCCACTCATTTAACATGTTAAAAATCACAGGCAGGCCGACTTTATCTTGAAGGGTCATACAGTAAATATTGTAGGTTTTATGGGGCCATATGGTCTCTGTTGCAGCTATACAACTCTGACTTTATAGTATGAAAGCAACCATAGATGATGTGTCAACAAAGGTGTGTGGCTCTGTTCCAATACAGCTTTATTTATGCATACCAAAATTTGAATTTCATTTGATTTTTATGTATTTTGAAACAATTTTTTATTTTGATTTTTTTCTCCCGGGCTTTTAAAATTTTAAAACCCTTTTTTGGTTCCCGGTTTTTGTTAAACCGGCCGTTGGTTTTGTTTTTTTTTTGATTTTCCTTTTTTTTTTTTTTTCTTTTTTTTTTTTTTTTGGATTTCTTCTTTTTTTTTTTTTTCTTGAAGTCTTCTTTCTTTTGTTTTTTTTTTAATTTGTTGCTTGCTTGTTTGCTCCTTTTTTTATTGTTTTTTTTTTTTTTTTGGCGTCATGGTTTTTTTTTTTTTGTGTTTTTTTTTTTGGTGGGTTTTTTATATTGCTTCTTGTGGTTTTTTTTTCTTGTTGATATTCTTGGCGTACTAAGGGAGGATCATATTTTTTGCTGGTTAGTGGGGTGGTGGTGGCGGTAGTAATAAGCAACAACACAACAATCACCGATGATTTGTTCCTTTCTTCTTAAATGTTGTCAGGAGAATAGTATCATCTTCTTAGATCTTGTTTAGTAGTATGTTGTTGTAATTCGTGTAGTCGTTATTATTGTTGTTTGTTTATTCTTGTTGTTTTTTGACGTCGTTGTTGTTCTTTTTTTACTTAATTGTTGTCATCTGCTTATTGTTGTTAATAGCCACATTTGGGGTACCTCTTTTTGTACCTGAAGATTACTAGCCAAAAGAAAGGTATATCAGTATTGATTCTGGTCAAAATACATTTCAAAATAAAAAGCATTACTAGAGAGAGAGTTGCTGCATGTGATAAAAGGTTCAGTTTTTCAAGAAACATACCCTTAAACTTGTGTGCACCTGAAAACAAAAGTCTCAAGATATGCAAATAAAATTATATGGATAAATTGGTAATTTATCATTATTGTCAAAATTATTGACCCATCTCCCTCAATTTACCATGAGGTCAAAAAGATAAAAGTTAATAAAAATTTTTCAATGATTTGAGCAACATAATTATTAAGTTTGATTTAATAGACTCAACCCCAACTTATGTATTCTCGTGAACACAAGAAATGTTTAAAAATATGGGTCACGTGCAGGACCTTAAAGTCTCTGTTAAATTTCAGAAAATTGGTGTATAGAGACCATATTTTCTGTCTACGATGGAATTAAGTTATGTTAAAAGAAAAACTTCAGCCAAATTAAATTTAAAGGAGTTTAATAGACCAGTGACAATTTATGCATTGGGCAGCCCCCAGAATCACAGTACATTCAGAGAGACTCCAGGGATGCCTTGTGGTTAGAACAGATTTATAGACAAAAAAGAAGGAAGTGACATACAGAAATCAGAAGTGAGGTACAGAAACAGCTGGATTGGTTACAGCTCAGCATTTGCCTTATTTGAACACAGTTTGAACACTGGGCAGTGTATAAGTGGTTGAAGTATGGCTGCTGGGATTGGCCAAGCCTCAGCTACTGTTACAGGGCATACTCCTAAGTTAGGTTTTCTTTTTTTTTCTACCTATTAAGTTAGGTTGCAGTTCATCCACAAGTATAGAAGTACAGAGCCCTTCTAAGGCCATATTTCGTTTGCTTTAACAGTCAGAAACAAGATATCCATACCTACAGATTTTAAAACCATATATTTGTAAAGTGAGAATGCTGAACAGCTCATGGGTCAAAGAAGAAACTATAATGGAAAAGAATACGAAAACTGAATGATTATAAAATTACAATATGTCCAAATAGATTTGCTTAAAGTGGTGCTGTTTAGCTGTGATTCATCCATGTCGTGCAGCACAAGTATGTTAGCATCAGTGAATCAATCTGTAGGGGTCTGTAGCTATCTCAGTTCTTGCCTCCTCAGAAGAAAGAACTCGACCCAGCGGCACAAGGCTGGAGGAGAGACTGGGGCAAGTTTTAGAGCAGGAGTGGAAGTTGGTTAAAGAGCTCTAGAGCGTGAACGAGAGGAACTTGCACAAGGGTCAAGTAGGCATCTTGAGAGATCACGCGCGCCATTTGACCTTTTGAATTGGAGTTTTATATGTTGGCATTCTTCCGGGGTCGTCTGTTGCTTCTCCTGTGATTCGCCCTTTGGGGTGGGCTGTCAGCATGCGCAGTGGCCTGCCAGCCCTTGGGAGGGGCTGCATGTGCAGTGTGTTTACTAAGTTGTAGGCCTGCCTGCTTGAGGCGCTTTGCCGCTTTGCGGTCCCCTGTTCCTACAGGGAGGTCATCCGCCATTTTGCCTCTCAGTGCGCATGCTCAAGTGCACTTGCCCAGCTCCTGAGATCTTATCGGGAAGCTCCTGATCACCAGTTTCAGGTATTTCTATCTGGAAATACCTGCTATTTCCAGGAGACTGCCTTTCTCTGGTGCTGGCTGTGACCAATTATTATTTTAGAGAGACAGTTAACAGCCGCCTGACAATCTTATGGTCACCCGACATTCCTGGTGTGTATGTTTTGCGGGGAGCCCTCTCCAGTTCTGCTCGTGTCCCATTAGCTACCTACTGTAACAGTACTTGAGGGCAGTTTACAACATTAAATCCGTAAGTTAGCAAGGAGATGTCACTGAAGATAAATAGCTAAGCATTACCTTAAAAAGGTTTTTAAAAGTTTTAAGTTCAAAGAATGTTGAACTAAAGCAACAATACAAGGATCAGAAATGAGTAAAATGGAAGACAGAGATGCAGTGCAGAGGATCAACACAAGGCCGTGCTCTTTACAGTGGAGTAAAAGCACATTTAACAATACGTATTACAAATGAAAAAAAGATGTGTTTATAGATACAGGAGAGATTATAAAGATAAGAAAATACTGGGAAAAAACTTTATGCCAATAAATATGAAACTTCTGACTCAAGAAGAAATCATGGGCTGGAATAGTCATGTAACCAAAAGAGGGTCCAGCTTCTCGCCACTTGTAGAAAGAAGCCGAAATAACGAGTGAGGTATGATAAAGAGTGTGAATTTTATTAATTTTTGCCAGCAAGGGGGAAGGTGGCCAGAATCCTTTCCAAAAACTGCCACTTTCCAATTTCTGGAGAGTGCAGGGGTTTGAGAAGAGGGGTTTGGAATGCAGGAGAGGCAAGGGGGCTGGGAGGTGCCCAATGGCATGACTTCCTCCTGTGGCTTATCCTGAATTGTTGCATCTGGTGAAGGGGCCAGCACCATCTTGGGCCCAACCAGGCCGAATCAGTCGCGGTCCATCTTGCTGTCAGTCTCTAGCCAGGAGTAACTCTGGCCTTGAAGTAATCTCCTGCTAGGGAGAGAATTCTGGAGGTGCCTGGTTTGCATCATGATTTGGCCCCTGAAGCTTCTAAGGAAACACATGACCAGATAAGTGAGCATGGTGTAAGCTTAACAAGCATCCAGGTAAATACATGTGCTTCAGGCATGAAAGCCTAAGGTGGGAAAAGGAGGGGAGTGGAGTTTTAAAGCACATTCCGAGGCTGTATTTAAAGACAAAAGAAAACACATCTGTAGTTTGTCTCAAAGCCACGTCTTGAGACTGGGGTGAAAAGAGTAAAGGAAAAAACATTTTTAAATGCAGTTTGAAGCTAAGCTGCTTGGTTACAGTCATATAATCACTGAAGTGATCAAACCAGTTCTTACAGTAAACTTTTTCACAGAGAAAGCACCAGACCCAGTTTTTTGATGACAGAGATTTACTTTTAAGATGTTTTACCCAATGCATAAGAAACAGATTCTTACAATCTTATACAGACAGTTCCACAGGATAGTAAAGTGAGAGTTTACTCCTAACTCATTATTTCAGACTAGTGTAATCTTTATACTAAATCCGAGAGAAACAATGGAAGAAAGGAATAGGAGGAGGCAACCTCACTTGTGAGCATACATGAAATCCAGCAGGTTGTAACAAAAGACCAAATTGGGCTTTCCCGGGAAGGCAATGGTGGTTTCCACTGGAAAATATTAAATTTTAACTCATGTTAGCCAATGAAAATTAAATCGTATGTGTATCTCAGTAGATTGAGGAAAAAGCATTTGAGAAATATCAACATGTATTCATGGAAAATGTTCTCAGCAAACTAGGAATAGAAGGAAACTTCCCTAGCCTGATGAAAGGTATCTCTTTCTTAATAATAAAATATTAGAAGTCATCTCCTAAAATCAGGAACAAGACAGGAGGACCCACTGTCACCACCTCTGTTCTATATTATTCTGTAAATCCTGGTTTGTGTAGTAGGCAGGAAGCAACAATACATAAGGACCAAAAAAGAAATAGCAGAGTTCTGTGGTATGGCTGTCTCTATCAAAAAGCTGAAAGAAACCATAAATTATTGGAAATGAGTGTCACAAGATGGCTGGAAATGAGATCCATATTCAAAATAATCAGTTACCTTTCTTTATACCAACAACGGACGGAAGATGTCAAATAAGGATACCCTGGAAAGCAGGAACACAAATGAGTCTTAGGAATACATGTAGCATATATGGAGAAATTATAAAACTATATTGTAAGATGCTTAAAAAAATAAATGGGGACAAATTATCCTCTTGAATAGGAAGATTTAGTATTAAAAAGATGATTCTCACAAATGGTGTGATTCAGTGTAATCACACCTCGACTTTCAGTATTGATTTTGTGAGGGACTTGATGAGCAAAAGGAGACCCCCAGATGGCCAAACACTCATAAATAAGAAGAAAATGAAGCACCTTGCCATTTCCGCACTCAAGATTTATTATCATGACATAGAAATGAAGGCGGTGTGTTACTGGCTTTGGGATAAATAAGTATACCATTGAGTTGAAATATAGAACCCCCAAACAGACCACCCAAGTGGGGAAGCTGATACGTGACAGAGGCAGCATTGCAGACCGCTGGGGAATGGCAAAGACTTAATATGTTTAGAAGTGGAAACTAAAACTTTAATGATCTTAACAGCGAGAAGAGTTTCTTAAAACACAAAATATGACACATAAAAGGAAACGGTGATCAATTTTACCAAATTAAACTTAAGAACATCAATTCATGAAAAGATACTGTAAATAAAGTAGAAAGAAAAGACACAGACTGGGAGAAAATACTTGAAACACACAGTTGCCAAAGGATTCATGTGTGCATTGGTAAGTGCATACAGGAATCAGTACATGCACATGTATACACAGCCTTGAAGTCAGCGAGAGGACACGACAGAAAAGCATTTCACACAGAGGTACAGGAGTGAGGGTAGACATAGGAAAAGATGGTCCGCCACAGTAGTAGTCATAGACGTGCAACTAATACCACAGTGGGATGCCGTTTTACATCCACCAGATTAGCCAAAAATTCTTAAGCCAGGTCTTACTAAGAGTTAGTGAGTTAAGTGGATTACCAGGCAGGAAGATTTATACTTCTAATGGGAGCTGAACTGGTGTAACTGCTTAGGAAAAGTATTTGATACTGTCTTTCAAATTTGAATATCCACATTCCTTAAGACTCGGTAGTTCACTTTTTAAGGGGTATTTACATAGAGGGATAACTTAAGGACTGTTTTTATTGGACCTGTAGTAAGAAATACATCTACACTCTGGCCCAGTAAACACATAGGGGTGGGAGAGTATCAAAGGTTATGGTTCCTCTGTCTGTGCGCTCCAGTTTGATACTACCCTGTGTCATTAAAAAAAATTCCTCATCTTGACTAGCTCATGAATGGGTTGCTACTTGGATTTGAAACTACATTATTCTGCAGACATTTTGCACATGTGTCCTAGGGACACTTACATTGTTAATAGCGAAAAGCTGAAAAACAACCAAATTTCTATGACAGGAGAATGGAAAAATGTTTGGTATATTTATACAATTGGATAGTAGAGAGCAGTGTACATAAATGAAAATATGCACATGTACCAATATGGATAAATCTTTGAAACATAATGTTGATTTAAAAGTACGACTTATTTTTTATAAAACTAATAGCATTCAAAGCTAAACAGTTTGTGTTTAGGGATGTGTAAGTGTGTAATGAAATCACATATACACACACTGACTTTACAAGGATGGTTATCTTTAGTTTGGAATTCAGGTGGAAGGATAGTTGAAGAGCTCAGTGGCAGACAGGTGTTAGTTCTGACCTAGATCTAGCTTTGAGTGGTGATTTTGTTGGAGTTTATTATGATTATGCTTTATTACATGTATATGAATATATTCTTTATATGTGCCAGATAAGACCAGTTTTTAAAAGATTCATCTATCTTGAAACCTGCAGACATTTCTTATTTATTGAATTTTTTTTTCTTTCTCACTGTCAGCTGAAGAATGACAAGGTTCATAACTTTCGAAAGGAGAGCTTTATGTCTCATAAAGGGTTCCAACCTGCAAGGTGGCCATTGCCACATGCTGGGAAGCACAGCCTCTGGTCAGAACCCAGAAACTGGCACTTTGAAGGTGGGCTAAAAGGAACAGGAATGTACGCTGAGCAGGGTGGCCAGGTATACATAGTCAATAAGCTGCAGGAGGAGTCATGAATATTTATGAAAGGAGAAACAGGCATATGCACATTTGAGCTTCAGGCCTTTCCGTGGGACCCATGTTTAACAAATAGCAGCCAGAGCATGATCTGAGGATGGAGTCTTGGTCCCTCTGATGTCAAAAGATGAAACAGAGGGTGAGTCGCGGTGGCTCATGCCTGTAATCCTAGTACTTGGGGAGGCCAAGGCGGGCAGATCACCTGAGGTCAGGAGTTCGAGACCAGCCTGGCCAACGTAGTGAAACCCTGTCTCTGCTAAAAAAAATACAAAAATTAGCTGGACGTGGTGGCACACGCCTGTAATCCTAGCCTGTAGTTTCAGCCACTAGGGAGGCTGAGGCACGAGAATCGCTTGAACCTGGGAGACGGAAGTTGCAGTGAGCCGAGGTCATGCCATTGCACTCCAGTCTGGGTGACAGAGCGAGACTCTGTCTCAAAAAAGAAGCAGCAGAGGACACGAAAACCCTCATTGCGCCTCCTCTGTAGATGGGCGAGAACCACTCTGTGGTTGGTAGTCTCTTATCAGGAAGAAATGCTGGTTGGCTGTTTTGACCGAACCACAGAAGGGCGGGGCAGTGTTCAGGCTGTTGGTTGAAATCAGCAGTGGCATCTTGCAAGGGCTGGTTTCTCTTTAGCCTGTTAAAAAGAATAGCCATTAGGCGGCTATTGAGGGAGATGGTCTGACCTCCCATCACATCATAAGTAGGAATTCAGCCTCTGAGGTGTCTCTGTGCTCCCCTTGGCCAAAAGAAGGTCAGTTCAGTTGGTTGAGGGGCTTAGAAGTTTTTTTAATTTCTCATTATTTTCAAGGAAAGCCAAGATTTTACATTTCTAGAAAAATAGCTTTTGGGCTCTTGGTTTTCAGGTGTTTTTGGTTTTTTTTCTTTGAGAAAGAGTCTCCCTGTGTTGTGCAGGCTGGAGTGCAGTGGCTCGGTCTCGGCTCACTGTAGCCTCGACCTCCGGGGCTCGAGTGATCCTCCCACCTCAGCCTTCTGAGTAGCAGGGATGGGCTCCACCACGCCCAGCTAAGTTTTGTGATTTTTGTTTCATGTTTCCCAGACTGGTTTTGAACTCCTGGACTCAAGTGATCCTCCTGCCTTGGCCTCCCGAAGTGCTGTGATTACAGGCATGAGCCACTGTTCGTGGTCACCTAATTTTAAGGTTTTTGACCTTAAAACTTTTCTTAAAACCTTTTCTCTTTTATGGGAGAGAAAAATTCTTTTGCATGTCTAACAACATGCATTTATGGCCAGGCACAGTGGCTCATGCCTGTAATCCCAGCGCTTTGGAAGCCTGAGGCGGGTGGATCACATGAGGTCAGGAGTTTGAGACCAGCCTGGTGAACATGGTGAACCCCCCATCTCTGCTCGAAATAAAAAAATTAGTCAAGCAAGGTGATGTGTGCCTGTAATCCCAGCTACCCGCGAGGCTGAGGCACGAGCATCGCTTGAACTTGGGAGGCAGAGGTTGCAGTGAGCCGAGGTCGTGCTATTGCACTCCAGCCTGGGTGACAAGAGTGAGAGACGGTCTCGGAGGGGGAAAAGGGTTTTCAGATACTGCACAGAGGCCTCCATCTTTCTTTCTGGCCCTCTTTTCACTAGTTCTTCTCATAAAGTTTGTTCATTTTCTGAGAGAAGAGCTTCTCGGCTTATTTTTTCCTTGGGAGGAAGTGACGTGGCCACTGGATGTTCATGGTTACTGATGGTGGAGGATCCTGCATTCTACTGTTAAAATGATGGGAGGCCATTGTTTCAGACTGAGCTCCTGCTCAAAACCCCAGCAGACCAGATTAAATCGACATAGTCACTCCTGCAAAATCCACATAATCAAACTGAAACTTTATTAAGGAAGCAGACGGATTCCAAAACAGACCAGTTTTTCCTGAAAACAGGAGATTCCAGTCTACCTGAGTCAGCTTAGTAAGAAAGTCTGCTCTGCTTTAACCCTTGCCAAAGAAACAACCCCCTCCCCCCGCAAAGTCTGATGTAACCTGTTAACCAGTTAGGTTTTTTTTCCCTCTTGTCCTGTTTTCTTGTTTCTACCTTACAAAACCCGCTGTTCTGCCATTGCCTTATGGGAGCTTTTATTCTGTTTTGTAGAATGGAGGCTGCCCTGACTCATGAATCATACATAAAAGGCAATTGGATCTATAACTTGATTTGTTAGATTTTTGTCTCTGACAGTACTTATGGGGCTGCTTCATATACAGACCGTCCAGTAATTCAATGCCTTGGCAGTGGTGTGCCGGGGCCTGCTCACACGAACTCCAGGTGATTGTGAAATTTTCAGGAATTTTTGTTTGTTTGTTTTTTAAAAAAAGATAGGGTCCCACTCTTTCCTCAGGCTGGAGTGCAGTGGCACGATCTTGGCTCATTACAGCCTCCACCTCCTGCGTTCAAGTGATTCTTCTACCACAGCCTTTTGAGTAGTTGAAACTACAGGTGTGAGCCACTACGCCCGGCTATTTTGTATTTTTTGGTAGAGACAGAGTTTCGCCATGTTGGTCAGGCTGGTCTTGAACTCCTGGCCTCAAGTGATCCCCCCACCTTGGCCTCCTAAAGTGCTGGGATTACAGGCATGAGCCATGACTCCCAGCCTAATTTTCAGAAATTTTGTGAGCTGGCTGTTGAACCATAAGGATCTTTAAATTGTGGCAGTATTAGTACTGATACAAATCAGGGTTCACCCCTGTCTGTTGGGTACCACTTTTCCCTCTTTCCTCCTGTTATATTTACATTTTCTACAACTGGAGAATTGCTGGGATCTGAAAGGCAAATGTGTTTTCTCTTTGGCCACCGTGATTTCCTATACTCTGTGTGTTTTTAATGAAAGAGAGTTTATAAGCAACTTAAAGACATGGCTTATTTGAAAGTTCTTCTATTTTATTAAAATAGAGATCAGAAAGCAGTTCTGTATTTCATTCAGAGTCACCAAATTTACTTTATTGTTCCTAGTATCTTAAAAAGTCTGTTCTTAAACGGTAACTCGAATCCTAGAATAAAATTTAGTTCTTTTGTTCTTTTATAAAAAAAAAAGTCATATGACTGTTTTTGAGATGTTTCATTCAAAGGAAATGGTGAATTTTTAGATTTCTAAAATGTTAATTATTGTTACAAGTCCCCTTCCCTCTTCAAGTTTAGGTTGCCTGGATTAGAAGCAGTAAACTGATTATTTTGAAATACTAGGCATCAGCAAGGCTACACAGCAATGAAATTATCAGGATCTATTAACAGCTGTTGTTTCTCACCATTCCTTCTAGGGCTTCCAGGTGTGCACCTTCCTTCCAGTAGTTTGTGGTGGCAGTGTTGACATCACTACTGGGACCCACGTTGTGCACGTTAGCAGTATAGAATATGGGGAGTGGACATGTTAATGACCTCACTGAGGGCCACTCTTGCCTTTAGTAACATTTAAATTAGATGATATTTCATGATGAAATAGAAAACAGTTTTAGAATTCTCTAAGTGGAAACTCTGAAGGGATAGACCTAGTTCTCTCAAGTTGAGACATCAAAGAATTGTTACCTAATGATAAAGAAATATTTAAAATGGGTTTTCATTAGATTTTAGATTACAGAATTTAGTGTGAGGCAATGATGTTTTTGTAAATGATCTTCCACAGTAATCCTTTAAAATGCCAGCATCCTTACCTTCTTTTTGTTTCTCTGATGAAATAAAATTGCAAAAGCTTTAATTTAGCTGTGTAAGTACAAAGCTGAATTGAAATACATGTAATTATGTTAAAAGGGGCAGCTGACAAAATTCATCTATTTAACCATTTTTTTCTTAACATTTTGTTATAAGGTTTTATAGAAAGAAATAATTTTGGAAATTTTCAGTGTCTGGTTATCTGTTCTTCATGTGATTGAAAATCTACCGTCCATGTGCATTTTTCTGTGAAAAAAAGTTCTCTCTGTGAAATACAAAGAATATCTGTGTATAACTGAATGAAATAATTCTGTATGAAAAATCCAATGTAAGTTTTAGGGTATAAACCTCTTTTCAAGCAGTGCTTCTCTTTTTTTTTTTTTTTTGTTAGCATGCCTTTCAGTTTGAGAATTGGGATACATTTGAGTTTTATTATTGAAAGGCTCAAAGTAACACAAAACAAGTCGCTAATAATTAACAGACCCGCTACAGTGTAATAGATGCACATACTTATCAAACTTCTTGACCTCTCTTCTGCAGAGGTTTAATATTGGAATCAAACTCTTCCTGTCCTAGCCTAGCTCTCTTTGTATAAATGAGTGTTCTTTAATGTTTTGGTAACCACATGACCTATCTTTCTGTCATCGTTCTCTTAAGCTTGAAGTTCCATTATATTTCAGAATGTAATGATACTCTGAGGATGTCACAAGATCTGCTCAGTTTAACATTTTCTCGAAGATATTGCCACAGGATGATGTTTATTTTGTTGTAGACAGTTTAAATTTTATACATTATTAAAATGTGATGAACTCTTGAATTATTTTGGTGTAAGTTTATTGATCTTGATCTCTTGATGTGGAATCAGAAAATGTGGATTCTCTCTACCATCTGGTACTTTCCATATCTCCCCATTGCAAGAACCGTGAGTTGGTTTTTTTCTTCACTTATATCTAGTGTCTAGTAATGAGCACATGGTAGGTACCCGATTGAAAGGGCAAATTGGCTTATATCTTATTGGTATAAACATGTTAGCCATACTGTAATTATTTCATCTTATCTTCACGCTGAACCTTCTCCTGCAATCCCTTTCTGTCTGCCGCTACTTAAAATTCCAAGAATCCTGCTGAACTTGCCTGAGTTTGATCCTCTGTCTTTTCTCCCCAAGCTCCTGCTGCTCTTAGGACATCACTGAGAATGATGGAATGAGCATGAGTGGAGCAGTTGGACTGTCTGTTGTGATGGTAAATTAGGACAGCCGACTGATCCTTTGCTAGATTGGGATGGGAGGTCTTGCTAAGGAGTTCAAGTCTGATGTGTGAAGATAGTGATGCTTAGTGGACATCCACGTGCAGATGAATTTGGAGTTGAGGCGGGTTGACCCAGGTGAACTTAGGAGTCATCAGAACGTTAATGCTGTGTGAAGCCATGACCACTGGATGAGACACCTAGGGGGTTACTGTAGAGAGAAAAAAAGTCTGAGAGCTGTGAGGCATTGTGATGTTTAGAGGCTGGAGTGAAAGAGGTAGATCGAGAAAGGTCAGCGAGGGTAGGAAAGTAGGAAGAAAATATTCTTACTTGTTCGTGTTTATTTTATGTTAGATCCAGAGGGTACATGTGCAGGTTTGTTAGATGCATATATCGTGTAATGGTGAGGTTTGGGCTCCTAGTGAACCCATCACCCAAATGGCGAACATTGTATGCAATCAGTAATTTTTCATCTCTCACCCCCTTCACCACTGTCCTCCCCTGTGGAGTCCCCAGTGTCTGTTATTTCCATCTTTATGTTCATATATACCCATTGTTTTGCTCCCACTTATAAGTGAGAACATGGCAGTATTTGATGTTCTATTTCTGAGTTATTTCACTAAGGATAATGACCTCCAGCTCCATGGGGCAGCAAAAGACATGATTTCATTCTTTATTATGGCTGCATAGTATTCCATGGTGTACATATACCACATTAGGAAGAAAACAGTATTCCAAAAGCCAAGTGAATAAAATGTTTCAAGAAGGAGGGTGTGATTAAGTGCTGCTGACAGGCCAAGTAAGATGAACAGTAGGAACTGGCCACTGGGTCTTTGAGACAGTTCGGGTACTTGGCACCACCCAAATCTCGTGTTGAATTGTAATCCCCAGTGTTGGAGGTGGGGCCTGGTGCTGGAGTCATGGGAGTGGATCCCTCATGGGTTGGTGCTCCTGACCTCAGGTGATCCACCCACCTTCGCCTCCCAGAGTGCTGGGATTACAGGCATGAGCCAGCACGCCTGGCCAGCAATTCTTAACGTAATACATTTAAGATAAAAGTTAAAATTTAAGATAAAAATTTTTACAGAGGAGGCTTTGAGGGGAAGTGGGGCAGTTTGCTCTCGATCACCTGGGAGGCCAGCTGTGAAGTATTAATTTTTCTCCATTTCCTTTTCTGAAGGAAAGTTTTTTGTGAAGACTAATTTTCCATTTCACCCAAACCTGAAGCTCATTGTGGAGAAAGGATGTCAGTTATATTTTTAAAACTTTTTTAGCTTGTAGACAATTGTGCATGTATACAAATACAAATTTACCGGAGCAGAGACAGCCTAAGGAGGGGTTGCGGGGATTGCAGTCACCGCCAGTGACCGAAGGCTGCTGTCTCATTGAGAATCCCACAGGCAGGGTACAGAATAGCATGGTTCTCAAATGTCTTGGTCTCAGGATCCACTTATATACTCTTAAAAATTACTGAGGACCCCAAAAACTTTTTATCTAGGTGCATTAAATCTATTGGGACTGATTATATTAGATATTAAAATTTTGAAAGATGTGTTTAAAAGTATCAAGGGCGTAGTGGGTCACGCCTGTAATCCCAGCACTTTGGGAGGCCCAGGCTGGTGGATCACCTGAGGTCAGGAGTTTGAGAGCAGCCTGGCCAACAGGGTGAAACCCAGTTGCTGCTGAAAGTACAAAAAATTAGCCAGGCATGGTGGCGTGCACCTGTAATGCCAGCTATTTGAAAGGCTGAGGCAGGAGAATCACTTGAACCTGGGAGGCAGAGGTTGCAGTGAGCCGAGATTGTGGCATTGTACTTCAGCCTGGGTGACAATAGCGAAACTCTGTCTCAAAAAAAAAAAAAAGAAAAAAGAAAGAATTGCTTAATTAAGAACATTTTCAAAGTTTGCAGAATTTTTTTGTCAGTCCACCAAGTTGACCTGAATTGTTTATTTACGTTCACTGTGTCTTTTTTGTTTGAGGGTCGAAGAGATTTCTAAAAGTATGTAATTAATGTAGTTTATTAGATTCAATCCAGCATATATTTTACTTTTTATTTTCCTAATTTGATGTAATTATTAGGAATTGGAAGTGCTGAATTATGGTGTGTGAAAGATTAACCGGTAGAACACTTTACTGTCTTTGTTTCTGGCACAGTGGCTTACAGATCTTAATTTTAGTTTTCTTTATCCTCTCACCAAGAATGGTGGAGAATGAAAACAAGCATCTGGGAGTCAGTTCTTTTCTCTTATGAGTTATTAACATCCCTCTCCTTTTGAATCATAGTTCAGTGTATAGTTTTCTTGTTTTTAGAGGCAGAGTCTCGCTCTCTTGCCCAGGCTGCAGTGCAGTGGCACAGTCATAGCTCACTGTAGCCTTGAACTCCTGGGCTCACACGATCCTCCTGCCTTAGCCTCCTGAGTAGCTAGGACTACTCAGTCCACCTTGCCTGGCTAATCTTTTTCTTAGTGGATGGATACAGCTTCTTTAAATATATTGATGTGTTTGGTATTAGGCCTGTCATTATGCTTTTCTGTGCCTTCTGATTTTGGTGATTTTACATTTTAAAAATAATCTTAACTATGTTAGGTGCTTCTCTGGTTTGTTCTGTGTGTGGATTTATTCTAATAATGTTAAGGGTTATATTTTGGTACTACCTTGTTGTCATTATTACACTTATGTAGTGTACTTGATCCACTGTTTCTTTAGAAAGTTCTATTGAACGATGACAGAATTTATATATTTCCTGTTTTAAATTCTTCCTTCCCACCTTTCTCTTTTCCCACCCTTTTTTCTTAGTGTTTTCTTTATACAGTAGTTGACCCCTTATTATTAGAGTATGCACTCCAAGACCCCTAGTGGATGTCTGAAACCACAAATAATACCAAACCCTACATATACTGTTTTTTTCCTATACAGGCATGCCTATGATAAAGTTTAACTTGTAAATTAGGCATAGTAAGATATTAGCAACAATAAGAATAAAATAGAACAATGTATAACAATATTCTGTAATAAAAGTCATATGAATGTAGTCTGTTCTCAAAATATTTTACCGCACTATACTCACCGTTCTTGTGTTGAAGAAGGGATGGAGCAGGATGGTGCGAGATTTTGTCATGCTACTCAGAATGGTGTGTCATTTAAAACTTACATGTTGTTTATTTTTGGACTTTTCCGTGTAATATTTTTTAATTGGGGTTGACCATGGGTAACAAACCTCAAAAAGTGAGCCTGCACTTAAGGAGAGACTACTACAATTTTAGATTTACTCACACCTCTGTTACTTGGTGTACAGATTTTAAATTATATCTCTCCGTCAGCTCTTGTTCATGAAAGCTCAAGAAACCAGTGTGCTTTCTTTTGTTGGCTTTATGATTTTCAGATCAATTAGATCATATAATTCTTTAAAATAGCTTTATCGAGGTGTCATGACATAAAATAAATTGTCCATATTAAAGTGTACAATTTGATAACTTTTGACTTGATTGTGGTGAAAATAGCACCACAATCAAGATAATGAATATGTCCATTACCTCCAGAAATTTCCTCAGGTCCCTTTAGTGTCTCTTTCTTTTGCCCCTCCCTGCTACCCTCAACCTATCCTCAGGCAATTACTCAACTTGTATCTCTATAATTTCCGTATTTTTGAATTTCATGTAAATGCAGCAGTATGTGTTAATTTTTGTACATATTCCACTAGCTTTTTTTTTTTAATCAATAGTTCTTTTTTATTGCTGAGTAGTATTCCATTGCCCAGATGTACTACATGAAATACATTTGGATTGTGTTCAGTTTTGGGCTGTTACACATAAAACTGCTACAGACATTTGTGTGTTAAGTCTTCACTACCCTTACGTTTATGAATCCAGTTATGGCCGTTGCTTTCTCAGTAGCATTTTCAATATAGTGGATCAGCATATTATCCTATGGATGGTGAGATTGTCAAGTTCCTTGTGGATTAGCTTAAGTGTCCAGAGCTCCTTAAACTGTATTGTGTGTATAAATCACCTGGGTTAAAATGTACATTGTTAAAAATGTAGGTCCTGTTTCAGTGGGTCTGCGATAGGACCTGGGATTCTACATTTATAAAAAGCTTGCAGGTGATGCTAATCCTGCTGTTCTACAAACCATACTTTAAATAACAAAGTTACAGAGCCTGAGAGTTCATGAAGCAAGGCAATAATGGTGAGGTTTTTTTTCCTGCCAAGGGAAAGTAAACTACTTATGGTATGTTATCTTTTCATCAGAAATAGAAGTTCTGCATTTACCATGTTAAGCAGCATTTTAAATGCCAAGAGTTTTGTTACATGTGGAGCAGCAATCAACAGAAGTCATTACTCAGTTCTGCTAGTAAGTGTAACCTTCCAGATAAGATTGCTGAGTGGGCATGGGCTTCCCTGCCAGCCTGTCATCTGTGCATTTCCCTTAGGGAGTGTTTATTTGATTTGGAATTTTGGTACGAAGGAGATATTTTGGGGTTGGCCCTTTTGATTTTAATAGTCTATAGAGTCATGTACTGGGAGGCATTGCCACACTGTGGGTTTGGGGGTTTCCAGAGAAAACTCAAGTCAGAACTCGATTACAGTCAGCTGACGGGTGCTTTGCATCCAGTTCCCTAGGTTTCCCCAGTTGAACCCAGTGAACTGTGGTGTTGCTGTAGGTCTCAAGGAATTAGTGGCGCACAGAGCCAGTGTGCGAGTTTCAGCATTTCCCTTTTTCTCAGGTGCACGGTCACAAGTCCTTAGGGGAAAGATGGGAGTATGGCTTACAGCGTTGGGGATCTGGGGTGTGGTAACTAGCGATAGGCAGTAATGGTTAAGGGCAAAACCCTGAAACCAGACAGCCTGTGCTCAGACTGTACTGGGCAAGTAACAGCAACTCCTTTGTGCCTCAGTGGATCCTCATCTGTAAGTTGAAAGTCATGAGTTCTTACATCATAAGGCTGATAGGAAGTTTAAGTAGTATTTGTAAGGTTCTTAGGACAGTGGCCACACATAGTAAAACCTTTTTAAGTATTTGCTAGATATATAAACACATATAGGAAGACAGATAGGGAATTGATAGGCTTAAAAAAATTAAGCAACTTTTCTCAGGTCTCACAGTGGTAACAGTGGTGGCTTTGAGCCAGGATTTGACATTTCAGCTCCCCACAGTTGCATTCTGTAGCTTTGCTTAAATCATTCAACATGGTATCTGGCATATATTTGATGAAGCAGTGACTGAATTTAGGACTTCGCCCGTTTACTGATTTGTGGAGACATGAAGTGTCAGCATAAGCCTAGTATACCAATTTAACATCCCTGAACTCGGACTGGACTATGTCTGTGATGTTCTGGCTTGGGTGTTAGTAATAAAGTGGAGAATAAGCTTGGGTATAGTTACGTTGTTGACCCTCAGTTGTATTAAAGAATAGATCCTTTCTAATAACTGAATTTTTAAAAACCTTTTCCTGGACATAGGTATATATGAATTGCTTTTTAAAGAAATTGTAGGTATTCTCTTCTAATTGACTAAGGAAGTCACCATCTGATTTATATCAGATCAGATTGTTTTCTAAACATTCTATCATGTTGTTTTAAAGATGCTAAAGGAAATAATATCCTAGTGTGGTGTTAAAATAATGTATTACTGAGTTTTTCCAAATGAGTAATGTATTGCTGAAATTTTCCAGATTTTTCCATGTAATATTTTCAAACTGCCGTTGACCATGGGTAACTGAAACCTCAAAAAGTGAAACCACACATAAGTGGAGACTACTGTAATTTTAGATTTACTCACACCTCTGTTACTTGGTGCACAAGTTTTAAATTATATCTCTCCACCAGTCCTTGCTTATGAAAGCTCAAGAAACTACTGTACTTTGTTTTATTGGCTTTTTTACTTCATTAAGCTGCTTTACTTAATTCTTTAGTTAGAAACATTTTGTAGACAACTTTCTACAATGCTAATTTATGTTAATTAATAAAGAACCAGTGCTTAACCTATTTAATGATTTGAGAATATTAGTATCCCATTTTTCTCGTTCTTTTTGTATGTGGAATCCAAATTTCTTGTCATTTTGTGTTATATATTTTTTATAAGCTTTAGGTACAAGGTACTGTTAAGAGTTGAGGAAGGTACTTTCTGCCTTCATCGTTGAGTATAAAATCTGCAGCACTGCAGTGAGGCTGTCCTCATGCTGTTGCCACCCATGGTCTTACTCTGCGTCACTCGCAGTATTAGGGAGGAATCGGACCCTATTCCATGTTGCCCACATGCCTGTGGTTTTAGTTAAATCGGGGATTTGATTACTTATTTTACACTGTTTCTAGGCAGTTTTTCTCTTTTTTTCCTAGTGAAAAAGTAAATTTAGTCCTCTTTTCTGTGTGAATCCATACAGCCTGAAATTACTGTGGTGAGCTTGTATAAAAAAGCATGTGAGAGGGAAGGCTAGCCTTCAGCAATTTTTCTTGATGTAATTACCCCTTCTGTAAGGAATGTTGCTGATCTTCATCTGTAAGTTTTTCTTCACAACAGCTTATAGAGTTTTTCCATTTTATTTAGATGTTAACCTAGTGCTAGAATCGAAGTGTCGTATTTGAATACGGTTACCTTTGGCTTTTGGATATGTGCTCCTTTTAAGGTCTGTGATGCCTGAGACTTCTCACTCTTTGAACTCCCATCTGTCACCCGTGGTATGTTTGCAGCCATGACCCTGGTGTGGGCCTCCAGGGAGCCACGGCCCAGCCAGCCTGCAGGCTTCACTCAGGGCTTGTTTTGTTTTGTTTTGTTTTTTAACAACTGGTAATCAATTTATTAAAATAGTTGACTTAAGCATCTGCAATGGTGACTTCCACCTCAACTCCTGGCTCAATACTGATGGAAGTAATCTGCTTAACAATCTCAGAAGGACTGTGCAAGTCAATGAGTCGCTTGTGGATTCTCATCTGGAAACGATCCCATGTCTTAGAACCTTCACCACAAGGAGTTTTTCTTGTAGTGATTCTCAAAGTCTTGGTAGGCATTCGAACTGGTCCTTTCACTTTCAGGTTCTTTTCCTTTGTGCCTCTGATCAAGTCAGCACACACCTTTTCCAGGGATTTAACGTTGCGGCTCGTTAGGGTGATTCGAATTCGGTGAATTGCCACCTCCGGCTCCACGGGTGTTTTTCCGGTATCCTTAAAAGCCATGGCTGCTGTGCGGCTTCCTGACCAACTTGTTCCTCGGGGAGAGCGAACAGCGGTGAGTCAGGAGCAGCAGCGTGCGAACCAAAGATCCGCAAGTCCTACGACCGCGTCTTCCTCAAATAAAAAAAAAAAAAAAAGGGCTTGTTTTGTTATTGTGATTTTTTAAAAAACTCAGTGATGGGAGTGGGAGAATATACATTAGGATGAAGGTGAAGTTTCAGCCAAAATGAAAGATAATTAGGTATTTATTATAATTTTCAGTTAACTTTGATTTTATTTCTATTCTTCTTGAAAGCATAATGCTACATAGGGCCTTTCCCTTGAAATGCTTGATTTCACTGCTTTCTGTAGGAACACCATTCTTCAAGCAAAACCAAATTTAAAAATCATGCGGGGCTGGGCGCGGTGGCTCATGCTTGTAATCCCAGCACTTTGGGAGGCCAAGGCGGGTGGATCATGGGGTCAGGAGATCGAGACCATCCTGGCTAAGACGGTGAAACCCCGTCTCTACTAAAAACACAAAAAATTAGCCGGACGTGGTGGCGGGTGCCTGTAGTCCCAGCTACTTGGAAGACTGAGGCAGGAGAATGGTGTGAACCCGGGAGGCGGAGCTTGCAGTGAGCCAAGATTGCACCACTGCACTCCAGCCTGGGTGACAAAGTGAGAGAGTCCGGTTTCAAAAAAAAAAAAAACAAAAAAAACATGCATCTGACACTAACGTTTTCCTTTAATAATCAGATTGTTCATATTTTTCCAGAAACATACAAATAACCTACATTATGTGTTGGATTTATCTGAGAACTGAAAGTAGATACTTTAATCTTCCCCACTTTCGTAGTCCCTTGACTGTAGTTATCGTAGGCTGCAGGTCCTACAGACTGCTGAAGTGAACCAGAGGCCTTCCTTACAGTTGCTTTTTTCCCTCTTAAAATAGCAAACTGTTTAATTGTTTGCTTTAATTATATTTTTGGGAGCATTTCAAAGGATTATTATCTTCTTTGTCATACCTGGCTCATTTCCTGGTATGAAACTGAAAATAGTATCTGATCCTATTGGTTGCATAACATGCTGAGTCATAATTTCTTCCTCTTGCTGTTGGGAATAGCCATTGCTCATTGGATTTGCAGTTCCTGTTTCATTTATTTGTGCTTATATACAACTGTCATTTTGCTATTCCTTTACGTCTTTGAAATTCATAATGTATCTTTCTAAAGGTGTGTTTTATTGAGTTCCCGCTGTGATTATTAATATATTTTTTCTTTTTTTTTTTTGAGACAGAGTCTCACTCCGTTGCCCAGGCTGGAATGCAGTGGCGAGATCTCAGCTCACTGCAACCTGTGCCTCCAGGGTTCAAGCAATTCCCCTGCCTCACCTTCCCAGTAGCTGGGATTACAGGCACGTACCACCATGCCTGGCTATTTTCTCTTTTTTTTTTTTTTGAGATGGAATTTCACTCTTGTTGCCCAGGCTGGAGTGCAATGGCACGATCTCAACCCACCACAACCTCCGCCTCCCAGGTTCAAGCAATTCTCCTGCCTTAGCCTCTTGAGTAGCTGGGATTACAGGCATGTGCCACCACGCCTGGCTAATTTTGTATTTTTAGTAGAGATGAGGTTTCTCTATGTTGGTCAGGCTGGTCTCAAACTCCTGGCCTAAGGTGATCTGCATACTTCAGCCTCCCAAAGTGCTGAGATTATGGGCATGAGCCAATTTTTGTATTTTTAGTAGAGATGGGGTTTCATCATGTTGGCCAGGCTGGTCGCCAACTCTGGATCTCAGATGATCTACCTGCCTTGGCCTCCCAAAGTGCTGGGATTACAGGTATGAGCCACCACACCCGGTCCCCTCTTTGATTATTAAGTGCTCCCAAGTAGAAGAAATTCTAGATGTAAAAAAACCACATATATCAGGTAACTATGAGACTGGCATGTGCTTTGAGATGATGCATATTTTTCTGGATAAAATTTACTACGACAGACATCTTTTAGGCCATAATTAGGATGATGTATAGCCTTAGAGTTTATAATGTTGTAAAATGGCTAATATTTAATTACCCATTGAATGCGAATTAAGCTGTTTTACTTAATTCTTTAGTTAGAAACATTTTGTAGACAGCTTTTTACAGCGCTAATTTATGTTAATTAATAATTTAAAGTACCAGTGCTTAACGTATTTAATAATTTGAGAATTAGTATCCCATTTTTCTTGTTCTTTTTGTGTGTGGAACCCAAATTTCTTATCATTTTGTGTTACATATTTCTTACAAGTTGTAAGGCACATGGTGCCTGAGACTTCTCCCTCTTGGAGCTCCTGTCTCCCATCTGCAGGCCCCAGTCCTCACCTCTGGTGTGTCTCCTGGCACCCAGGCTGGCTCCTTTTGCAGTGACGCTGGCATGGGTCTGCACAAAAGGAAACAAGCCCTGGAATTGTTAAGATTCTCAAGGGGACACAATTTTCATCCTCTTTAGAAACATAATTTCTCAAATTCTTTCTTAAAAATCAAGACGAGGTCTTACCCTGTTGCACAGGCTGGTCTTGAATTCCTGGGCTCAGGCAGGCCTCTGGCCTTGGCCTCCCAGAATGCTGGGATTACAGGCATGGGTCACTGTACCTGGCTCAAATTCCTATCAGACTTAAAAATAATTTTTATCAATTCCAAAAAGTATAAACATATTGGAGAAATAAGAAAGATACATTTATCTCTCTAGAGATTCCAAGAGTTTTAAGAGCTGTATGTCTGGAAACAGGGATGAAGACCAAATATGTATTTCATAATATCACAGCCTCCAGCAGTTACTTGGTGAGTGACTTCAGCACTCACATAGCAGGGAGGGAGCACCCACTCTTTCTCTGCCTCTGCTCTCTGCACCTTAGAACTCTTTGCAATTTTTCTTCTCTTTAGCTCCATAGGACTATGTTTATTTAACTATTAAACAGAAGAGGTTAATAATAAAAAAAGAAAAGTAGACAAAATACTAGGTTTAATAGAGGAGGAAGAGGCAGTGGAAAACCTTGAGGTTTGTCCCAGATTAGTAAGGACATTACTGAGTAGCATTGATGTGATGTTAATTTTTGTTTCATATGGGCAGTATGGTGGTGAATCTTCTGATAGAAAAGTATGCACAGAGTGCCATGTAAGCATAGAGGAAGGGACATCTGAGCCTTGACCGACAAGTAGGGGTAGCCAGGCATTGTAGGCAGAGCTGCACCTTGTATACGGGTATTGAGTTTTGAATGGAGACTTTTGGAGCTGTTTTAAGTAGTTTGGGGCTGGGACAGAATATCTGAGGTTTCAGAAGAGATCAGACAGGTGTGCAGAACTTAGTTCCAGGTGCCTACTGTGCCATGCTAAATATTTACACCATTTCTATCCTGAAGGTAGAATAAATCATAGTACAGTTTTAAATAGGGGAATAGCATGACTGTGTTTACATTTTAGAAAGATTACCCTGCAGGAAAGGTAGAAGATGCATAGAAGGGTGGCAGATTGCAGGTGAAGGAGATTACTTAGGTACTTCCTGCTGGTGAGAAATGATGGGACGCAGAACTTGGGCAGTAGAAAAGGTCATTGGCAAGGAGGACATCTGGGATGACTTCTGAGTGTCTTGAGTAACTTGGTGAGCGGAGGTGCTACTAACTGAGATACAACCTAGAAGAATTGGGAAGAAATGGTTTGGACACATGAAGTATTTAAGTGGATATGTCCAACAGGCAGGGGGCTGTTTGGGTTTGAGGTAGAGATCTGGAAATCACTGGTGGTAGTATAGGTGGTAAAAGTTGTGGATGAGAATGAGATCTCCTGGGAAGAGCTTTTATTGAGAGGGGAAGAAGGCTGAGAAATTACCAGGGGTAGATGGAAAGGCAGGAAAAATGAGGGACCCAGCAGGCAGTGAATGGAGGAATCCAAGGAAGGAGTATCCAGGATGGATGTCTCTGATCTTCTGAGGCAGTACATTGAATAGGTACTGAGTGTTGTCCACTGGCTATAGGACAATCTTAGAATGTCATTAGTAACTGGAACAAGAATGGTCTTGGTGGTTTGGAGGTGAATGGGTGTGGGTGGCATGGATTTACTCTACTCCTCTCAGAAGCTGGTCTGTAAAGGAGGTGAGCTGGAGGGCCTTAGCAAGGCCTGAGGAAGGCTTCTGATGGGTGAGACCTGAGGTTGGAGAGAGAGATTGAGGAGATCTAGAAATAAATGATCTCTAGGCAGGTTTTTAGGAAGGAAGAGGAGCTGAGAGTGGGTAATCAAAGTCATTACCTTCTACTTGTAGTAGCTCAGGATGACCTTGGGAAGTACTCAGTTTAACTTGCTGTTTTGTATTTTTATTGATGTTTCTTTTCTTTTTTTTTCCAGATAAAATTCACCAGATATTGTTTGCACATTAAATTCATTTCCAGACTACAAACACTGACATAGCTGTTATTTTTTTCACAAAGTGTTCTGGCAAGAACATTTTGAATTTGTCCTGTCCTTTCAAGTCCCTCCCCATCCCCAACCCCTAATTGTTCAGACAGGTACAGATAGTGAAATACTGCCTGTGCAAAAGCCCGTTCCACGCCTGCTCTTCTGAGAGAGCTTCAGGTGGCAGCTGTGTATATGTGCCCCTTCCTGGCCTTTTCAGACTTGATCTCGAATAGTTCTGATGAATTCCTTTGTTTATGAATAAGACTCAGTGTACTTCAGCAAATTTGTGTATTTTAAAAGGGGTCAAGGAGTGAACCTCTGGGGGATTTTACATATCAGAATGGAAGAGAGAGATTTTGGGGGATAGTTCATTTTTATTGTTTTTGTTTGTTTGTTTGTTTGTTTTCTTTTTGAGACAGCCTCACTCTGTCATCCAGGCTGGAGTGCAATGGCACAATCTTGACTCACTGCAACCTCTGCCTCCCGGGTTTAAGCAATTTTCCCGCCTCAGCCTCCTGAGTAGCTTGGATTACAGGCACCTGCCATCATGCCTGGCTAATTTTTGTGTTTTTGTAGAGATGGGGTTTCACCATGTTGGCCAGGCTGGTCTTGAACTCCCGACCTCAGGTGATCCTCCCACCTCAGCCTCCCAAAATGCTGGGGTTACAGGCATGAGCCACAGCGCCCGGCCGACAGTACCTTTTTAAAATCCACTTTCTGTTATGTATTAACATTGGCCAGCCTTGCTTCACATTCCCGTAGTCAGAAATAAAATTAATAGAAAGAGTTCTGCTTTTCAGAATAACTGATAAAACTGGTCGCTTTTTGAACAGGTTATGAGAATGAAATCTGTATGTCATAATTTACAAAAATTATATTAAAATAATACTCAGTTTCTGGACTCAAGCAAGTTGAGCTTTTAGTTCTGTGACTGGCTGACGCCTTTCCAGGCGTGCTTATGAGCCGGTTCTCAGGGCGTCTTGCCTCTGAAGTGGAAGAGCCTGATTGTTTTCCAGCTCCCGTTCATAATGTTAGGGCTCCTCACTAAATGACAGCTCACGGGCAGATGCCACAGCAACTACTTGGACAGTTTCTTTCTTGTTTGAGCAGATGTCCTTCTTTGAATGAGACACTCTCGTTCCAAGCACTGAAGTAGCCCATAAAGGATCATAAATTTCACAATTATGTATAAGTCATTTCAATTTGAACTTTGTATGAACCAAACATCTTGTGAAAGACTTCTGGCTCTAAGATTAAGAAATCATAGAACTGTGATTCTGTTAATTCAACAAGAAAAGGTTTATGAAAGTAATTCAATAATATGGGAAGGTTTAAAGACATTGCACATACATGTGATGGAATGCTATACGGTAATATAATGTTTTTGAAGAATAATGGTGGAAATGCTTATATTTTGTTAAAGTAAAAGAGATACAAAAGTCTGTATATGATCTCCCATTTAAAGCATAAATTTACAGAAAAAAATTTAAAATGAATTACACAGTGAGGTAATGATCTTATTAAGGAAGCATAACATTTTTCTTTCCATTTCAGCTAATCTTCCAGTACCAACAATTGCAGCAATAGATGGACTCGCTTTAGGTGGTGGTCTTGAACTGGCTTTAGCTTGTGATATACGAGTAGCAGGTGAGGATTAATCTTGTTAAAAACATAATTTAAAGAAATGAAGTTTGTGTGTACTCTTCAGGTAATTTTAAATATTTTATTCTGCTTCCTGTTGTTGAGTAGAATATTTTCAACAAGTCGCTTGTTGGGCCTGATGGTGTTTTCAAAATTCCCACCTGCAAAAAGTCTTCCTTTGTTTCTTGCCAGGATTTGGGTCAGGTAGAACTGAGTTTGAATCTTAGGTCCTGGAGCAGGCGCGTGGCTCACACGTCTCTAATCCCAGCACTTTGGGAGGCTGAGGTGGGAGGATCACTTGAGCCTGGGAGTTTGAGGCTGCAGTGAGCCGTGATCGTGCCATTGCACTCTAGCTCAGGTGACAAAGGGAGACCCTGTTTTTTTTAAAAAAAAAAAAGATTTAAAAAAGAAAGAAAGAAAGGAAAAGAATCTGAGGTCCTCCCCTTTTTAGGCCAGTATCTGCCTCTTTAGAGGAAATGGGGGAAATGACTGTTGCTGTTGTGAAGATGAAGCCATTAATCTATGGATGTTAGTCCAAGCACTAAATCACCATTAGCTACAGTAATCATAACTTCAATCTCTTTGAAGTCCACTTTCTTCCTAAATGGTTTTCTGAGGATCTTATGAGGTGAGTAGAAGAAGAGTGAAAAGAATTAGTGCTAAACACTTACTGTGTGCAGTCCAGGCGGCCAGTGTTATTCTAGCGCCTGACATGTATTCACTCACTCCATCTGCATAACAGCCCTCAGAGCGGGTACTTTGGGGCACTGGAGGAAACTGGAGAAGAGAGAGGGGAAGTAACAAGCCCCAAAGAAGTGACTGAACTGAGATTTGAACCCAGATTGTTTGGCCACAGCCCACACCCTTGTTACTTCATGAGAGCAACGTATGCTAATCTCCCATATTTATCGTTGTGGTCACTATATTCCTGTATAGAGACTCAGCTCTGCCTGTGTCCTCGGGCTCTGAGACAGAACTGGGCACAGCAGACAGCAGAGTTGTCACTGTTCTTCTCTTGCTTTCCATTATCGTTTCTGATGTGGCTGCATGTTAAAAGCAGAGCTGCCAAGGCAGAAGGATTGATTGAGGCCAGAAGCTCAAGAGTAGCCTGGGCAGCATAAGGAGACCTCATCTTTACAAAAGATTTCTTAAATTTTTAGAAAAATGTAGTGTCAACATGATTCAGTTTCTTGGGATTTCTGGTTGCTAGTCCATGTGTATTTTTTTCCTCCTTTTCACTTCATTTTAGGACTGTTTTCTTGTAATGAAATCATTGGATCTTAAATGGAAAAGCTAAGGTACATGTAATCCATTTCTGAAGGAATACAGGTTTTGGAAATTAGAATATGGGAAGTAGTCTAAGTATATTTGGATATGCAAATAAAAAAGTTATTAAGATATTTTAAAGTAGCCATGAAAACAGACATAAAAAGAGGAACCCTGTCCACCTGTCAGAATAGTGAAACTATTTGTCAGAAGGTAACTAAAGACTGGGTCTTGAAAAGTTGCCATAATCTGATATGACCCATTAAACTCTTTGGTCTGGGAGACTATATTCAGGCAACTGAAGAATTTGGACTTGTCAGATACTGACAAGTCTGCTGATCCTGAATAATTAATGGATCTAAGCCTCCAAATATGATTTGGCAATATCGGGTCTAATAATGGAGTTACAGCCCTGTTCTTATGAATCAAAAATTAATTCACTGCCAAACAGTTTTTAACAGAAAATATTGTGTGACTCTCCCAATGCGTGTCATTTAGAGTGCTTACTTATTTCCATAACAGTGCCTTTTAAAGTGATTTTTTAAGAATTTGTGGTATCAATTTAATTAGTAAACAATATTTTTAGTGTATCTCGTAATTTTTTCAGGTAGTCATGTTTGAATGTGATGATATGGATGATACTTAATTTTCTTTCTTTCATTTTAGCTTCCTCTGCAAAAATGGGCCTGGTTGAAACAAAACTGGCAATTATTCCTGGTGGAGGTATGAGTAGTTCACGCCCATTTCTCAAATTCTTGATTTGTTTTTAGAAACAGGGCAATAAGGCAAAATCATGTTAATTGGAATGGCAATGTGTTGGGTAAAGAGACAATGGTATATTGTTTGCATCCCTAGCAAAGTCCCCATTCAAGTTACAGGCATACCTAAGAGATTTTCCCCACCGCGATGAAACAAATACTGCGATAGAGAAAGCCACACACATTTTTTGGTTTCGCAGTACATATAAAAGTTATGTTTACACTATCTGCAGTCTGTTAAGCATGCAGTACCATTATGTCTAAAAGCACAATGTACTTATCTTAATTTAAAAATGCTTTATTGCTAGACATTCTAATGGTCACCCGAGCCTTCAAGGAACCATAATCTTTTTGCTGGTAGAGGGTTTTGCCTTGGTGTTGAGGCTGCTGACTGATTAGAGTGGCGGTTGCTGCAGGGTGGAGGTGCTGTGGCAATTTCCAAGGACAGCAGGGCAGTTTGCCACATCAGTTGACTCTTCCTTTCACAAGAGATTTCTCTGTAGCATGCACTGCTGTTTGATAGCATTTTATCCATAATTCTTTCAAAATTGGAATCAGTCCTCAAACCCTGCCACTGCTTTATCAACGAAGTTTATGTCGTACTCTAAATCCTTTGTTGTCATTTCTGCAGTGTTCACAGCATCTTTATCAGGAGTAGATTCCATCTCAAGAAACTGTTTTCTTTATTCATCCCTGTATTAGTCTGTTTTCATGCAGCTAATAAAGGCATTTGTGAGATTGGGTAATTTATAAAGGAAAGAGGTTTAATGGACTTCTGCATGGCTGGGGAGGCCTCACAGTCATGACAGAAGGGAAAGGAAGAGCAAAGGCATGTCTTACGTGGAGGCAGGCGAGAGAGAATGAAAGCCAAGCAAAAGGGGAAACCCCTTTTAAAAAAACCCATGAGATTTCCTGAGACTTATTCACTACCATGAGAATAGTATGGGGGAAACCGCCTCCCTGATTCAATGATCTGTCACCATTTCCCTCCCATAACGTGGGAATTATGGGAGCTACAATTCAAGATGAGATTTGGGTGGGGAGACAGCCAAGCCAGATCAATCCACAAGAAGCAACTTCCCATCCATTCCAGTTTTATCATGAGACTACAGCAATTCAGTCGTGTCTTCAGGTTACTCTTCTAATTCCATTTCTCTTGCTGTTTCCACCACGTCTGTTGTGACTTCCTCCACTGAAGTCTTGAATCCCTCCAAGTCATCCATGAAGACTGGAATCATCTTCTTCCAAACTCCTATTAATGTTGATATTCTGGCCTCTTCCCATGAATCATGAATGTTCTTAAATGGATCTAGAATGGCAGATCCTTTCCAGAAGGTTTTCAATTTAATTTGCCCAGATTCATAAGAGGAATCACTATCTATGGCAGCTATAGCCTTATGAGATGTGGTTTTTGTTTTGCTTTGTTTTGTTTTTTTGAGACAGAGTCTTGCCCTGTCACCAGGTTGGAGTGCAGTAGTGCGATCTCGGCTCACTGCAACCCCTGCCTCTCGGATTCAAGGGATTCTCCTGCCTCAGCCTCCTGAGTAGCTGGGACTACAGGTGCACACCACCACGCCCAGCTAATTTTTCTATTTTTAGTAGAGATGGGGTTTCACCATGTTGGCCAGGATGGTCTTGATCTCTTGACCTCGTGATCCACCTGCCTCACCCTCCCAAAGTGCTGGGATTACAGGCATGAGCCACCACGCCTAGCCTGAAATGTGTTTCTTAAATAATAAGACTTGCAAGTAGACTGATCCATGGGCTGTGGAATGGCTGTTATGTTATCAGGCATGAAAACAACATTCATCTCCTTGTCCATCTCTGTCAGAGCTCTTGGGTAACCAGGACGTTGTGACTGAGCAGTAATATTTTGAAAGAACTCCTTTTTTTTGAGCAGTAGGTCGCAGCAGTGGGCTTTAATATTCAGTAAACTATGCTGGAAACCATATGTACTGTCATCCAGGTTTTATTGTTCCATTTATATAGCATAAGCAGAGTTAACTTAGCATAGTTCTTAAGGGCTCTAGAAGTTTGGGAATGATAAGTGAGCAGTGGCTTGAACTAAAAGCCACCAGCTGCATTAGTCCCTAAAAAGAGAGTCAGTCTGTCCTTCGAAGCTTTGAAGCCAGGCATTGACTTCTCTTCTGTAGCTATGAGAGTCCAGGATAACATCTTCTTCTAATAGTAAGCTGTTTTGTCTACACTGAAGATCTGTTACTCAGTGTAGCCACCTTCATCAGTGATCTTAGCTAGATCTTCCGGATAATTTGCTGCAGCTTCTACATCAGCACGTGCTGCTTCACCTTGTACTTTTCTGTTATGGGAGATGGCTTCTTCCCCTAACCGTCATGAACTAGCCTCTGCTAGCTTCCAGCTTTTCTTCTGCAGCTTCCTCACCTCTCTCAGACTTAACTCTAGAATTGAAGAGAGTTAGAGTTATAGTTAAAGAGAGTTAGGGCTTTGCTCTGGATTCAGCTTTGGCTTAAGGGAATGTTGTGGCTAGTTTGATCTTCTTTACGGACCACTAAAACTTTCTGCATATCAGCAATAAGGCTATTTTGCTTTCTTATTATTCCTGTGTTCACTGGAGTAGCACTTCTAATTATCTTCAAGAAATGTTGCTTTGCATTGGCAGCTAAGCTAACTGGTGCAAGAGGCCTAGCTTCTGGCTGATCTCAGCTTTTGACATAGCTTCCTCACTAAGCTTAATCATTTCTAGTTTTGATTTTGATTCCATATGAATCTTTGCTCCACTTGAACACTGCAGCAGCCACTGAAGGGTTATTCACTGGCCTAATTTCAATACTGTTGTGTCTCAGGGAATAGAGAGACCCAAGGAAAGGGAGAGAGATGGGGCAACAGCCGGTTGGTTGAGCAGTCAGGATACATGCATTTATTGGTTAAGTTTACCATCTTATGTGGGCATGGTTCATGGTGCCCCAAAATAATTACAATAGTAACATCAGAAATTAATGATCACAGGTTACCATAGGAGATACAATAACAAAAAGGTTGGAGATATTGTGAAAATTACCAAAATATGGCACAGAGACATGAAGTAAGCATGTGCTGTTGGAAAAATGGTGCCAATAGACTTGCTTGGTGCAGGGTTACCATTAATTTGTAAAAATACAGTATCTGTGAAGTACAACAAAGGGAAGCACAACAAAATGAGGTATGCCTGTATGCCCTATTTTTAGCCTATGTAGACAGTGAAGATGGTGCATCTTAAGTTTTAAATTACTGTGCTAATTTTATTTTTGTTGCTGTTTGGATCTGTTTTCCTAAAGAATTATACAAACATTTTGAAGCTTTTATGCGTGCATTTAAACGTGTGTGTCCTCACCAACAGCTTCATGTAGACAGTGAAACCCCAAGTGGAAGAAGAAGAGAGGTGCCTGGGTGTGGTGGCTCACGCCTGCAATCCTAGCACTTTGGGAGGCTGAGGCGGGTGGATCACTTGAGGTCAGGAGTTTGAGACCAGCCTGGCCAAAATGGTGAAACCCTGTCTCTACTGAAAATACAAAAATTAGCCAGGCGTGGTGGTGAGTGCCTGTAATCACAGCTACTGGGGAGGCTGAGGCAGGAGAATTGCTTGAACCCAGAAGGCGGAAGTTGCGGTGACCCGAGATCGCACCACCGCACTCCAGCAGCCTTGGTGACAGAGCGAGACTCCATCTCCAAAAAAAAAAAAAAGTGTTCCCAGGCTTTGTGCCACCTTTCTTGTGTTTCTCTGCAGTGAGACAAAAGTTGGGGTTAGTAGCCTGAACTTCGAACTGAAGAGGTGTTGTTTCTTCTATTCCTGTGAAGAAAACAGATGAGCTTCTGTTCTTGAAAGAGCCATTTAAGAAAACATCTTTCCAAAATTGATAATGAAATCTTGCATCACCCAATAAATCTGAAATTTTTGGTCTTTTGATTCAGAGAATTTGGAGGCATTCCCATTTTGTGAAGTCATTCTTTCAAAAAGTATACTTCATTTAAGGATTTGCATGTTATAGTAACCTTCCTTGGAACCTTTTTTTTGACACGGAGTCTCACTCCGTCTCCAGGCTGGACTGCAATGGCACAATCTTGGCTCTTGGTACCTTTTATGTATGCTAAATGATGCTTAGAGTATGAATGAAACAACAGTAACAATGTAAATATTAAAGTCAATGTTGAACATGGCAGACATGTTTGCATATGAATTGGTTAAAATTGTATGGTTAACCTTATCGTTATGAGAGTGTTTATTCTGATTATGGTATATAGGTAGAAATTTAAAACATAGGTTACAGTGAAATTGAAGACTGCCCAGATCAATGTGTAAGACTCCCCATGTTTTCTACTTTGGTAATTCATGAAAATGTTATTCTTTTAGGCCAAAAAATTTAATATATACTTATTCTGTTATGCCTGCCTTTTCACTGTGATTAATAAAAAAACACTAGAAGGATTTATAAGACAATGGATCAACTTAAAAAGAATTCCCAGATAACTAATACGTGAAATAAAGCAAAATTTAGCAAAAGGGTGATGTGACATGTTTCTGAAATTCTTTTGAGAAGTAAGCATTTATTAGTAATGAGGATGTAACTAACCCTAGATGATAGAAAGAGAGTAGCTATAGTGGGTTGGATGGCATGCGCCCCCCACCCCAGCCCCACAACAAACACCAAGAGATGTCAACCTGGAAGGAGAAGGTTCTTGCACATGTAATTAAGGATCTCAAGATGAGATCATCCTAAATTATCTGAGAGAGGCTTAAATCCAAAGACAAGGGGTCCTTATAAGAAAGAGAGAGACACAGAAGAGGAGAAGGTGATGTGAAGACAGAAACCGAGCGCGATACCACATCTTCAGGCCAAGGAATGCCAGGGGTTCTCAGCAGCCATGGGAAGCCAAGGGAGAGAGGCATGGAACAGATTTTCCCTCAGAGCCTCTCGAAGGAACCACACTGCAAACACCTTGATGTTGGGTTTCTGGCCTCCAAAACTGAGAGAGTATAACTTTCAGTTGTTCAAAGGTACCAGGTTTGTAGTAATTTGTTACAGCAATGAATAGAGCGACTTTTTGGTGATGTTTACATAATTTTGGGGGACAGATGGGGGTTAGTAGGTGGCAGAAATTTGGGGTGGGAGCAAGATGAACTTGGTAATTTGGATATTTACTGTGTCTTGATTATGAAAAGTTTTGTGTTACAACTACCAGAAGATAGAGAGCAGTGTTTGGTTTGATTAGATGAAAAAAGATTGATTATGCTATAACAACCTCTTCCGTCTTGTCTTGTAAACTCACTGTGCCATACCGTATGAGGTCTAGAAACTAGAATTTTTTCCCAATATACTTAAGTTCTTTAGGGTCCTCTTCAATAGTGGGTGCATTAATTAGAACCTACTTTTTATAGATTTGATTGAATTTGGACTACATATTCTGATGAATAGAATTATTTTTCTAGTTTCTATTAAGTAAATTTATCGTAAAAGTCAGAATGCTTTGACATTTTCCCATGTACTTACAAAGGATGGTTGTCTTTCTCTTTTCTTTCTTTTCTTTTTTTTGTTTTTTTTCTGGAGATGGGGCCTTGCTTGGTCACCTAGGCTAAAGGACAGTGATGTAATGATAGCTCACTGCAGCCTCAAACTCTTGGGCTTGAGATCCTCCCACCTCAGCCTCTGCAGTAGCTGGGACTACAGGTGCACAGCACTGCACTCTAATTTTCTTCTCTTTTTTGTAGAGACAGGGTCTGTGTTGCCCAGGCTGGCCTTGAACTTCTGGCCTCAAGCAATCCTCCTACCTTGGCCTCCCAAAGTGCTGGGATTACAGGCATGAACCACTGCACCTGACCTTGTTTTTCCTAAGTGAGTTTGAGGAATATATTTTCGTTCCTCTTTTAATACCATGAAGCTTTCAAGTTCATAGCTCATAAAATGTTATGTAGCATTGAATTGTTTAATGAAAATGAAAATCAGATTCGTTTTCATTATTAATAAAAATTTCAATAGTATTCACATTTAGATAAGAGATGCACAGAATTTTTGGTCTACTTTTAAATTAATATTACAGTTCTTAAAGTGCCCTGGGTGAACCTGTTCTTTTGAAATAGCAGAGATTTTTTTTTTTAAATATGCTTTTGTGTTTATTACCTAAAGGAGCTATTCTGAAATTTTTATGCAGAAAAATCCTCTTCTGCTCCATCCACAGATTTTTTATCCATAGATATTTTTGCCATCTCCTTTCTTCTCTTTCCTTTGTTATAAATGATAGGAAAAGACTGCTTTTTTCAAAAATTGTGTTTTTAAATTGGTGAATTTTGCCATGCTTAAAGTGATCTCTGAGATATCCTCCTTTTGGGTATAAACGTTTGTTAACTGTTATAAAGAGCTTTCTATAATAGGCACAGTAGACGGTACTTAATTTTTTTCTCCCTTCTTGGTAGATCTCTTTTGGTTAAAAGAAAATGTGTCACTTGCCTCCTATCATAGAGGCTTGTGTGAGCAGCCAGGGGTGCAGTCACCAGGGAAGGCCTTTGCCAGCGAGCCTTGCTCCGCCGTTAGCTGCTTCCGCCCTTCTTCTTCCAGCGAGCCTTGCTCCACCGTTAGCTTCCTCCGCTCTTCCTCTTTTCCAGATGAGCAGATGCTGACAGCCAAAAAATAGACAGAAAATAAGCGCGGAGAATTCAGATATGGGGAAAATATTGTGGGAAAAATAGATGCTTAATTTTTCTTCTTAATATTATGGAGAAAGCAAATATCTTTGGGTAAAATACATGATTTGTAGCCACTCTAGAAAACAGATGTTTAAAATCTGACAAATAATCTTCCTGTAAGTTATTACTGCTCCATGATTTCATACCGGGCAGCATTTGTAAATTAATCCAAATGAAATTGTATCTCCTTATTTGAATTTCCTGTACATTCGATAAAGACGAGAATTAACATGATGCTATTGATTGTCATATCATCACTTCTGGCCTTTTCTGATAGCACTGTACAGCAAAACAATTTATCAAAAAATAGTATTTTGTTTTGTTTTGCTTTCTTTACCTGAGCTTGGACCTGCATAGCAATATGTTGATTTTTAAGGTATGTTTTATAAATTTAAAAAATGCTATTTTAAAATAATTACTTTTAAGAGATGGTAATATTTCTACTGAGAATATTAAGGGACCACTGCTATCATGTAGTTTTTAAATTAGAAGGCTCAATTTCAGTTTTTATTAGAATATTGTTTAGTATCAAATGACTATTAAAAGTATATAGTGCAATAAAAAGAAAGACGTGAAGGAATGTAGAAACATTAAAACAAAATCGAACCTCCTTCAGTAGTAGTTATGTCAGATGTAATTAAAAGATGGGATGTAATTTGACTATCAAGTACTTGAACCAGTGCTTTTATTTGTAGTATATATGTGTATACATGTTTTTGATTACAGATGTTAAACACAAAGTGAAACACTATTGATTTGAAGCACTGGCCAATTTAAAAATAATTTAAATGGTTACCCCAGAACCTTGTCATAATTTTATTGGGGATTTTTGTACAATATGTAGCCCTAGTTTCGTCTCCAACATTCTCAACTTTAAGAAAGCATTTGCATTTCCTGTCCTCTCCCAACTGGGAGAATATGCAAATGTTATAAAATAAAATTCTCTTTTAGAAATAGGTCCTAAAACAGTACTTTCCTGTAATACATTTACAAGGGTGAAATACAAGTTCAGAGGATTAATATCCTTTTATTTGACAGTGTCTCTTTAAATTTACAGAGAAAATAGTGGCAGATTTTCTAATTCCTGGTCTTTGTTCTTACCTCTTCTACTGGAGGTTTTGGGGTCTGTGTCAGGAAACCTTCCTATTACTAAGGTAATTTGTTAAGGCTTTTTGCTTGGGTGTACACCACTGGGATTGAGATGCTTTGTATTTCCACTGCTCTGTGAATTCATTTTTTATTCCCCCAGCTTTTGGGGGGAGATATATTCAAACTAGGACGTTTAAATAGCAGTAAAACACACATTTTTATACCCTTTACAAAGATCTGTTCCTTCCATTTTCTTTCTCCTTCCATTCCCCAAATCCTTCTTTCTCATAGAAAAATTTCAAAATATAAGCGTTAAATATTTCAGCATACATTTTCTAAGAATCAAGAATGGTCTCTTACATAACCAACACTATTATCACACCCAAGAATATCAACAGGAATTTAGTAATATCATTTAATATACGATTCATAATTGGATTTCTCCAGTTGTCTGTAGCTATCTTTTTGTATTTTGTTTTTGCAGTTCAGGATTAATTTTTCATTTGGTTAAATTTGTAATTTTTTCAAATCTAAAAGAGTACCTCATTCCTGTTTTTTGTTTTCTGTGACACTAATTTAACTTTTCGTTTTGCAGTAATTTCAGATTTACAGAATAGTTACAGAGATAGTATAAATCATTCTTATGTATACTTGCTTCCTCAAATATTAACATATTGTAGAACTGTACCACAATTATCAAAAATAGACAGTTAATACTGATACGTTATTACTAACTAATCTGTAGACCTTCAAATGCTGACACTTTTCTTACGAGTGTCCTTTTTCTGATTCAAGACAGTTTAGGACTCCACGTTGCATTTAGTTGCTGCGTCTCCTTTGTCTCTTGTATTTAATCAAGGTATAAATTTGTATTTAATCACCTTGACAATTTAGAAGAGTGCCAGTCTGTACTTTTATGGAATGTCTTTATTTTTGAGTTTGCCTAATGTTTCCTCATGAATAAATTAAGATTATTCATTTTTGGCAATAATTCCACAGAAGTGATGCTGGGTTCTACTCAGGGCATCCTATTGGGGTTGCATGATGTCTATGTGTCTCATGATTGGTGGTGCTAACTTTTCTTTTAACCTGAAACATCTTACTCACCAATTTTTTTAAGGCATTAAGTATTTTATTTTTCTAACTGACAAGTACAAATTCTGTGTATAGTGTTTTCACATGTATCTACACACACACCTTGTGAAGTGATTAAATTAAGCTAATTAGCATGTATTACGTCATATACTCATTTGTGTGTGTGTATATATGAGGTGAGAACACATAAGATCTACTCTCAGCAGTGTTCAGGTATATAATGTGTTATCATTACCTGTGGTCACCATGACATACAGTAGATCTTTTAAACTTACTCCTCATCTCAAAATTTTGTGTACTTTGGCTAAGATCTCCTCAGTGCAGGCAGTTGTCTTACTGAGGCTTGCTCATTCTAGATTTAACTTAATATTTCCTCATGGTTAGGCTTCGGTTAAGACATTTTGCCAAGAACATTACATTGTCAATACTGCGTGTTTCATGTTGTGTTTATTATATGATTCCCAGTGTTAGGTCATCCCACTTTGGGTGATGATATCTTTGATCATTTGGTTGGGGTAGTGACAAATGTGGGCATATTTTTAGGATTATCTTAGAAACTTTTCAGGAAAAGAACCTATAGTAATTACCGTTGGCCGACTATTTCCAAATTTGAAAAGAAAGGAAGAAGGAAAATTAGAGCACAGAGGTTTCATGGAACCAGAAAAAGAGACCGACTCCAGTTTTGTCTTTTCTTCCCCTCCCTGGGTGAGGGGTCTGGGGTGTTACTCTTCATCATTGTTGGCTGTGTTCAGCAGTAAGGCAGTCTTTTGGCACGTTTTGCTGGAATTCGATTTTAAATCCTGTGAGTGTGCGTAGTCCTGAGCATAGCAGTGATTTTGAAAGGCTTTGTTTATAACCTTTGTTGAGATCCTTTTAGAAGTTCCGTCAGAATCTGAGCTTATTCTTTTAAATAGCCTCAGCAATGACTCATTTTTATGAGGGTAAATTTGATTTTCATAAATATCAAAAGATCATTCTGTGCCAAATATGATTAATAAGGTCATACTATTTCAGGAAGAACAAAAGCATAACAAAAGTAAGAACGATTTTTTATTTAAAGAGGCTTATATAATGTTGACGTTTTACTGATGTGAAGAAAGAACAGCGTAGTTGGGTTTAGTGTAGCACTTCCCCAGGTGACTTCCTTAAAGCTGTCACTCATTCAGCCCTCTGAGGTCTAGTGTATTTATTAACATATGAGTATTATCAACATACCTTGCGTTTACACAAGCACACACTACGAAGTCTCATCTTTTTATACATTAAAGTGTAATTCACTGATTAGTTCTTTTTATGTAATTAGGGTGGTTTGGGAGTTACTTGCCAACTTTGTACTGTGTACAGGCCGTTTTGTTAGTTGCTGTGGAGTAAACAGGTTTATGTAGGACTCGGTAATGCTCCCCGGAATTGATCATCTAAAATCTGTTGGGAGGTGAAACGTGTACAAACATCATAACTGCCCTTTATGATACTGTTGTTGTAGTCAGACAGGGATAAAGCAGTATAAAGCTGGGAGTCATGAGTTCAGAAAAACAGTGTGGCTTCTGTCAGCCATCACCAAGATTTAATAGATGACGAGTCCTACAAGGTGGGTCCCTGGCTACTTCTCTGACCTCAGCTCCTGCGACTGCTCCCCTTGCTCACGTACCGTTTTCTAGGCATATTGACTCACTTGTCTTAGCAGACATTTGTTGAGTCATGCACTGGTGTAACACTGGGGATACAGCCTGAACAAGCAGAGGAAGATTCCTGCCACCAAGCAGTTACCTTCTAGCACAGGGACAGTAGATGTGGCAAATTATAAATTGTGTATTACGGCAGAAGTGGAAGGCGCTATAGAAAAAAAAACAGGGGAAAGAGTGCAAGGAGAGTGTGGGTTTGTAGTTTAAAACCAAGAGGTCAGAGCAAACCCCATTTAGAAGGTAACATTGAAATAAAGACTTAAGGGAGTTGAGGAAACTAATCATACAGATATGAGGAAGAGCATTCAGTCAAAAGTATCAACTAGTAAAGAGGCCTTAGATGGGAGCGTGCTTGGAATATTCACCACATCACCACAACCATAGCAGAGAGGAGGGGGAGGAGAGTGATAGGAGATACTGTCAGAGAAGCAATAGGGGAGTCAGATCTAGAGGTCTTATAGCCACTGTCAGGACTTTAACTTTTACCCTGAGTGAGAAGGGGGCTCACCGTAGGTTTTTCAGCAGAGGTGTGACGTGCTGTGACATGCACTTAGATATTTGAAGGTTCATTGGCATCACTGTGTTAGGAGCAGACGATAGTAGGGCCAGGTTAGAAGCAAGAACTCTATTCCTGCCAGGAGCCTGTTGCTGTAGTTGAAGTGGAGGGTGTAGGGGCCTTGACTGGGATGGGAATGGTGAAAGTAGTGGGGTGTGGTTTAGATTCTGGTATCTTTTGAAGATGGAGCCGAGAGAATCTCTCGACAGACTAGATGGGGAGCATAAAAGAAACAGATGTAAAGAATGACTCCAAGGATTCTGGCTGCAGTAACTGAAAAGAGAGGTTGCCTTGTACTGAGACGTGGAAAGCTAGTCAAAAAGCAAGTCGGGAAGTGACAATCAAGAATATTGTTTTGGACATGTTTGCTTCAGAATGATCATTAAATATCAAGTACACTTTTAAGTAAACTGTTACACAGATGTGGAGTTTTTGAGAGCCGCCTGGGCTGAAAATAAAAAACCGTGGAATTCATTTTTTTTCCTGCCATCCAGTGGCCTGTTCTAAAGGCATCCTGAAACACAGAAGTGGACATTGATGCAGACAGAGAGAACTCCGGGGGAGTAACTCCAACGAACAAAAATCTTAGCATTAAAAAATAAAACTGCTAAAATAAAAAAGCAAACTGGTTGGACTGAATTGCAGAATAAAGATGAACAAAAAGTGAGTGAGTGAATCTGAAGATAGAGCAATAGAAATTATTATTCAGTCTGAACAACAGAGAAGAAATCATTGTGTGAAATAAATGAACTGAACCGCAGGAACCTGTGGGATAAAACTGAAAGGTTTAACATTTGTGTCTCAAGTGTTCCAGAAGGAGAGGAGAAAGTGTGTTTCAGGGAAAAAAAAAAAAAAAAACAACGAAGAAATAATGGTTGAAAACTTTCCTAATTTGGTGAAAGATATAAGGATTTAAGAAGCTAAGTGAACCTAAACAAGCCCGGAGAAATCCATGATCAGACACGTCATAAATAAACTGCCTAAAATTCAAGACTTTTAAAAAAATCCTGAAAGAGGAAAATGCACAGGCAATTCAATGGGGAAAGTGTGGTCTAGGAAAAATTGTACTTCCATGTGCAAAAAAGTAATAAAAAAGAACCTTGATGTAAACCTCACAATTTTTGCAAAAATTAGCTCAAAATAGATCATAAATGTAAGACTAAGTTTTTGAAGCTCCTCTGTCTTGTTCTCCAGAGTGTAAGACTAAGGGTCCTAGCCCACTGGTAAGTCCTCAGTGTGTATATTTGAATGCGTGAATCACTGCTCCTGGAGAAAAGAGAATGAGATAAACTTCAAAGGGTAGTTATACAGAATAGATTGGAGAATTAATACTATAAGAATATGTTATTTACTTTAACTGCCTTTTTTTCATTAAAATTAGCTTTATTGCTTTATGTGTTCAAATTATGTAAGTAATGAAATCTAATTAATTGGTGATTTTGATTATGAGTATTTTAATTTCCTCCTTATAACCTCAAATTTTATGTCAGTGTTTACTGCTCTTATTTTTAAAAATCGCTAATAACTTACTCTCTTAAAAAAACAGGTTATTCATTTTATGAGTGGCAGGTTACTTTCTTATTATTCAGCTGTAATCAAGGTGGTCTTATTTACATTTTAATATTCTATAGTGTTTATTTTATGTATCAAGTTAAATAAATGGTCTCAAGAATCACTTTAAGCAGTCTAGAAAGCAGATGTTCAAAGACCTACCTTTTTCTCAGAGTCATTAAATATGTAGAAAGTTAATCAAGGAAGGTAAATTAGTTCTGCCTATAAATTAAGAAGAGCGGCAGTTCATTTCCCTTATCTTTTAAAAATAAAACTGACTTCACTTTTTACAAATCATCCAGTTTGGTGACTGCATTTTTGAATCTCTGGTGCCTGTAATGTGAAAAACAGGGTGTGAACTGTTTGGACTTACCATCAGAGGGATGTTTCAGTGTGTACCTGTCCGGATGCCATCTGACAAACTTAAATGTCAAGTCTAATGATAACAAGAACTCTTAATTTGGAATAATAGAATTAAGATTACATTCCTTTCACTTAGGCAAACTAAACACACCAGCTCAGCAGTAACATTTATGGTTAAACATCTGATGACTAGCCATGTCTACCTGTGGAGTCGAGTAAGTAGCTCATGGTATGTGCTTTGGAGTGAGGTCCCTCAGCTTGTGATAGAGTTTAGATATTTGTTCCCACCAAATGTCATGTTAATTGTAACCTGCAGTATTGGAGGAGGGGCCTGGTGGGAAGTGACTGGATCGTTGGGGCAGATTTCCCATGAACAGCTTTGCACCATCGCCTTGGTGATGAGTGAGTTCACAGGCAATCTGGTTGTTTCAAACTGTGTGGCACTTCCCTCTACTTGCTCTCTTGCTCCTGCTCTCACCGAATGAGATGTCTGCTCCCCCTTTGCCTTCTGCCATGATTGTAAGCTTCTTGCGGCCTTCACCAGAAGCAGATGCTGATACAACATTTCCTGTACAGCCTGCAGAACTGGGAGCCAATTAAACCTCTCTTCTTTATAAATTACTTACTCTCAGGTATTTCTTTATAGCAACACAAATAGCCGAATACTGTTGGAATCCCATCTCTATCACTGAACTGTATTTCTTTAGACAAGTTATTTCTCCATATTATTTATCTCAGTTTCTTTTGTACAATAAAGATAATAATAATGCCTATATCATAGGTTGTTGTGAGAATTGACTAGGATAATACACGTAAAGTGCCTATGTCATTACCTGGCACATTATAAGGACTAACGCTTTGTTTTTGTTGTTACTTAATGGTTGTTTGGGATAATTTTTCTTCATTTTTAATATCTTTAACAGCTTTATTAAGTTATAATTGATGTACAATAAACTAACATATTTTAGCATATAGTTTGATAAGTTTTGGCATATATACACCCGTGAAATCAAAACCAAGATAATGAACAGTATCTGTTACTTTTAAAAGTTTTTTCATGCCACCACTGAACTACTTTCTGTCACTGTAGCTTAGCTTTTCTTTTCCAGAATTTGACATAAATGCTACTATCCCTCATGGAATCTTTTCTTTGCATGGGTTCTTTTCCTGAGCATAATTCTTTTGATATTCATCCAGGTTAGGTTGGGCAGGCTCAGGGCTCATGTCAGTTGTTTCAACAGTTACTGTCCTTTGTTGCCTCATGTCCAGTGTCTTGAAAACTATGTTTTGAGTTTTTCAGGCAGGAAGGTAAATCCAGTCTTTGCTACCTTGTCTTGACTGGAAGAGGAGGGGCTGTGATTCATTAAATTAATAAAGACACCATTCTGCAGTTCCTTTATTTTTGTGAAACGACTGACCACTTAATCAGAAAAAGTTATTTTCCTGTATATCCAGACTTGCTATTTTTCCATTCATTGAAATCTCACCAAACTACTTCCAAGATTTGTTACCCACAAAGGTGAAATCAGACTTAACAGTGACGATCTTAAAAGGCATTTGGCATGAGTGGTTTAAAGGACCACTGTTCCTTTGAAATCGACTTACTGGTTTTTATAGTTACTTGTCACTCAGAAGTGAGCACCATCTGTCAAGACTGTGGAAGAGATGGAAAAAAAAAAAAGTCCTCAGTGTTCAGGTTTCTTATCTTTCCTATGTATATAAAATTGACTTTTACAAAATAATCTTTTTGCCACTTGTAAGATTACACTGTGAAACTAGAATGTGTTTTTATATTTGTGTGTCTTGCTTTCCTCATTATTTTTTCATTTTGAAGTGGGACTTTGTGAATATATTGCTGGACCCTGTGGTCGCTAGGCATGGCACCCTTGTGTGGCAGCACTGTTGTGTGATCTTACTGCATGCAGCATGTTGCCAGCGCTCTGGTTTTCTTTTCCTACAGTTTCTTCCCCTTGGCGTTCTGTCTTCTACTGTCTCTTTCCTGACACCTCATCATTAAAACTCACCTGCTGCCTCTGCGATGCCTTCTCCAGTGGGGAAACCTTGAGCACCCTACTCTCAGAGCCTGTGTCCCCTTGGGGAATCTTTCATACCAAGCCGTTTTCATCTCAATTAACGAGAAAGGAATGGAGTTACTTCCAAGTTTAACTCCCAGGGCATTCAAAGACAAAAGTAACACTGCTATTTTTTTAAAAAAAGCAATATTTCCTTTTTTTAAAAAAGGAAAAAACATAAACACTAACAATGTCTGATTAGGAAATCAGAATAATAGTTGGAAATAATCTTGGGGAATTTCAAAGTTTCATCTTTTAGTAATTGAGGATTTCTTAAAAGTAGTTGTCTGTGTTGTCTCATGGCACTTGATTTTGATTCAAACAATAGGGAAAACAGCCCCAATAAGTAATTATTGTTAATGATTTGATGCCTGTCATTTAAACTTTTTTAAATTCATACACTGATCTATTCATACATACATACGTAGATTTTTTTCCCTATATATCATACATTCTCTTCTGCAGCTTGCTATTTTGATTTAATGTTATATTTTAGGTATCTTTCCTTTTCGCTTACAACTCTTATGAAAAAACTTATGTTTTGCCATAAAAACTTCTCCTGGCTTTTAGTTTGAGATATACTTCATGTTAAGGAACTCTCTTGACGTATTGATAATGCTACATTTTTTGATACTGGAATTATTTAGATAGATTTTCCATTGTTGAAAGAGCCTAGCTTTTCTGGAGTGGACTGTGCATGGTAGTGGTATATAATTCTTTTCCTGCTAAATTGTAATTCAGGATTCTGTGTGCCTCAACTGGAATGGTATTTTATGCATCCATTTTCATAGATGAGATTATGAACCCTTAACATCTTAAAAGGTATTTGGAAATCTTAGTATTAATTTTTAGAGATAGGGTCTTACTCTGCCATCCAGTCTGGAGTGCAGTAGCATGATCATAGCTCACTGTAACCTCGAACTCCTGATCTCAACTGATCTTCCCACTGCGGCAGTCCAGGTAGCTGGGACTACAGGCATGCCTGACCACACCTGGCTGGTTTTTAAAAAAAATTTGTAGAGATGAGTGTCTTGCTATATTGCCCAGGCTGGTCTCAAGCTCCTGGGCTCAAACGATTTTCCCGCCTCAGCTTCCCAAAGTGCTGGCATTACAGGTGTTGTATAATACATTTCTTCTAAGAGGTGATTTTATCCCATTTTCACGTTCTGTGCTTGAGGAGGAAAACCACATGGCAAACATACTTTGGAAACCCAGTGTCTTCCAGACTTGTTTCTTGTCCTTTATGTTCTATAAGCTCTTGTTCTTGAGTCTTGCCAGTGTATAAAGTGACAGGTTTTGTTTCCATGGTGCTATGTTGTAGGTTCAGTGTTTATGTTTTTCTGTGCATGTAACATAAAGATCCTTTTTTAAAAAAAGTTTCGTGTTTCATTGCTTGCATTTTTCTTTAGATGTGGCACTGCAAAGTGAGTCAGTAGCCTTTGTTGAGTTTCTAAAAAATGATGATCTGTTACAGTGTTTGGTTCTCATTTGTTATTGTTTGGAAAGAGTCCAAAATAATTTTATTAAAGTCACATTACTCTGTAGATAGGCATAGGCCATATTTCTGAGAATTCACGTTAATTACAATTTTATATATTGCAATACTCTTTTTTTTTTTTTTTTTTTTTTGAGACAGGGTCTCACTCTGTCATCTGCAATCTCAGCTCTCTGCAACCTCCACCTCTGGGGTTCAGTGGATTCTTGTGCTTCCCTTCTCAAGTAGCTGGGATTACAGGTGTCCGCCGCCACACTCGGCTAATTTTTTTGGGTTTTTAGTAGCAATAGGGTTTCACCATGTTGGCCAGGCTGGTTTCAAACTCCTGGTCTCAAGTGATCCGCCTGCTTCGGCCTTCCAAAGTGCTGAGATTATAGGCATGAGCCACCACACCCGACCTGTTTCTAATTTTTTTTTCTTTTTCAAATTTTGTAATACAGGTAACATTATGTACCCCATTAACTTATGGGGTACATAAAGGAAATTTGTATTTGGTATTGGCTCTGGCTATTATTTTTGTCCTTCCATGGACAATTACTTAAAACCTTTAATGCATGAAGCTGTATTTTAGAAAGCTATTTTAGTACTAATCTCAAAGGATAGATTGCTATATCTTTCCCACCCTAATGAAACTAGGTCACTGGCGTTCGGCGCATCTCCATGAAGTGAGATTTGCTGTTCAAATGTGCTGTCTAGAAATGGTAATGCATTGTCAGCACGACCACTTTTCATTTCATCAACATAATTTCCACTGCCCTGGAATCAATTTCTTCCTTGATCTGTTAATAATTACACTTGGTCACTAGCATTTCGGTGGCAGAGAAGGCCCCTGGAAATGGCCATAGTCATCCTTTTGGGTGATAAGTAATGGGATTTCTGTTTGGCTTGGAGGTTTGGCCTGTTGAAGTGGTTGATGTTTTATGAAGACGAAGGAACAAACTTTTACCTGATGCCACGTTAGGATTCGCTCTGTCAAGTGGTTGAGAGCACTCATTTAATTATCTAACCATACTTTTGCATTACATTTTTTTATGGCCAACTTTAAACATGCCTAGGGAAGTTCCTCATTCTATTCCCAGCCAGAAGCAAGTGTTTGAAAAATGAGAAATAACCATACAGCTCCTGTAAGATTAATTTTTTACAGGTTCAAGAATACCTAATATTTAAAACGAGCTACTTCGAAATCAGTCATGTGTCACATCAGTGTTTCAAAAAGAGATTGAGAAAGTATGAGCTATTACAAAACCACTAACCTTACCTGTTGCTCCGTGGTGATCTAGGGCCTTGGAGCAGAACTGCCTTGATCTGAATCTTTGCTCTGTGGCCTTTTGGGAAAATGACTTGCCTCTGTGTGTTTCTGTCCTAATCCCTAAGTGCAAGAGTAGTCGTGCATATTTTATAGCGGCATTGGGAGGACGACAGGAAGGAGTGCACGTAGAAGGCTTTGAAAGGGTTCTGGTAGATCACCACCCAGTGTGTATTGTACTAGTCATCTTTGTTACTGTAGCTTAATGTGGTTTAGTGTTTATAGGTGTTCTTTTTTCTCTTTTGCTATCCCAGCTGCTTCCTTGCCTGATTGTTACTCTTTTCTGTGTGGTTAGGAGCAACTAGTTCAGTTTAATTTCCCTTAGAGAGCAAGTTTTAGATATAACATCATTTTGAACTACTAAGGAAGTTTAATTCTCCTAGGATGGGTCTTATAGCCTTCTTCAGCAAAACTGAACGGGAAGCTTAGGTGAAGCTTGGTTAGGCAGGGTTATGGATTTGGGGCCTTTTCTGTGCTTTAATTTTATATATTTGTTTAGTAGATATTTATCTTCCTTATCTGAAGTTCACTTTCATCTTGTTGTTGTTAACCTACATAAAGATTTATTTAATGTGGATTAAGTCCTCTGTTATTTGGAAATATAAATTGAGTTGCCAATCTGATACTTACTTTCTCAATCTTTACACACTTGACTTTGCAGTTATACATTTTTTTGCTAATTATTCATAAGGCTTACAACTACTACTGGTAATTCAACAGAAAATAAACACTGTACTGTAAAATCCTAAAGGATTTGGGTTTTTTATTTAAATGTATTAAGAACACATCCTTAGGTGTTGAAATAAGAACCTTATAACATCCTGTCTTCTTCTAGTTTGCAGTTTCACCTCTTTGCTAATGCTGATGAGGTCATTGATGTGTCATCGTAATACTCTGAGTGCCAGGAGGGAAGGAACTGGTTCATTTGGTTGACTATTGTATCAACAATGTCTAGCCCATTGCCCATTAAATGATAGGTGCTTAGTAAATATTTGTTAAATGAAATAAAATTATTTTCTCTCTGTTTTGTATTTTCTAGGATTGTTAGGAGACATACCCAGAAAATATGCTTATATGTTTTTTTGGATTGTTTCTGCTAATAACCAGTATGCTTTGCACATTTGTATTCTGTTTCCATTTCTTTTGTTGTTGTAGTTTGTTTTTAAATAGGCACAGTTTCAGTACCTGTTTCCCTGCTCTACATAACACAGACCTTGAGAGAGCCCTTCTCTTGTGTGCCCATTATTTTTAATCCTTAGACTCAAAAGAACAGATTGTCTTTCTTAAATTCAGATATACCTGGCCAGCCCTTTTCCACCTCTGAGAAGAGAGAAAAGAATTATTTGTGTTTTATGGCTGTGCCAAATTAAAGTGGCAAAAAATGTTAGTCAAAGAGCTGAGATCCTTTTAAAATGCAAACCACCGGATTTATGTGTCAGCGATTGCTCTGGAACTGGAGTGTTCCCCTGCCAATGCCTGGTTTGGGGGCCACTGTGTAATTATTTTTTACTGATTTGCCTCATGAATGTACACATATACGTGTTATTTTTGATACTTTAAAAACATCTCAGTTACAAGGACAGAGGGTTTTAAATACTTCAGTTTGGTACCTTTATTTTGAGTGACCTTAAATAAGTGTAACATTTTCAATGCCAGTTGATATTGCAGAAATCTAAATTGCTGTTCAAATCTGTGAAATTTATCATATTAGTTTTTCAGTTTTTTTCACTGACAGTGCTAATTAATAGCCACTTAACCTAAACAGTTTCATACTGCCGGTTGTAGTAGAATCCTGTCGTCATGCAGCTATTAGGAGATAACTGTGTTACAGGGAATACCTGGAAGAGTTTTCTCTTCGCTGTTTATACTAAGTACTAACTGAAGGGGGTTGTACACCGTGACTGTAGTGAACCTTTGTGTGTGCGTGCGTTTGTTTTTAACCTCACCAGCATCTTAATCCCTCTTACCAAATCTCTGGGTCCCTGGTGAGTTTCAGCAGCTTCGTCCCTGCCCAGGGCAGCAGGGTCCTTATCAGAAGTGGGCCTCTCGGGTGTGGCTTGGGGCTTCGGTCCTGCTTCATGGTGTCTTACTGGTTTCTGCCTGTTTTTCGAACATCGTTCTTCAGCATTCCTGGTAGTTTCGGGGGCCACCCAAAAACCTTTCAGCAAATTCTTCTTCAGTATAAATCAGCCAAAGTTGGAATCCATTGCTAGCTGCCAGGAAACCTGACTGATCCTGCCGTGTATTGTTCTGTTCTCCTAAATCCCAGTCAGTGATGTATATTGATGCTAAAGTACAAATGTTACGTAGTCAGAATTTTGCTCTCCTATTTCTTTAGAGTATGTTCTATGCCTACTAGGTCTTACTTGATTTTACAGTGAAGTTTTTTTTGGTTTGTAAGTTTGTGAAACATACTCAGCTATAGTTATTTTATTGAGTACTGCTTATGCACCAGATACTTGTCGTAATGACTGGAAATACAGTAGTCAACAGAGACAAACCTCCAGCCTTCATTGAGCTTATATTCGAGGAGGCAGAAGGATACATAAAATATATATATATGTTAGACCATGGTTAATGTGGTGTTGGAAAAATTCAGCAGAAGATGGGAGAAAGAATGTGAATGGGAAGGTTATTAGAATGGGTATCGGGTGTTTTGAGATGAATCCTGCTGGCCTCAAGACAGAGGTGCAAGGGTACTGGGCGCTGCTCCCATTTCTGCTGGGCCCAAATGGAGGCCCAGGGAGGAGCAAGGCGAACCCAGAGTGCTTTCGGCTTCTGGATTTCCCTAGACTCCTGTGATGTGCTGATTGGCCCAGTTTGCTGACGGGACGTGTAGAAAGCAACATTTTAAAAGAGTAGCAAGCTGGGGGAGCGTGAGAGCAGCTTAAGTGCACTACAGCAGGCACAGGTATAGAGGGTTAAATAGGCAATTATTGTAGAATGAAGTTTAAAAGTATATTTGGATACAAGAATTGACATTTTAAATACTTTACTATAAAAATTGAAGCACATGGCCTATTAAATCTGGACCATATGTTCGTTATCCTAATGTCTATTTTAGTTGTGACACCACACAAAGAATGTGTAGGAGCACCAGCTTTTAGAATAACACAATTTCCAGGGGGAGCTGCTGTTGTGTTTCCTTATTTAACATACAAAAGCATTTGACGCCTGATACTCACATGCTTGTGCAATATATATAGAAAAGTCTTGGAATTATAGAAAATTAGAAGCATATTTAGGCTGGGTGCGGTTAGCTCCCGCCTGTAATCCCAGCACTTTGGGAGGCCAAGGCGGGCGGACCACCTGAGGTCAGTAGTTCGAGACCAGTCTGGCCGACATGCGGAAACTCTGTCTATACTAAAAATACAACGAATTAGCCCGGCGTGGTGGCGGGCGCCTATAATACCAGCTGCTTGGGAGGCTGAGGCAGGAGAATCACTTGAACCTGGGAGGCAGAGGCTGCAGTGAGCTGAGATTGCGCCACTGCACTCCAGCCTGGGCAACAAAAGCAAAACTTCTTGTCAAAAACAACAACAACAAAGCATATGAAGATTTTGTATTGCATTATAGATGGATTAATATAATATTTTATTATGCAGAAAGGCTACATATATTTGAAGTAATTGTCATAGGAAAAACCCTACTGAATGTAGAGCCTTCTTTCCTCACCTATACTTTTTACTAAATGCCTTAGACTGAATATTTATTTTTGTCACTGTAGAATATTAAAGAAAACTAAGCAGAAGCAATCTTAATATCTTGTTGATTACATTTCAGAAAAAAAAGAAATGGCAGAACATTAAGCCTGAATGCCATTTGCTATAATTACTCTGTGTGAAATATAACTGGTAGCTGTCAAGCTTTGATTGAAATTTACTGAAGGTTGACACCAGCTGCATGTATTAATTGTCTCTGCAAGCATATGCACATACCACCATTACCATTTGGAAGCGTGCTCTTTTCTATTTAATTTGTTGTAAAGCATTTTCTGATTGTGTTTTGATGAATGCTGCTCTAAGTTCAGATTTATCTTTTGCTTCATTTCTAGCAAACAAACAAATGTTCTTTTAGCTAACTCCTGAGTACATCTATATGAGAGATATTTCCAAATTTGTAACACTGACCATTTGGAGAAGGGGAACTTAAAAATTATTATTTTAAAGAAGTGTTTTGAAACATGTTTCTAATAAAGATTTATATATCTTCCCTATTTGGACTGTTAATATTTGACTCATTCTACATGAAATTCAGTTCATGCATTAGTATTTTTATAAGGTAATTTGATCATATTAGGACAGTTATTTTTTTCATCCTTTTTAATTGGGCAGTAGCAACCTCCCAACTGAAATTTTTCTATGCATAATATTCATAAAATGTATTTTTAAAAGCATTGAAACAAACTGATTATATCAAAGTGATAAATACAGGTGTGCACACTTATTTGGATTGTGTACAAGTGTATTTTGGTGGGTGCATTGCTTGAGTGTTTGGTTTGATAGGTACCACATATGGCACCGGGCAGGCTGCACTAGAGTCTGTCAAATACTGATTCTTTATTTATTTTGATCGCAGTCAGAATGGAATGAAGATTCTAGGCGGAGCACAAACAGGAGACGTTTATTCCCTTTTTGCTCTACAAGGGGCATCTATTTTGAGTCTTACAGGAGCCAAAACAGTGTGAATGTGACCTAAACGCATCTGAAGACTTACACTGAGCAGTATATTGGTATCATTGGCCTATTGAGAATCTACAGTAGACATTTGTTGCTTTTTAGCTGTCCAGGATCTATTCTTCTTCCTGAGAACCCCCCAGTTTCTTTGAGGAAAGCACAGGCCTGTTCCCACAGGGAACCAGAAGCCCCCTCCACCTCCTTTCTCTTTGGGCGTGGAACTCTGAGTTTCCGCAGCCCGGGGCTCTTCCACAGGACTCTCCAGTGGGAGGTGGAGCGCAGCAGCCCTGGGAGTCTCCATGGAGATGCGCTGACCCTTTCCTTGCACGTTGCCAGTTGGTCTCTCTGGTCTCTGTGTGTTATCTTTTGGAGCCTCCCTTTGATGGTCTCTGAGAGTCTTCCAAAAATCCCCTTTCCTTCTGCTAACCAGAGTCAATTTTAGTTGCTTACAACCTTCACAGGAACTTTAATTGGCTTAAGAAGCATATCCTTTTAAAATCTACAGTGGAATTTTAATTTTAGTAAAAGTGTTCTTCTGGCTCACTTGATAGGGTTTGTTGCCAGTTGAAACTCCACTGCTGGGAGACAGCTCTTCCACTAGCTCTGTAGACCCAGCCAGGTAAACACTTTGTTTCTCTTTGTAGTTAGGTTTTGAAGATAAGGTTTATACAGATCTGGGTATCATGTCATAAAGGGATTTGGCAGTGTTTTTTTGGTTCTGTGGAATAGTATTTAAAATTTTAGGAATGTTTCCCAGAGCCTGAGTGTTTAAAGCCATCATTGTTGACTGGATACTGTGTGTCATAAAGGAGTAGCTGAACTCAAACGTTTCTTCAGCTGCATTTTGTATCATGTAGTTTTATTAAAATGAACAAAATATACCCCTCTTTTCCTTCTCGTAATTTTAAAGTGACAGTGTTAGGGTTAGAAGTATAACATGACTAAACTTGAAACATTACATTTGGAAATTCATTAATACAGAAGAAAATGTACTTTTCTCATTGAAGGCACTTGATTTCTATTGAAATTAGAATATTACTAGCAGAATCATATTGAAAATAATTTAAATGTTTATCTTTCAATCTTAAGTATGAATGAATGAAATGGAAATTTTAAACATTTATGTTTAGATCTATCACTATATAGTTTTTGTATTAGACTACTGTCTGTCTCTATCATATTTTCACTGTAGGCGTTCCAGACACGTAAGTGTTTCTGTGAATTAACCCATCTTTTATGAGGGAGTTCATGAAGATTGGTTTCTTAGATAGTTAGAAAATGTTAATTATCTGGCTTGGCGTGGTGGCTCACACCTGTAATGCCAGCACTTTGGGAGGCCGAGGCGGGTGGATCACGAGGTCAGGAGTTCGAGACCAGCCTGGCCGATATGGGGAAACCCCCTCTCTACTAAAAATACAAAAATTAGCTGGGTGTGGTGGCGCATGCCTGTAGTCCCAGCCACTCGGGAGGCTGAGGCAGGAGAATCACTTGAACCCAGGAGGCAGAGGTTGCAGTAAGCCGAGATTGCGCCACTACGCTCCAGCCTGAGTGACAGAGCGAGACTCTGTCTCAAAAACAAAAAAGAAAGTGTTAATTATCTGAATCATACCACCTTGGTAGGATAAACCTTGATAGAATAGTAATCACGCCAGCATCTTGTTTTATATTCTTGTCTATTAAACACATGCTTAGATATTGTATTATGCATATCCTTGAATATATTTAGAAGCATCACAATTGAATATGTATGGATTTACCTCAGAGAAGACTGGAAAATAGTTACAACTGGCATATTGTCATAAAAACTCGAAGTGTTCTGGGTTTTAAAAAATGGTCTGTGGGCCAGGCGCGGTGGCTCACGCCTGTATCTTAGCACTTTAGGAGGCCGAGCCAGGTAGATTGCCTGAGCTCAGGAGTTTCAGATCAGCCTGGGCAACACGGTGAAACCCCATCTGTACTAAAATACAAAAATTAGCTGGGTGTGGCAGTGTGCGCCTATAGTCCCAGCTCCTCAGGAGGCTGAGGCAGGAGAATCACTTGAACCCAGAAGGCCGAGGTTGCAGTGAGCCGAGATCACACCACTGCACTTCAGCCTGGGCAGCAGAGCGAGACTCCGTCTCTTAAAAAAAAAAAAAAATGTCTATGAAGTGTTATGTTTTTCTCAGTGTGCGTGTGGTCTCTGCACATTTATACAGCTTGCAAACACTTTAAATTTTGTGCCCTCCCAACATAGATATGAGTTATGTTGGAATGAGTTTATTTTAAACCAGAGTATGTTCTCATTATAGAAATGTTACATAGGATGAGAAGACCCGTGGAATACTCCTGAAACCTTATTTAACCCAAAGTTTAGGTGGATCACTTTGTGCTTTCATGTATAAAAGAAAACTGTTTTGTGTGAATAAAGTTTTATGGTAAAAAGCTACAGAATTTGGAATGATGATGTTTATTACGATGGTTGGTCCTTGAGTGGAGGTTGACTCTGGGGTTTTAGTCTGGTGTTCATTTTTCCTACCTTGAGAACATCCTCCTGGTCATCTGGAGTTAGTATATGAAGACCAGAGCAGCCCTTAGCTGAAGTTGGAAGTTAGGAGGATAGATCTGTGAGTCCAGAATTAGGGATTCTGGGCAAGAGTGCAATATCTGTGGATGGAGGGGCTGGAACCAGCAAATCTGCACTGTTGTCTTTCCAAGAACTCGTATGGAAAAGGTGGTAGTAGCGTTAGATGAAGGAATGCATTTACAGAGTAGAGAAAAGGGGCTAGGAAAGGGGAAACGAGCTCCCTTCATCGCCTTTCTGCCCTGCCTGCCTGGAGTACTCAGTACCCGAGGGAAGAAGCAACCAAATATTCCTGAATGGTAGACTGAGGCTCCCTTAAACCACTAACAGCAAGGATGGGGCATTTCAGTGGAATGCTTTTACCTCTTCAGTTGCAACCACTACCAAGGGAGAATGCTGTGTACTCCCTGTGGTAGCTTCATACTTGCTTTCCACTTGTGGAAGACTCTTCGGGGCAAGCAGATGCGGCCCAAAGGAATAAAAGTGCAGGCAACTGAAGACATAAATTTGAAAACCTTGAGTTAACCTACTTGGTTGTTGGAGCCATTAAACAAGAGCAAGACAGCATAAGAAGGGAGCAGGTGAATGGTGAAAGTGAAAAATATGGGCCTCATCCTACATTGTAAAGGTTTAGAGTTAAGGAGACAGGGTTTAAACCACTAACTAATTGTGTGACAGGCTACTAATTATGGCAAGGTACTCGAGTGTCTGATCTTTTCTTTCTCTGTAAAATGAAGGTGATGATAGTATCCGTATTGCAAAGTTTTTTTAAAGATTTATTATATTTGTTACCTTTTAAAGACTGCTTTGTAAACTGTAAAGCACCATACACATGTTAGTTATCCCATGGCTTTTTACATCGGTAGCTGGGGCACCTTTCTAGGGCATGCATTGCTAGTTCTAAGTTTCAGTGATGCATCAGTAGGCTAAGCTGACACTTCCCTTTCTGCCATCTGGACTGTCAATCAAGAGACCTGGATTATAGTACTGGAGATCTGGTTTTGCTCCTGAGTAGCTTTGTGCTTTTTAAACTTCCCACCAAAATAAAACATACACACACAGAGTACACTAGCAGTCTGCCACATGGGCATACTTGGTCTAAAATGTCAGTTTAATAATTTTTTTGTAAAGTTTGCTTTCTAACCCTTAAAATATATGTTTATGTTAAACTATACACACCTGTAAGTTACCTATGATTAAGATTGCCTGAGCCTGTTCCTTTATGTGCCCCTAATCATAGGGGCATGCACACCCAACTCTTGAATTTGTATTACTTGTTAAAGAAGAGTGCTGGACTCCGTGAGGCCTGGTGTACCTTCCTGGACAATTATTCTGTGAACCTGTGTAGCAGATACTGCAAAGAACTCTTGACCTGGTTACAAAATCAAATTATGTGACACTCATTTTTATCAGCTGGTTTCTAGATATTGTGTAATCCTCACCCATATGAGCCAGTCATAGAGGGCTTTGCTCAGCGTTTATTATTGTAGAGGCCACAAATTAACAAATTTTATTGGCTTAAAGATATTTTTGAAGGTTAGCCATCAAGTACATGACCTTTCATTATGGTCTTCACTCTACTTTTGTGTGTGATAGTAACTTTCCTTTATAAGCTTAAAAATCATTAAGGTTCTGGGTCAAGAAAGCAGACTAGTTACTGAGCATTGTCATCTGCTTTCTCATTTTAAGGCTTCACCAAAACAAAAACGTAAACTATAAAAGAGAGGAAAAAAAGGTATAATTACAAACATGAATACCAAAGAAAACAGGAAAGGAGTCATCGACAAATGAGATATGTTAACTCTTCAGGAAGAGAGGATTGATTTTACAGATGAGACGGGTTGAAAAGCCCTAACCTAAATGTACTGCAAAGAGGTTTCTGAAGATATGCAAGTCTTCAGAAAAACTGAATTCTTTAGACATGAGACTAAATTCAGAAAACTAAGATTTCTGATATGGATTTTGATGCCACAGAATAAAATCCTCCTCATTCTGTGGAGTCTGCTGCTCAGTAGTCGGACTGTTTTCTGTTCATATCAAGTAAAGCCTGCCTATCGGGGCAAGCAGAATTCAGAATTCCCACTTAAGGGAGGAGACCCTCCCCCAAAATATGCCAGCTGACACAAGAGTGGAGGAGAACAGTTCCCACCCTCCTGGTATTACTATCTTAAAGAACACACAACCAAGAGGTCATGGGGTATATAAGGAGAATTGACAGTGTGAAAGAAAAACAACTGAGCCTTAAGGAAACAGCTAATACAGAAACAGTGGTATTACAAAAAAGAGCTATTAGGTTTATTTTTTTAAAGGATTGCTGCAATGAAAATTTGAGTAGAAATGTGAGAAAAAGAAGTTGAAGTAACCTTCTAAAATGTAGAGCAAAGACCAAAAAAAATGCAGGAGCAAATATGCAGGGAATTAACCTCTGAGGTTTGACATTTGGCTTAATGAAGCTAGAGAAAAGGAATGAGAGGAGAGGAAATTATCAAAATAGTGGAGGAAGATAATTCCCAGAGATGGAAAATACACATATCTTTATATTAAAAAGACCCACTGAAAGCCAGAACAATTAATGAAAGAGAGTCACTGTGGGTGTGTAGTTGTGAAATTTCCATGCTCTGAGAATTAAGAGAAGATCATAAAAGATTTCAGAGGGGAAGAAAAACAAGTTGCCTCTGTATGAAGAAATATTAAGCTGGCATCAGTTGTATCATCAGCAACATGGATGCTATAAGCATTGCCTACAAAACCCAAAGGTAAATACACTTTTAAACCTAGAATTCTGTACCTGAGGTGTATATAGATATGTATAAGACAGCAAAGATATATCTAGATATTAGATAGCAAAGTTAAGACATTTTCAGAAGTGCAAGGCCTAGAAAAGTTAGCTTCCCAAATACCTCTTTTTGTTTTTTAGAGATAGGATCCCAGTATGTTGCCCAAGTTGGTCTCAGTCTCAAACTCCTGGGCTCAAGCAGTCTTCCTGACATGGGCTCCCAAAGTGCTGGGATTACAGTTATGAGCCACCATGCCCAGCCTCCCAAATACGTTTATCAGAAAGATTGTTGAGTATGTACTCCAGGAAAACAAAGTAATAACCAAGAAAGAGAGACTTGGCTTCAGGAATTAGAGGAACCAACCTAATTGCACAGTCAAAGCGGGTCTTCCAGGTAATAATGGCTACACAATAGTCCAGAAAACAGCCATTCCAAATTGGAACAGGAGTACAAAAGACTCTTGAAGCAAAACAATGGTTGACAACTTGGGGATAACATCTGTCTCCACTTCAACCTTATGCCCCCAAGAGAAAAACAATTAGAAACCCTGGAAAAACCTCTAGTCGTGCCTCAGTTTGTAGGGGAAAGTCAGGCTTTTAAGCAGTCAGCAAAAAAAGTGGGTTCATTTAATCTTAAAACTAGATTTTAAAAATTTATTGGAGTGGTCAGATTATGACATTAGATTTGTAAAGAATGAAATGCAATTTTAGTATACCTCTTGGCCTCGTATTAAATTGTGTATACACACACACACATATAACACATATATGTGTGTGTATATATAATATTGTAGATACTGATGACTGATTTTTAACACTTAGAAGTAGTCTGTGATAAAGTCTTTTTCATTTATTTATTTTATTTTATTTTTTTGAGACAGAGTCTCGCTCTGTCACCCAGGCTGGAGTGCAGTGGCACGATCTCGGCTCACTGCAAGCTCCGCCTCCCGGGTTCACACCATTCTCCTGCCTCAGCCTCCCGAGTAGCTGGGACTACAGCCACCCGCCACCGCGCCTGGCTAATTTTTTGTATTTTTAGTAGAGATGGGGTTTCACCATGCTAGCCAGAATGGTTTCGATCTCCTGACCTGGTGATCTGCCCTCCTCAGCCTCCCAAAGTGCTGGGATTACAGTCATGAGCCCCCGTGCCCAGCCGTCTGTGATAAAGTCTTGATAGTGGTTATAATCTTGATGTCATAGGAAAAGTGAAGCTTACCTATAAAGGTGGGTTGTGGAAGCTCAGAGGAAAAGTGTGTTGTGGCTCCAGTATCAGTGAGAAATTGATACACATGGTGGACTTGGTGAAACAGGGACGGTAATTATATTCTATATACTTATAATCACAACTAGTAGAAGGGCTAAAAATTGGAAGAGGCAGTTGAAGATTAGTGTAGATGAGCTAAATTCTGATTTTTAAATTTAGGAGAATCAGTAGACATTATGTAAAATTATTAAATCCAGAAACCTAGATACAAGTTTACTGTTTAGGCATATAGAGATGACTACCAGAAGAATGAAAAACAAGAATAGTCAGAAAATTTATTCTGAGGAATGGGTCATGGTATAGGGAGGGAATGTGGAAACACAAATTCTCTAGTGTTATTAAATTTATTCTACATTTACATATTTTGAGAAAACAAAACACTTAAAATATTTTCTAATTTGGTGTTTCACTAATCTAGACCTATAATGAAGTTTTGTTAGAGTTTAATTGTCTGAACTCTTTGATACTAGCCTTAAATAATATGAAAACTTTTTTTAAAAAACTGAGTTATTTTGGATAACAACAACAAAAAGTCACATGAACAATTATTTTTCCCATTATTAAACCTAACACTTTGTCCTGAAAACATTTGTGCTTTTTTACTATTAGTTGTATAGATACAGAAGTAAGTGAATGCAGCTCACTTTTAATAAGTGTGAAATTCAGCCCTGAATCTAGTAGACTAAGTCATTGATGACACAAATCATATCCTGTGGTAAACCGGGGTATAGAAGTGAGGATGAGGCTTCAGAATCCTTTCCAACACTGCATTCCAAGCATCAAATAGACATTTGGTCATTTGCAGTTGACTCAAAAGCAAAGACCTAGTTTACATTCTTGGCACCATTCTATTTCGACTCTAAAGATAACCCATAGTGGAGTGACTAGGGAGAACATGTGGAGTACTATCTCAAAACACAGCAACACTGCAGTAACTGCAGCAGAACAGAAGTGCCTGCAGCACTCAAGAAAGCTACCTGTTGTCATGGCCACTCACAACTTTTGTGGCATGTAAGTGAGATTGATAATTCCTATTTATCCCTCCCCAAGCAAATTTCTGCTATATGACTATATGTGAAAGTTCTGTGATTTTCTCATCCTGGCGGAAACAACTTCTTATTCACAAAACAGGCAGCTGGTTCACTGGCCATAGTTTGCCAGCCCCTTGATGGAGTAGTTATGGAGTTTTGAACTAGATCACCTAGGCAGTAATGTTGTCCCCACCCCCCACCCCCACCCCACTCCAATTGTGGGACTTCGTTTTCTAATCTTTAGTATTAACATAGTGAATGTGTCAGTGCCATAGAGTTTTGTGAGGATTAAATGGAGTGTATAAAGTGCTTGAGAACGGTGCCTGGCTCATGGCAACTGCTCTTTAAGTTTTATAATAGCTATTATTGAAATAGGGTACAAGTGGCTAAGCTTACTCTCATATGCTGGCTCAGCCTGGTCAAGAGTGTTTGGGGCCATGTTCATGTTTAGTGGAAAGAGTGCTGTCTGATTAGCTGTGTTGGAGGGACGGGGGGAGACCATAGTAGCTGGTCTAGGTCTTTGGTACCTCTTGCAGATGATCCTCTCATCCTCGGATAACCTCTTCTTGATTAGGAATGCAACACTACATTAAAATATTTCTATTAGAAAGCAGATTTAATTCAAAATTATCTCAGGTACACTGGGTTTTACAGAAGCATAACTCATGTAAATTTAAGATTGGCAAGTAATGGATGTGTAAACTATTCTTTAATGCTGTTAGTTAACTCGAATTTATCTTGATGACATTTTGCAAAAATAATATTTAAAGAACAAAGCAGTTTGTTGAACTGCTGGAGTATAAACATGAAATGCTTTTATTTTTCTCTAGTTATTGCCTTCAACTGAACTTTTAAAAATCTTTTTTTCCCATTGGTTCATGTGTTGTTGACTGACTCAGTAACTTTCTAGTCATTTTTGGTTGTTCGCGAGAAAGATGCCTGCTTCATTTGGCTCAGCTTAAAACTTCAATCTCAAGTCTAATTCAAAAGTGTACCCTGTTTCTGTTTCCAGAGAAATAGAATGTAACAGAGTAACAGAGACCAAGTTTGTCTTTCTACTTTAAGTTACTAAAGAATTGGGCAAATACATGAAACAACTGTTTTCATACATTGGATTACAGGTAGCACAGATATGTGATCCTGAGAGAAGATAATCTACTAAGGGAAGTCCTAAAGTCGCTGCTGCTTTCTGCCTAGAGGCATTTTCCAGACTACAGTGAAAGAAAGAGGAACCTAGGAATTCTGAGGAGGCTGAAGTGGATTAATATGTGGGATACAACACAGGATAGGAAGTAGCTACACAGGATAACAGAAATTTGCACAAGGGTGACCTTGGGTTTGTTGGTGAATGCCAAGATGTGCTTTCATTTGAGAAAACTCAACAAAGCCAAAAAAGGAACTACCAGAGAAAGAGAACTGTAAGCAGACGAATTCCCAGAGTTCACACAGAAGTGAACTGGAAACATTTAAAATCCTGAATAGCAGATTAAAGAGGCTTTGTAGGACACACTGAAGAAAGTGGAATCTCAGAAGGATTATGCTTTGGTAGGGCCAAACTATCCTTAAAATAAAGAATTCTCTAGGCCTGTCTTAACAAAGCTTAAAAACAAGCCCCAAAAGGATCCACCTGCTTGGCAAAGAATTTAACTGGCTTTGGTGCAACGTGCAATATGCTTTGAAGAAATACAGCATTATCCAGCATAGAACAGAATTACATAATATCTAGCAACCAATAAAAAAGTAGTAGATATGATGAAGCAGGAAAATATGACCCAGGAGCAGAAGCAGTCAGTAGAAACAGAGATGATGGAACTGGCAGAAAAGGATCTCAGAGCCACGACTACATTTATACTCAAGGATTTAAAAGAAAAAACTAATTAGAGAAATGGAAGATGTAAAACAACTATATGAGATGTCCGGGGTAAAATTTACCATCTCTGAAGTGAAAATTTTGCTGCATTTATTTCACTTAAGAAATTGTAAATTTTGGAAATAATAGCAGATTAGGTACTGTAGAAGAAAAGTTTAGTGAATCTGAAGACGCAGAAATAGACGCTGTGGAAACCAGAGTACACGAAGAAAAAAGATCTAAAAACTGTAATGAACAGAGCCCCAGTGACCTGGGTCTGGTGTGTAGACATATTATCAAGTGGTCCAATGGATATAGTTGGAGTTCCAACAATAATTGTAGAAGTGGGGAAAGAAAGAATATTTTAAAAAGTAATGGCCAAAACTTCCCCAAATTGGGTGAAAATTAATTTATGCTGCCTCAAGACATCTATTGTATATAATGAATTAACTTCCATCCTGTGCATCTAAGAGGTATATCTACCATCATTGGGATATTTTAAAGTATTCATATTACTTCCTGTTAGCTGTATTCACTCATAAAGCCCTAGCTGAGAAGAGCCACTGTTGATCAACCACTAAAAATGGAAAGAAATATAGATAGTAAGCCAGTAGCGAGGATAGAATGGAATATTAAAAACACTCATTCCAAAGAGACAGGAAAAGAAAGAAGAGCAAGTAACAAAGAACAAATGATAAAAATGGAAAACAAATAACAAAATGGTGAGTTTAAACTCAGCCATGTGGACAGTTACATTAAATGTAAATTTTGTATGCAGTACAGTTAGAGGGAAGGGATTGTCAGATTAGACAAATAGATTCAGTGGCTTGCTGTTTATAAAAGACGCACTTTATAAAGGTACAGTGTAGGTTAAAAACTGAAAGGGTAGAAGGAGATATGCCATGCTAACAATAGAAAAGAAAGCTGGAGCAGCTGTGTTAACACCAGACAAACGAGGCTTCAGGACAAGAAATACCACCTGAGATAAGGAGGGACATTTCATAATAACAGAACTTCAGAATGCACAGTGAAAATTTCCAGAACTAAAAGGAAAAATAAATAAATAAACTGCTTTGGTTGGAGATTACATAATTGATAGAGTAAGTAAAAAGAAAATCAGTGAGAATATAGAAACTTTAGCTATATTAGGAGACAACTTGACCTAACATTTTCAGAGAACTTCACAGAAGAACAGAATTCACGTTCAAGGTGCACGTGGAATATTTATCAGAATGAAATTGATGGACCATGAAACCTCAAATTTAAAAAACTGAAATAAGAATATATTCTCTGACTCTAGTGGAATTAATTAGAAATAAATAACCGAAAGACATATTTAAAATCTCCAGATAATTGGAAAATAAAAGAATATACCCCTAAGTAGTCCGTGGGTCAAATAAGAAATCACAAGAGCGATTTGAATATATTTTGAGTTTAGTGAATAAACATTAAATTTTGTGGGATATAGCTAAAACAATGCTTGAAGGAAATTATAACTTTAAAATCTTAGGAAAAAAGATCTAGAATCAGTGATCTAAACTTTTACCTTAAAAGTGGAAACTAGTGAAATAGATTATGCACAAATAGAAAACAATCAGTAAAACCAAAGCTGATTCTTTGAAAATGTTTAAAAAAAAAAAAAAAAAAAAAGATGCAGCACTGCTAGCAGCCTGATCAAGGAAACGAAAGGTGGTAGATCGGAGGTGAGGTCAGAGGGAGAGAGGACACAAATGACAAAATCAGGATTGAAAGATCAGTCATCACTATGAATCCTGCAGATATTTAAACAATAGAGAATATTACGAGCAATATTATGTGAGCAAATTTACCAACTTGCAAGACACAATTACTGAAACATGACATGAGAATAGGGAATCTGAATACCTCTGTACTTTTTTAAGAAGCTGAATTTGTAATTAAGAATTTTTCCACAAAGAAAACTCTGAGCAGATAGCTTCACTAGTGAGTTCAGTCAGCCATTTAAGGAAGAAATATTATTTCTACTCCACCTGTTTCAGAAAATAGCATACTTCCAGACTCATGTTTTGAGGCCAGCATTACCTTCCTACCAAATACAAAAAATAGTTAATGAAAGATATATACAGGCAAGCATCCCTCACGAAAACAAGTGTAAAAGTCCTAACAAAGTTTTAGCATATCAAATCCAGTAATTCATAAAAAGATAATACATCATAACCAAGCAGGATTTATCTCATTTATAAATCAATACAATTCATGATTTTAACAGAAACAAAGAACAATTGTGTGGTCATCTCAATGTTTGCAGAAAAAGCATCGGACAGAATTTAATATTGACTCATGATTTCTTAAAAATTTCATAAAGTAGAAACAGAAGGATACTTCCTCAAACTGAAAAAAGGCCTTTGCAAAGCATTTACAGTTAGCATATTTAGTGACGAAAAACTATATGCTTTTCTGCTTAAAGGGGAAACTAAACAAGCCTGTCCACTGTCGTCACTCTTACCCAACATTGTCCTGTAGGTTCTTGCCAGTGCAGCAAGTGAGCAAGAGAAACAAAAGACATACAGAGGCTGGGCACGGTGGCTCACACCTGTAATCTTGGCATTTTGGGAGGCCAAGGCGGGTGGATCACCTGAGGTCAGGAGTTCGAGACCAGCCTGGCCAACATGGTGAAACCTCGTCTCTACTAAAAATACAAAAAAAATACAAAAATTAGCCAGGCGTGGTGGTGCATGCCTGTAGTCCCAGCTACTTGGGAGGTTGGGGCAGGAGAATCCCATACCCCAGGAGGTGGAGGTTGCAGTGAGCCGAGATCGTGCAATTGCACTCCATTCTGGGCTACAAGAGTATAAGAGCAAAGCTCCATCTCAACAAAAAAAGGAAAGAAAAGACGTAAAGAATGGAAAGAATTGAAACACTGTCTTCACACATGTCATGATATGTTCACATAAAATTTTAAAGAGTCTACCAAAACACTGTTAGAACTAATAAGTTAATTGAGGAGGGTAATTGGATACAAGTTCAGAATATAAGATGAATTGTAGTTCTATGTACTAGCAATAATCATTGCAAAGTAAATTTTTAAAAATCACTAACATTTACAATAGCATTAAAAACCGTGAAATACTTAGAATAAATTTAACACAATATTTGCAAGAGCTGTAGACTCAAAACTACCAAACATGGCTGAGCAAAAATGAAAGAAGACTTAAATAATTGTAGACATAACGTGTTCGTGGATCAGAAGATGAAATATTTTGAAGATGTCGTTTCTCTTTGAACTTATCTGTAGCTGCGATGCAATCCTGGATAATAAACTTACAGCGTTTTTTGTGTACAATGGCAAGGTGGTTCTAAAATTTTGATGGAAATGCAAAGAACGAAGTTGGTAGATTAAACACTGCCTGATTTCAAGACTTGCTATAAAGGTACAGAAATCAAGACACCATGATACTGGTGTGAGAACAGACATAGAAATTTCAGAAATTTCTATTTTGCACATACATACATGATGAGGGACTCACTGGTGGCAAGGGGCTGTGATCTGTTTGTTACTCTTCTTCACTTTCGAGGGAGTGGCAGTCCTCCCCAGGACCCCCTTCACCCCCATTCTGGATCTTGACTCCTTCCCTGTGTCGGGGCCGGAGGAGGCTGGATCAAGAGGTTCCTTGCACTGCTGCTGCTCCTGTTCTCTGGGTAGCATGTGTCCAGTGCTGGCTCTCCTGTGGTTTCTGTTGGTGCCACCGCTCCCTGAGGTGGGAGGTCTGACTACAGATCCCCACCTTGCACTGCCAATGGGCTCTGGCAGTGCCCAGTAGTCTCTGTGGCAGAGACGACTAGCTGTTTCCAAATAATAGATGGATCTTTCTTCCTTTTAGTAATAATACTGCTACTGGTTCAGATCCAGCTAGATCTACGTAACCATTTTAGCTCTACATAACCATTTGAGCCTCCCCTATAGCTTGGAGATGGCCTTATGGCAAAGTTTCTGCCCCCATAGATGGCTGCAATGTAAACTAGAGAACATTCTCATCAACCTCACAGATGAGAGCAACACCCAGGGGGTGGCAGAACAACGCGAGAGGTGACCCAAGAATGCCTACAAGTTTGGGATATTTTGAAAGGAGAGAGAAGCTTTGATCTTTCTTAAGCCTATGTCATTTTTGTCAGCTGAATAATCGTAACTCATGTCTGCGCCCCATAGGCTGTCTCTCTGTGTAAGGGTCTGGCAAGGTCGCTGCAGCTCAGGTACCTTTCACGGTGTTGAGAAGAGATTCTCATATCCTCACCACACCAGAGAGCAGATGTGCAGGTTGCCACCAGTGTTCTCCTCCCTACCCTCTCCCCCACTTTTCATTTCATTGGTTCAGTAGAAGGAGGGGCTGTGCAGTAAGTCTGCCACTCGAGCACAGGGACAGCTGTCACTGCAATGCTGGTCTCCTGTTCTTGGAGGCACCCCAGTCTCCCTGACTTCTTAGACACCCCCTACCCCCAAGGTAGGGAAGGAGCAAGGCGAGGCAAAATCCCAGCCCTCCTCGTTAAGACTACAGTGACTTTCCTCCTCTCCCTTCTCTGCGTCGGTAATGCGTAGCTGGAAGGAGGTGGCTGGGTGGTGATGCCAGTAGCCGTGCTGGTGCCATGCCAGGTGCTCTTCATGAGCACCAAAGGAAGGGCAAGCCCAGGTTTGTTGCTGTCTTTAGAATCTGGGGTTCTCGATAGTCTTTACCCTCAGGTTGGATCTCAGTCTCCAGGTTGTGGGTAGCAGGTCAGTCCCACTTCCTGTCTCATTACAAGATGTCATATTTCAGAATAATCTTGTTAATGGTTTTATTAACAAATGTTATCTTAGGACAGATTTCATGAAGTATTATTTTATGCCACTAAATAAATCGTAAGCTTAATTTCTACAGTCTGGGTAGAAGCATATTTGTTTTACAGTATAAGCCTCACTAACTGATTTAATGGAGTAGCCAAAAGCAATTTCAAATACTTCCATATATTACAAATGATCAATCTTTGTTGTTTCTAAGATAAGATGTAACTGAAATAAAATGTTTATATGACATTATTTAAATTTAATTATATTTAATTCCTATAAAGTGGAAGATAAAATGCCAGAACTTAGAGCTTATTTTTTAATCTATTTTTAAAATAGAGCTGCATAACTTATAGAGCCTTAATTCATGAGCTTGCTTTCTGAAAATGAAAAGAAGAAAAAAGGTGACAGTGTCCAAGTTAATTCACATTATAATACTTTTGATTTTAAATAATAAATGTCATTTCTAAATGATCACTTTGCTGTGTACCAAGTTAGCACTTGATAGTTGAAAATAAAAATTATTTTATGACTACTAATTTGTAAGGAGGCATTATAAATAGCTTTTATATGAAAAAATAGATATATATGCCCAGGCATATTTAATCACTAAAAATTGCTTATCAGGACAGTCATGGAAATATCCTTCTGTAACAGTTTTTCTCAGATCTATTTCAGACTTATGCATCTGTTACTATATTTATCTTTATCTTAATCAGCCCTTGCTGTGAGGGTTGGTTATTTTATTACAAGCAGCTGGGCAAAGCTTTTTCTTTTAAAAACTACATTCTTTTGTAGTGCTGCCATCACTCACATTACACACTTGGACAGCAGATGAAAAGCACGTAAACAGTAGAACTAAGTGAAATACTTGATGTCACTATATTTCATGACACTGTAGCAGAAACCACTCTTTCTGGAGGATATAAAATGAAAGCATTACAGTTTTTAAAAATCGTAACAAAAGATACCGTCAGTGTATGGATGATGGCTCTTAGAGTTTTTGAACATGAGACTTCTTTTCTTATGCTGGGTTTAACTGTGACTATATTTACTCATCTGAGGGTTAATATCATGCCAACATTTAACTAGTTTGCTCTGATACTAATATATACGTACTAGTGTTTATATTTAGTGACTTTATAAGATTATTAGAAGTCTGCAATTCCAAACCTCTGGCCCAGATGGAAACTTTTTAAATATATAAACCCTTTTATAAATCTAAACTTACACTTTTTCCAACTTTGGTATGACAGTTTGAAACGTTTTCAGTTCCAGGCTATAAATTCCAGATTCAGTTTTCCTTTGAGTTTGTGCTGTATACCAGGTCCTGGGGTAGGAATTATTCCATTGTCTCTTATTTTTATGTCAAGCCTAAAAGGTAGGTTACTTCCATATCAAAAATATGGAAACCGAGTCTTAGAACCTTTCCCAAGGTCACATAGGTAATTAAGGATATAATGATTGCCCCATTCTGCCATTTAGGATTTTTGTTAGTTAAGAGATGTGCTGTGATACTAGGAAAATGATCTTCAGTGTAAACATATTGTTGCATTGATATCATACAAATGGTTGCCAATATAGGCAGTTCTTGACATGTTTTATTAACTGAAGAGATATGGACAGCTTGCTGTTTTAGATCACCCATCTCTTGTGTTTAGAATTCATTTTTGTTTCTATTATCACCCTTTTAATTTAGACTTCTGTTACCTGCCCTCAGAGCTAATCCAGCATCTTATAATTAAACTTGAATTCTATCCTCCGTATATTTATATCCATGATTGCTAAATGAACTTTACGTCAAAATTAGTGGTTCACATTGCTTACTAAAGAAAGGATAAGCTCATCCGGGCATTGAACACTTTATTTTCATTGCTCAGTTTTGCCCTTCACATCCTGTCTGTGCCCCATCTCTGCCATTTGAGGACCCGGCTGTTGTTGGGAGAAGCCTTCTTGTTCCCAGTGCCCCTGCTCAGGGAAGACATTCCCCAGCTTCCTCCCATAGCTCTTTGTTTACTCCTCTTACATTACCTATATTTTAGCCCCAAACCACAAAATCTGGGAAATTCAGGTCAACCAAGTAAGCTTGTGCACACCATCCAGAGATACCTTCTTCACAGATGTGCAGTCACTTCCCGTGTCTGCTTTCCGGGAGAGGCCTGTGCGCTGAAGACAATTCAGATTTACTTTGTTAACATTCTGTGAATTTGTTTATGGATGAATCTTTAAGTATGCCAGAAAGGACATTAGTTTTATTTCCATTTTAATTAGTTGGAAATGTAATTATTTTCACTCTGTACTTAGCTTATTTACTTAACGTTAATTTTTTCTTAACATATTTATAGTTTGTCTCCTTAAATTGTGCTGTATTTCATTCCATTAAAATACAATTTGTATGCAGAAGAATTACTTGTATTAACACTTTAAAGTAAACAAAGATTATCCACCACACAGTGATATATTTAGATAACCTTGACAGACTAATCTGAAAGGAGGTGCTGAGTGTTAACTCACATGGAGCCCCGCAAGGGGGTACAGAAACTGCTTCAGTGAGCAGCTTGCAAGGCTTCTGATGACTGCAGTCCTCAGCTCTCTAGATACCAAGATAAGGGATCAGAGAAGAGCCACAAACCCGTGAACGTCAGCTCCTCATTACACTTGACAAAAAATTTGGTTCAACGTAAATAGAAAGGTGCTTGTTCTGGGCTGGGAGGCTTACTGTGATGAGCATGCAGTACAGCCTTAGGCCCATGAAATAATTCTGTAGGTTTACCTCTTCTTGAGTTTTTTTATTATACCCCATAATTTATTTTCTGCTTTCATAGAGTTTTGGTGGGATGTGTTTATAAATTTAACATAATAACAAAGAAAAATATTATTTACAAGTTTAGTTTTTAGGCTGTAAGTCATGATTTTCTGATAAATACAAGTCTCTCAAATCAGAATATCTGATAAATTCCCAGAGTTCTAGTTATTTGCTCACTTTACTTTATATCATGTAGAAAGCCCTAATCTGTGCATCTATTAAACATTAGAATGGTAATTAGTAAATTAATTTTTTCAAATTTCCCTTGAGTAAGAAGGAATTTGTCATATGTAGTCTGAGATTGCAATGTTTGTTAGGTATGAGCTTACTTTTCGTTCTGTATCTTGGTAAACTTAATCATTTCAAATAATGAAAGGACTTTGTTTAAGAAATTGTATGATATATTATTCTCTGAAGAGTAATGGACCCTAGTGTACTTTCAAAAATTTTAAACCATATGTTGGATGTAAAGAAAAAGATGACTAAAAAAATCACTGGTAATAACAACTAGTATAGAAGCAAAAAGTTTGCCTATTCTCATTACATATACAGTGATGTCATATGTGATTATGGTCCAGTAGTAAAAATGTAAAAATTAAAAGATTGTTTTGGTACCTCCATGTCAAAAGGTCAATGCTGTTGGCTTTGTTTCTTTGCCTTAAGGCTTTTATGATAGATTTTAATCTAATTTAGTCAAAATATGTATTATGTCCACATCCACTGATACCTTAGTAGTGTTGCACTTCAGGTATTCTTTTGCTGTCTGTATCTAATATCTTGCCCCTCTGGTAATCCAGGTGTACCCTGCCTTTTATACGATTCTAGCTGGGTGGGGCTGGGAGTCAGTGAAGATGGCCACACACACAGTCTGTGTTGTCAAAAGAGAGACAGAAGAGGTAGCGTAGTGATGGATGTGGTCACACTGCCAGTGACAGCCTCTTGTGGGTTTTGCAAAATGAGGGTGATGGCACCACCTCAGAGAATTGATGTGAAAATTGAAAGTTGATAAAGTTCTTAGGACAGGTCCTGGCACATAATAAGCATTAGATATGTGTCCCCTGCTGCTGTTTTATGCTTTTTTCCAAGGCAACATACTAACATGTAGCTCTTCCTTGATCATATGTAAAAGTTTTCTTTTTAAATGCCTACTACTTTTTTCCTCAAAAAAAAAAAAAAATTGGCCAGCTGCAGTGGCTCACACCTGTAATCCCAACACTCTGGGAGACCAGGCGGGTGGATCACGAGGTCAGGAGATCTAGACCATCCTGGCCAACGTGGTGAAACCCTATCTCTACAAAAAATACAAAAATTAGCTGGACGTGGTGGTGGGTGCCTGTGGTCCCAGCTACACGGGAGGCTGAGGCAGGCGAATCGCTTGAACCGGGGAGGTGGAGATTGCAGTGAGCCGAGATCACGCCACTGCACTGCAGCCTGGGTGACAGAGCAAGACTCTGTCTCAAAAAAAAAAAAAAAAAAATTCCTGAAAAGTAAAAAGAGGTTACAAAAAATAAAAAGGTTGACCGATAGATTGATAGATTTTCTCAACAGCATCTGGAGCTCACACTTGAACCGTTTAACAGTAGAGCGGACTTTGAAGGCCCTGGAATGCAGGAAGTATTTATCAACCCCTTGCCACATGATAATTACATAATCACAGCGCTTAAAGAGGCAGCGTGAATTATTCCGTGCTTGACCAGTGTAAGAATTTATCCGAAGAGTTGCTAGAATAGATGAGGGCTCTGGGGTTATGAGGGAATGATAGAGAATGCTCAGGAGCCGCAGGAGTAAATGGAAAGTTTACTCTGTCCTGGCATTCACTCGACATTTGGCTCCCTTTCCCTTTTTCTTTTACAGGCTCTTTGGGAGCTTATATCAGTGGAAACCACAGCTTCTGGCTTTTCTAATGAATACATGATCAGCCAGTGATTGACTTGTATTTACCATTCTCCAGTGACTCCTCTCAGAAATCCAGCTACTTTGTAAGTAGTAAAGCCCATCCCGAGTAAATCTCCTATGAGTACTCACACTCTGAAAACACAGCACAGGCATCAGTTTCACCTTGGCAGCCTCTGCGTTATAGAAAGACCTGTGAGAGGAGGTGAAGTTTCTTTACTGGAGAAAGGTTATTTTCAGCTTAGGAGAGAAGAGCTCATTTTCATGTCTTGATAAGAGCCCAGCATCTCAACCATATCAGTGCACCCCAAATGTTGTGGGGCCTTGGAGCGCTACTGCTGCACCTAGAGGGGAGTGGCAAGGAGAGGACGTGGTGACCTCCCGGAATATTCATGTTGGCAAGCCCATCCTGTCTGTCTTACCTAGGAGGTGATAGAAATAAGATTCCCAAAGGTAAAATGCATCTCTGTGGTACCTCGGTAACCCCCAGTCTGGACCCCCAGGCTGGAGCCCTTTCTCTTCTGCTGCAGCCGCGTGTGGTGGACTCACAGCTCACCCATGTGCTGCAGGAAGCTGCCACTCCGCCCACGAGTGGTTTCTTCTCTTTATCAAGTACTTACTTGCCTCTCCAACACCCAGGGGATGTGCTGATGTGTGATACTAGAAGTCCTCTAGAGCAGAATTCTGCATCTCTGTCGAAGGAAACAGGGAACTCACACTTGGTCATCCACAGTCTGAGGCTTGTCTTGAGGGTGACTCTCTGCCATCAACAGACGGAGGACATCAGTGATTCATCAAATATTGGAAACTGGAAGTTTCTGTTTACTGAGCTTTCAGTGATGGGCGCTGTACTCCAGAGAGAAGAAACGTCATGAGGATGTCCTCAACATTTTCTTAGGATTTTAGTTGCCTGAGCAATAAAATATGGATATGCAGATTACATAGTTGCTGCAAATACGTAGCACTGACAAAAAGTACTCTGTGGTGATTTGGAATCACATACTAGCAAAAATACTGCTTAAGCTAATAGGTCACACATCTGGCAGCTCTCTGGGAATATAAGAGACTCACCTGTCTCCGTGTGTGGAAAAGGCAAGGGGCAGGTTCTTCGACTGTAACCGATCCTCACTCAGGACATGCCGAGAACAAGAGCATGTAATAAATAGACACTGTGTTTGCTGAGCGATCCAGTGGCCTTTAGGGCCCTTTACAGAATGCCTTGGTATGACTGTGGTATGAAGAGAATTTTTCAGAGGAGTGAGAAAAACTTGCACACTATGGCAAGCTGGGATGGGTGAGTCGTGAGGAGTGGGTGAGGTGGGTGTGCACTGGGAGGGCTGCCATGAGCTGGGCAGCAGGTGCGGTCTCAGAGCTCCTGGACTCTAGACCCGCCCTGGCAGGTAGAGGCCAGGTTCCTGACAGCTCCTCTGTCCTTCTGCCTGGAGACGATTTGTTAAGTTTTTCTTTTTTTCTTCTTCTTCTTCTTTCTAAAAGAAGCATTTAGTGGAGAATACAACTGGAATCCCTGATTTTTTGTTTTGTTTTGTTTTTGAGACGGAGTCTCACTCTATTACCAGGCTGGAGTGCAGTGGCGCGATCTCGACTCACTGCAGCTTCCACCTCCTGGGTTCAAGCAATTCTCCTGCCTCAGCCTCCTGAGTAGCTGGGACTACAGGCACGCGCCACCACGCCCAGCTAATTTTTTTTGTATTTGTGGTAGAGGCAGGCGGGGTTTCACCATGTTGGCCAGGATGGTCTCGATCTCTTGACCTTGTATCCGCCCGTCTCGGCTTCCCAAAGTGCTGGGATTACAGATGTAAGCCTTCGCACCTGGCCAGAACCTATGATGTTTTAAAAAATTACAAAGTCTTTTTGTTTAAAATGAACACAAACAGTAGTTCATGAATACCTTTTAACATGGTCTTTAAGTGTACTTTTACCTGTTATATTCATAATCCTGAGCAAAGGTATAGAAGATATTTGAATATTAAGTATGCTTTCAAAGTATCTCTAATATTGCTGATTTTATGTTAGTGCTACCAAAAAAAAATCTACCAAACAAACAACTTTTGTGTCATCAGCTCAAAGAATAGCCACAAGGGTGAAGTTATAGGAAAAGAGGGCTTTACAAGATGACGTGTGAGATATTGTTTCTTTGGTGTGTCACAGAGCCATGTGGGTCCAGTGTTCCCCAAACGCCCTCTTACAGAATTCTAGGTCAGTGTTCAGAAATATCGTGGTTTTTTTTTTTTTTTTTTTTTTTGAGCCAGGGTCTCTGTCGCCCAGGCAAGAGTGTGGTGGCGTAATCATGGCTCACTGCAGCCTCGACCTCCCAGGCTCAGATGATCCTTCCACCTCAGCCTCCCAAGTAGCTGGGACCACAAGTGTGCATCACCAGGCCTGGCTAATTTTTGTATTTTTTGTGGAGACAGGGTTGTGCCATGTTTCCCAGGCTCATCTCGAACTCCTGGGCTCAAGTGATCTGCCCACCTTGGCCTCCCAAAGAGCTGGCATTACAGGTGTAAGCCACCGTGCCTGGCCCAGAAATGTCGTATTCTTTACTCATTTCTGTTTTTCATAATTTACATGGAGGTATCCAGTGCAAACATGGAAGCCTAGCCACAGTGTCACAGTGTTGACCGTGAGCAACCATGAGTCAAAAATGCCATGGTGTCACTGCATGTTACTGCTAATAGCAACAGTAAGTCCTTGCTTAACATCATCGTTGGTTCTTGGAAACTGCAACTTTTAAACAAAATGATGTCCAGCGGCTCCTGAAATCACGTCCTTTTGTTCATCCTTGTTCTTTTATAATGTTGTTGTGAGGGGAAGTGGTTTTGTTATATGTTGTTATGCTTGAAGTCTCAGTTTCCAGGAACCCACAATGTTATGTGAGGACTTACTGTACATATATAAGTGCATTTTGATATGAAACAGGACAAAAACTGGTATTATACGCTTAAGATTTACCTACTAGTTATTTAAATTTCTGTATCCCACTCCAGAGCTTATAGATGTAACCTAGGCCACATTCCCACTACCCCTGGGGGCACTCCCTCTTCCCACAGGCTTCCTTTGTATCACTCTTTTTAGGTTGTGCTTTCTTAAAATCCAATATTGTTAGGAACTTATGCCCTTATTTTTCTTCCTTATATTTCTTTCTTTTTTTTCTTTTTTTGAGACGGAGTCTTACTCTGTCACCCTGGCTGGAGTGCAGTGGCTCGATCTCGGCTCACTGCAAGCTCTGCCTCCCGGGTTCGCGCCATTCTCCTGCCTCAGCCTCCCGAGTAGCTGGGACTACAGGTGCCTGCCACCTCACCCGGCTAACTTTTTTTTGTATTTTTAGTAGAGATGGGGTTTCACCCTATTAGCCAGGATGGTCTCGATCTCCTGACCTTGTAATCCACCTGCCTCGGCCTCCCAAAGTGCTGGGATTACAGGCGTGAGCCACCGTGCCCGGCTCTTCCTTGTATTTCTAATAGTTGTAGGCATTTTTAGGAAAAAGTTATGGCCTTTTTCTTGAGATGTTTTTAGTAGACTACTTAGAGACAAAAATAACACATAATACAGAGTCGAACATTGAAAAATAAAGCCTGGTGCAAAAGCAGTTCATCAAGGAAAGAACAGGCCTTTAAACTACTGATTGTCCATATGCAAAAGAATGAACTTCATAGTTCTCACAATATGTAAAAATTGATAAAAATGGATCACAGACTTAAAATATAAAACTTAAAAAGGGAAATGCTTAGAACAAAGTTCAGGGAAAAGTATCTTTCTTATTTCGGGTTAGAAATCTAGATGAGACACCAAGAACATGATCCACATGAGAAAAAAATAGAAATACTGGACTTACTGAAGTTAAGAATGTCTTTTGTCAAGACACTGTTAAGAGAATGGAAATACTAGCTCCAGAATAGAAGAAGATATGTGTAAATCATATTTTTGATAAAGGACTTGTATCCGAAATTTGTAGAGAATTCTCTAAACCCAATAGTAAGAAACAAAGCAACTTAATTAAAACATGGTCAAGAGATTTGAGCAGGCACTTCACAGAAGAAAATGTAAGTATGACAAATATGCACTTAAAAAGTGCCCATCAGTAGTCTTTAGGGAAATACAAATGAAAACCACAACGAGACAATACTGAACACCTATAGAGTGACTAAAAGTAAAGACTGTAGTAAATATTGGCAAGGATGTAGAACATTGGGAACTTTCACTAATGCTAGTATTATTGGTCACTCATTCAGAGAGAATACTAACAGTTTGGTGTCTGAAGGTTTTCAGCCCTCGAGGACACAATGGGATTTGTTTTAAACTGGAGAATAGATTCCTCCTGCCAGAACCCCATGTGTCAGGGAGGAGGGAGGGGCAGGACAAGATGGGATCCCAGGAGATGGAGAGGCTGGGAATTGAGGTGCTGCAGGCGTGCAGCTGTGAGAGTGAGACAAGTGGACCAGTGGGAGTGGGAGAGACAGGAGAGATGATCTGCATAAGAGTGTGACTGACTGAGGGGCGAGGCAGGGAAGGGAGTGGTGCTGTGGGAACCACCTTTATGGGAGTGAGAGCTGCCCCCCCTTACCTTCTGGCAGAGTAGCGCTGTCGTTTGAAGCTGGTGGGTTTCTGCAGCAGTGTTGCTCTGTCCAGATGTAGACTCAGAAAAGGTTAAAAGGGTGGTGCAGTGTATGGAGGAGAGTTTGCCAGCCATGTGCAGTGAAAGAGGAAAGGCTTCACTCTGAGGAATGTGGCTGAGCTGTTGCAGCAGTGGAGGAGGCTGGATGGAGGGGAATTGAGTGTGAGTAGGCTGAAGGATTGTTGGGGAGAGGAGGCAGGTAACAGAAGACTCAGCTGGCTGTGGCTTAACAAGGCCTTGGGTATCTTTTTATAAGAAGTCTGGGAAGGCATGGCTGGCGTGGCTCTGCTGCTGGCGTGGCTCTGCTGCTTAGGCATGATGGGGCTACCAGACTTTCCAGCCTGCTGTTTTGCCATCCTCATCATGTGGCTTTTCAGCCAAAGATTTGTCTTCTATTCTTAACTCTTGGATTTATCCTTTTTGCCTATTCTCTTATGTTTATTTGGTTAACTTCTAACTTCATTGTGTGCCTGTACCACCTTTAAACAAGTGTTTTGCCTTTGACGTGATTTCTGACTTCAGCCTTACTCCTTCTAGCGTGCTATTTCTAATTCATTTATTAGTTCTGCATTTATGTTATTTTGGTCGTCAGTGTTTTGACTTGCTCTGCAATCTTGTTTTCCATTTCAGCGTGTTCATTTGCCATCGCCTCTTTGAGTCTCATATATTGATTGTATGTCATCTCTAAATCATTTCATAGCAAGCTCTTCTGGGAACTTTTCTTCACTTATTAGCTAGGCTTTCTTAAATAAAAGACGGTGTCTTTAGGATGCCACGTGTGTGCCTGTGCTGTCCTCAGTCGGGGGCTTGTTTGGTTTGGTTTGCTTTGAGGAGTGGGGAGACTGGCCTGTCTTGTCCAGTTACTGTGCCATGTCTTTTGTTAATCTTCCACGTGGTTTTTGTTTTGTTTGTTTTTTGCATGAACCTCTATCAGTATTGTTCTTCTTTTACATAGCAAGTGAGCTTCGGGTTGATTCGGGTTGAGGGCTCAGAATTGTTGTAGTGGTTTGTTTTTTTGTTTTGTTTTGTTTTGTTTTGTTTTTTTGCATTTCCTCGTTGTCTGAGAGAATGGGAGCAGAGGAGGCAGGAATCACCCACCAGGACGGGAGGCCATTATTCAGCTTTGTGAATATCTCTTCCCAGGGCTCCCTCCACTCAATCTGCTCATATCTGTTTCCTGTAAGACACACCCTTCGCTCAACATGGTTTCCCAGCTCCGGACAGGGGTCTGGTATTTTAGGACAGTAGGTCTCTGGTGTTTATGGGCCCTGCTCCTGTCCCCATCCCCCTCACATCGTGCCAGCTTTAGACAAGAAGGATGGGCACAGTCCATGAGTGTGCATATGTGTTTTTGGGGACAGCGCAGGGGTCAAAGGTGCACTCCCTCTAGAACACAGGGGAGGAGAGGGTGGAAGCAGGCTGCCCAGGCTCACATCCTGGCTCCAGGCCCTACCTGAGGCCTCCATTTTCTCATCAGTGTGGAGGAAGATGATAGTCCCTACATCCTGGGGCAGGTGGAAGGATTGATGAGATAATGCCTGTAAGTCACTTGGCAGCAGTTTGCTGCTCTCAGCAGATGTCGGCTCCAGTCACCGATGCTTCGTAGACTTCTCGCTCAGGCACTTCCCACTCAGTCGTCTTGGTCCCGCTGATCTTCTTTCATCTGTTTTCACTTTTGCCTTAGTTTTTACTAAACCCTTGCTTAATTTTTGGGGGCGATGAGTGATTAGGTGATTTTGATATTTTTCTTCTTTCTCCAGCTTTCCTCTTATCCAATAACAACCAAAGTGGCTGTCTTCTCTGGGACTGCCTACTGGGAAGCAGGGGCCTTGTTTCTCAAAAAGTGTTCTGATTTTTAAAGTTTTCATTGGCTGCCATCACACCCCTTTGTCTTCCCATGGGACGAGGGTGTGATAGTCTCATACTTCTCACAGTTCTGCCCATTTGCCAACTCTGTGCCTGGGGTGGACCATGCTTCCCCGTGGGGCTCCTGGGGTGGGCCGTGGTTCCAGTTCCCACCTGCTGGGCCCACACTTGAAATCTCGTGTGTGCTCCCAGCCCTGCTCTTCACACTTGTGCCGTGCAAGTGTGTCACTTCCTCTCTCATTGCTCTTTTCCTGCCCACCTCTCATCCTTTCCCTCACTGGTTATTCAACTAATTGTTGTTGCTTTGATTGAGTTCAAAGACGGTGTCTAGGAATTAATTGTGAGCTAGCTAAATAGAAAAATCTGCAGTATATATTTTAAATTTGTAATCAATGCATATTTTATTTTCAGTGTTTAAAGAATTTTTCATTTGCAATACCGTATGGCTTACTTTTAGTCTCTGCATCTCAAATAATTTTTCAGAGGTGCACCTTAAATCCATTGTTGCCATAAGCCATGTTTTGTACAGTGACAGTGCTTTGATGGTTCTTGCTGGGAGAGCAGTAATTAATACTTGTCATGTCTAGAACTTCCCTTCGTGCATTCTCCTGGAAGAGCATTCGGGACACGGATTGCCCCCTCTGGAACCTGCCGTTGTGGGTTTAGAACCCTCAGGACACTGGTAAGCTGAGTGAAAGGAAGTCACTGACCTATTCCTTACCAACATACTTAACAGTGCCTGTAGGAAGCTAGTTGGGAGATGTGGATGGGAGGGAAAAAGTGTCAACATTTATATGAATTTCAAATATATCTTACCTCTAGCCGTGCCTTAAAATGGTTTGAAATATGAAAACTAAAAAATATGGTAAAACATTTTTATTAAACTGTGGCTTAAGTTTATATTCAGTTTAATATAACTGACTACATTAAGTTTATGTGCAAATTCAGTAACTAGGAAGTCTACAGGTGGCCAGTGTTGTGAAGTTATCCCCCAACATTTTATTATGACAGCTTTGGCCAATGTTATTTTAATGGATACTCTATTAATACTACACAGTGAACATTGTACAAATATTGGATGATTTTTATAAATTAGCCAACAGAACCTAAAAGAGCAATAGGTATTGGTGAATACATTCATTTTATATGTTGTGGGTAGTTTTTCTTGCTGGTTTAGATAGAGATTTTATGCCTTGTTTTTACTTTTGTTTGGGATGAAAGGGAAAGATCCTTTTTTTGTTGTTGTTTTTCTTGAGATATGTCTTAGAGTTTTGAAAAGCTGACTAGATGTTGGATATGTCTTACAAATATAGTTTGTTTCCAGTAAGTTAGAGTTTCTTTGCTATGCTAAGAAGAATGGCTCATTCCACTTTCTTAATATGAAACAGTTGTTGACTAGTTCTTTAAATAACAAAATCTTCTGATACTGTCCTTTTACAGTGTGTTTGGTGATTTTCCCAATGAAGAATAAAGCTATCTAGTTCACCTTTATAGCTTTAGTTATAATCAGATATCCTTCTTGTTTTAATTTGCTCATTTTGCTGCTCATTTTCTGTTAAAGGTTACAAAGCAAAAAAAAAAAAAAAAAAAAAAGCTCCTACACCCGGGCTGATCTCCAGCAGGAGACCCCAGAA